>NC_068920.1:124084893-124400121 GCF_023091745.1 Budorcas taxicolor
GCCAAAAAACCTTTGTGTGTGGCAGGTGTGAGTTCAAGCTGACAAACATTTAATACTATGTTCAATTCACTTTGATATAGCTTTTTGCAAAACACATGGAACACTGTTTCTGCCTTTTACCAAATAACCAACAGGGAAGACAGCCGAGCTGGGGAAGCGATTTTTTCTTGGAAATGAAAGAGAAAGACTGGGGAAAACATATTTATAACCTCAACTAGGGTCCTTGAACTAATTCTGTTCCATAGCATCCCCTGTTAGTATCTGTGTGAGTGTGTGTGTGTGCATACACAAGATTGATTTCTAACACAAAAAGAGAAACTTCTGGAATTCCCAAACAAAAGTCTCCCCCCTCAACAACTTGATGAGCCTTCAACAGTGAATCTTCAGAATGTCCTTCCTAGCTCTCTGTATAAATGAAAGACAAAGAGGGGAAGAGAGAAAGAGGACATACAGCAGAGAAGAAGGAAGTGTCTGATGCATCTAGGCAAATGTAAATATAACCAAATACTGATGACAACCTGACAGTTCTTGTGACTCTGTAACACTTACTATCAAAGCTGCAAAAGCCTCTTTCCTCACAAAACAGAACTAAATGTCACTTTGGGGCAGCCTGGCCTCAGGGCTTAGCTTTGGGTTCGAGGTAGGCAAACTGCTCTTTTGCCAGAATAGGTTAGATCAATCTGAATTTTCAACCTGACCTTCCCCTCACCCCTAATAACTTCCTGGCTCCTCACTCACAGGGTGATTTATGAGCAAGAACAAAGAATGATGTGTTTATCCTAGCAGCAAGGGAAACTAGAAAATATATTAAGTGGGTGAAAAAAAAAAAAAGACAAAAGGAAAGAAATAGGAAGGAACCAAAGAGAAAATACTAGTTTCATGTTGAGGTACCTCAGTTTCTAGGCTGCTGTAATTACCTAGTCACTGAAGAAATAAAACGTGGAAATCCATTTTATAAAAAATCAATATTTTAAACAATGTGAGGAGCTCCCATAATTTTAAATCTCCCTACACTGTCTGTGTGCAGAACTCTGATCACCTTTAAAGAGGAGCTCCAATAATTATAAATTGTTCTTCACTGAGAAGGCACCAAACTTCTATCCTCTTCCAAACAGAAACCATCTTGAAACTCTGAAGCAACCAATAATTTTAAATATCCCCCTCACCCATCCCTCACACTTTAGGCTTCTTCTTTGTTTTTTCTTAATTTTCTTAGACAATGTTTTTAACTTTCGGAGAAGGCAATTTCTTAAATGTACAATTGCAGATTAACCTACGATAAAAACTGATTCTCTTGTGTCTTTTTCTTGAATAAATAAACACAACCTTTTCTCAGATTAATGGTAACAAAAGTGAAGGATTTTATTTAGGAAACCGTCTCAAGAATGTTTTGATTTAGTGTTTGCAAAAAATAATGTAAAATTAATGAATAAGGATTTTATTATTCCTAATCTACAATCCTATAAAGAGTACAATTTTATATTGAATTCCAGTCTCATATACAAAGACCTTCTACAATTAAAATGCCTCAGTCTTCTTCAAATTAGAAAAGCAAATTGTTACATATCCTAAGTAGGTGCTTTTCTGTTTAATGACAGTCACTCAGATGATTTATGACACACATTATTTTATATCAAAGTACAATGAAATAGGCATTACCAAAGGTAATCTCCGTAATGTCTGGAAAGGGATCAGAAACCTCAGTGCAACAATGAACGCAGTATTTAAAATGCAAAATCCAAAGACATTATTATGGCTTTGATTTCTTATGGCATAGCTTCGCCTGATCAGTTATATTACCAGCGCAGCACAAAGGGTGTTTGCGTATGAATGCTGTGAAGATAACAGACGGGAAAAATGAAATATAAAGTCAATTTTCATGCAGAAATTGTTATCAAAGGAATGATAAACCGAAAGTGTATAATCACAAGAAAAAACAATTGATGAAGAACAATCTAAAGTAGACTGAGTCTACTATGTCTGATTCTGGCTTTTAAACTCTTGTCCTATTAAAATACATAATAAAGTGCTGAGATAATGTATACACAGAGGGAGATAGAGCACTGTGTTGACTATTATTTAGACACTGCCTCCCAAGATCTCTCTTTGCAAATGGAATCAAGCAGCAGCTTCAGTGCGCACATCGTGAATTGGGATGAGCTTTCATCAAGCTCAGATTTCTAACTTCAGTGAAAAAAGTAATTGTGAGTTTTAAAACTCCTAGTTGCTTCAGTGTATCGTGGAAACATAAGGCACCAAGGGAAGAGGAAGCACATGCACACAGACACAAATTCTTTAACATGCACACGGGAAAAGTCATAATATTGGAGAGAGTATGACTCCCTAAACTTAATCTTTCTGGAATAAGTTATGAATAATAGCCAAGCAGACCCTGCATCAAAGGGTTACCCATTAGAATAAAGTCTTCTCTCCCACAAGAATGCTATTTACCATGCAGTTCGCAAGCAGAAAGATGGCTCTTTGACATTCTTTTCAAGACATGTTGCTTGGGGCCTCAGAAATTAAACAGAGAACAGCAGGGAAGGGGTTTACTATTTAATGCTCTTGGTTGTAATTTTTTAATTAGCCATTAGAAAGATGAAGGCAGGTTCAGGCAGGGATGAAAAGAAAGACTTGGAAGAAATATGACTTTCTGCAAAGAGCCCGTGGAGATTACAGGAAAGACCAGGCCTCCAGAGAGGTTCCCAAAGAAGTAGCTTGCAGGCCACTTCCCCACGTCCCTTGGGCAAATCGAAACCTAGTTATTTAAAAGCGTGGGGTTTAACTGGATTTCCTAAAAGATGTCATGTCTCAGCCTCAGGTTCTTACAACTGAAAATAGGAAATGACTGGAAAAAAGACAAAAATGCCAGGAGCACTGATGTGGCTGATCTTGGGGTCTCAGAGCTTCTGGGTGTGTTTACATATATCTCCACACTTTCCGGAGGATTAAAGGGAATCGAGGACACTGTACTTTGTGTACCAAAAATCCCCAAGCTGCTTCCTATGTTCTAAAGACAGGACCTGTAGGACAGCAGAGAAAGGCAGAGAGGAAAAACAGAAAAGGCCCCTGGACACAGGAAGGTGGAGGGTATGTGCTTTTGAAAATAGTTAATCAGATTAGATTAATTCAACTGCAGCCTTGCTGGAAATCCCAATTAAAGACATGTTCCTGAAGAATGGAGCAGAGAAACTAGATTATTTGCAGGAGGCAATGGCACCCCACTCCAGTACCCTTGCCTGGAAAATCCCATGGATAGAGGAGCCTGGTGGGCTCCAGTCCATGCGGTCGTAAGAGTCGGACATGGCTGAGCGACTTCACTTTCCCTTTTCACTTTCATGCATTGGAGAAGGAAATGGCAACCCACTCCAGTGTTCTTGCCTGAAGAATCCCAGGGGCGGGGGAGCCTGGTGGGCTGCCGTCCATGGGGTCGCACAGAGTCAGACACGACTGAAGCGACTTAGCAGCAGCAGCAAGTCTTTAAGTGATTTTAAGGAATAAGAAATGTGGCAAAAATACTGAAATGGTATTAACAGAAGACACTCAAATAGTTTTAATACTTGGAATACTCTATATGAATCCTTAGGTTTCATTGTTCATATCTGCTCCTTCTCCATTGTCCGTTTCAGTAATGACACCATTCAGTCTCTTAAAAGTCACCTTTGACTTCACTTTCTCCCTCTAATCAGAAACTAGGTCTTGTCTAGAAAACTAAAAGAGACATTTCACACCCACCCTTTCCTCCCCAGTGCCACTGCTGAGATTCAACCCTCCACTGCTTTGGCTTTTCAAATCAGGCCCCTGCTTCCTGCCTGTTTCCCACGCCACCTCAATCCAACGTCTGTATCTGATCCTCTTACCCAGAGATCCTGATTCAGTAGATCTGGGGTGAGGCCCAGGAAATATGCATTTTATTTTTTCAACGACTTATGAAATTTCCTAACCACATCCAAAGGTGGAAAATACAAGAAATGTATTCCCTTATGCCTACCTCTGTCCCCCAACTTCAGCCACCACCATTTCCCAATCATGCATGCGTGCTAAGTTGCTTCAGTCATGGCTGACTCTTTGTGATACTATGGACTATAGTCCACCTCCTCTGTCCATGGAATTCTCCCGGCAAGAATACTGGAGTAGTATGCTGTGCCCTCCTCCAGAGGATCTTCCTGACTCAGGGATAGAACCTGGGTGGCCTGCATTGCAGGCAGATTCTTTACCATCCAAACCACCATGAAAGCCCAGTTAAAAGGAAGGGGCATCATTAATCTAGTCAGAATGTTAATATCTGGGATTGTCTTAGGCAGACACTATCTTATGTTCAGCCTATTCTTTTACATGTATGTTTTCAAAAGATGAGTGGATTCTTTGTAATGGGGGATCCTCCTCTCTTAAGCTTGGCCACCTTCAACAAGAATCTGGACCAAACTCAACTGGTTCCATAGAGAATGGTCCCCATGCTCATCTCTCCAGGACAGCCTGGGGCAGCAAGATATACTGCCAAGTCTACTTTATATTTATTGAAACCCAATACCAGATCTTCCCCCAAGATTAGACAAGGATTCAGCTTCCTGTGGATATACAGGGTGTTAGCAGCATTCCATCCACTCTCCTCTGAAACAATCAGAAACCAATGCTTAACTCCATTCTCTGGATAGAAGTCTTACTCTTTCTCCCTACTGCATGTCCAGGGGTTGTGAGATGATAAATCCTCACCTCTGGGTTGACATCTAAGCAATAAAGACATCCATCTCTGGAGGTAGATCATCAGTCTCTAATCATGTTGCTCCTATGGTTGGCTCCCCCAGGTGCTTAGCCCCTGTCCTACCATGGTGCTCCAGGCACCCCTCCTACCTCTTCACCTCATCATGATATGAGCACAGGGCCAGGTCTGTGATGACTGGACGAGAGAAAGAAAATGAAGAAAAAGAGATGCAGGAGGATAAGCTGAACCCCATGACTTTCTCCTCCCTCCCTCGTCTCCTCATCTCTACATGGCCCCTCGCCATTCAGCATCCATGAACCCTGGTCTCTCTTATTTTTTCCTTCATTGATGAAATGCTCCAGATAGTCTAAATCCAGGTTTCCTTCTGAAATGTGTCTGAATGTATTTTTAGGTCCTTTTGGTCATTCAAAAATCTATTAGGATTATCTCTGTCATACTCTATTGGATCAAAGTCAAAGAATTAGAAGGTAAGGGAAGCATTTAGTTCTCCCATGGAACACAGATAAGTTTTATAATGTTACTTCAAAATGGATTCCCATGTTCTCAGATTTGATTTGAAATGTGTTACCTGACATGACATCTAATGAAACTAAATAAAATTTAAAAATGTTTATATGTATATGCATTACTTGATATTTCTTTTTTATTATTTGAAAGACAGCATCTAAATTTTAAACAGCAATTTAAATGGTGAGAGAAAACATAAAAAAAGAAAGGCAGAAGAAACAGATGGATACTAAGCAGCTTATATGTCCTATACATATATATTAGCTTGAAAACAATGTATTGTGTTTCTTAGCATAATTGTGGCCTCCTGCTTGGAAAATATTTTATTGCTAAATAGAAAGGGAAGGGTATCTGAAGGCTTGGTCTAAACTGAAGAATCAGATCCTTTCATTTTTGTCAAACCAGGTCATGGCACGCCTCCCTTAGTGCTCTGGCCAGGCACA
This sequence comes from Budorcas taxicolor, assembly GCF_023091745.1. Lineage (NCBI taxonomy): Eukaryota > Metazoa > Chordata > Mammalia > Artiodactyla > Bovidae > Budorcas > Budorcas taxicolor. The sequence continues at coordinate 124,090,567 of NC_068920.1, forward strand.
TGCTGTTATGAGCATCAGTACCAGCTCTTTGGAGTGAGAAGAGAGGACATGGAAAACATGCAAAGAAAAAGATATGTCTGCCCCCTTTCAACATCATCTATGAATGTTTGCACTTGCAAATATAAGTTCTTCAAGAAAGACTGGTTCCAGGCATGCTTACCAGGGAACCCTGAATTGATGTCCCATCATCTTCTAACACAGGGGTCAGCCATGAAATTAAAAGACACTTGTTTATTGGAGGAAAAGCTATGGTAAACCTAGACAGTGTACTAAAAAGCAGAGACATCACTCTGCCAACAGAAGTCCATATACTCAAAGCTGTGGTTTTTCCAGGGGTCATGTATGGATGTCAGAGTTGGACTATAAATAGCTGAGCACTGAAAAACTGATGCTTTTGAATTGTGCTGGAGAAGACTTTTGAGAGTCCCTTGGACTGCAAGGAGATCCAACCAGTCTTTCCTAAAGGAAATCAACCCTTTATACTCACTGGAAGGACTGATGCTGAAGCTGAAGCTCCAATACTTTGGTCACCTGATGCGAAGAGCTGACTCATTGGAAAAGACCCTGATGCTGGGAAAGACTGAGGGCGAGAGGAGAAGAGGGCGACAGAGGATGAGACAGTTGAATGACTTCACCTACTCGGTGGACATGAGTTTGAGCAAACTTGGAGAGATAGTGAAAGACAGCAAAGCCTGGCCTGCTGCAGTCCATGGGGTCACAAAGAGTCGAACACAACTTAGCCTCTGAACAACAACACAGAGATCAGCTGACTATGGCCTGAGGGTCACATGTAATTCTCCTTCTGTGTTTATATGACCCCCAAGCTAAGAGTGGTTTTGTATTTTGAAACAATTGTAAAGAAAATCAGAAGAATATTATCATGACACATGAACAGTATATGAAATTCACATTTGATTGTCTATGAATAAAAATTTCTCAAAGAGTCATTTACCTCTTGCTGAGGGTTGCTTTTGCACCACCATAGTGAACCATGGTAGCTGACATCATATATACTGTTCATGGAGCTAAAAATACTTAGTTGCTGACCCCTTCTAAGAACAAGTTTTCTGACACTTGTTCTAATGCAAATGGGCCTTGAGCACTTCCCTGGCTGCCTGGGAAGGCAAGGCTGGGGTTGCGCTCCATGGGAACAATCCTTGGATTGTTTTCCCCCCAGGGGCTCACAAGTGTTAAGCCCTTCAGTTCTTCCTCCTCTGCTGCACAGTTCTGAAAGTGTGAAGATCTGCATTCTTATTCTAACATAACATTAAAATGTCTTTGTATTAAGAACTGTATATTTTATGGAATTTGAATAGTATTAGTGTCATATACGTACTAGATTTCAATATAACAATATGAAAAGTGCACATGTAATTTTACTTTTCTATCACATTAATACTAAGCTACATGATGGCAATATTAAACTAATGTGACAAAATGATGCCAGTGTAAGATGTAAAACTGCTAATATCACAGCAAGTTATTAATGTCTTGCAATGGACTCTGAAGAATGGTGTGATTAAACTTTCTCAATCTTTTCCAGCCTCAGTTGGAACTCCAATGACAAAAGAGGATAAATTACCTTGGCAAATGTTCTTGCCAGGCTATAACAAGTTTGGCCTTCTCATTATGGCTCTACAGCTCTTCAGAGAAGTCAGATTCTTTCCAGGAAAAGAAAATCTATGGCTAAATTAAGGGACCTGCCTTTGGCCTTGGTTTGGGCAACAATTAACTGCTTTATTTCTGAAGTCCTCAACTCTAGTGTCTACACACTAATAACAAAGTCCTGTCTGGTTTGCTATCACTCTTATCATGATTCCCTGTTTTCAACCACCCAAAGCTTCTAATTCAAACCTTTCTCTCTTCCTCCCAAGCTGACACCTCCCTCCTGAGTCATTTCTGTCCCTTGGAAGCCTAAATCAGACTATCTATCCTTTACCATCACTCTGGATTCCTTGTCTTCTTGATTTACCATGAAATCTGGCTGGCATCCTCCTGTATTTTGATTTCTCTTGTCCTATGTCAGGGACATGAACTACTGTTGGAGAAATCAGATCAAAGCATAGACCTCATACATCAGTGGTCTTCAAACTCATCTGGGCTCTAAAATAGCTCTACAGTTGTATGAGCTCCTGTTCAGCCTCTCTCCTGATGCTTGTAATGGGTGGTTTGTTCTAACGTTTCCTCTTCTCTTCAACGTTTCCTCTTCTCTTCTCCTTGTATCATAGTTTTTCCCCTTGTTTTCCTCCCTCAATTACAAAGTTCCTTCAACTTGCTGAATTAAAAACTGCAAACTTGGGTCTTCCATGGTGGTCCACAGGTTAAGACTCTGTGCTTCTGCTGCAGAGGGCATGAGTTCAATCCCTGGCTGGGGAACTAACATCCCAAACCTCTCATGGTGTGATCACACACACACAAGCCCTACAAACTTAACTTCATTGGTCTCCAACTTTTCTTTCTTCCTTCCCTCATGTTTCCATGGAAGCATTGCCCTTCACTCAGTCCAAGACTAATCCCTCCACTTGTGCCCTTGATCTTGAGGTCTCCTACCTTTTCAGAAGACACTTTGTTCTATCAGGCTTCTTTTATCCTCTATCAGTAACTTCTTGTTTCTGACTCAGTTCCTCAACATGTCAAGTCTATTCTGTACTAAACAAACCTGATTTGATCCCACATTCTTTTCACCTCTCTTTTACTGTTGGAGTATACTTGCTTTCCTCCTTTAGTTTCCCTCCCTTTCATCCCACTGTCATCTTTAATTTTCTCTCACTCTCTCACTCCTTTAGCTTTGGTCTCAGATAACGTCCATGCTGTTACATTCAATGCATCATTTTGTGCCCTTAGCTTACAAGGACTTTTTTCTGCACTTGACATCAGCAATCACTTTCTTCACCTTGACATCTCCTCCCCTCTTGGTTCCTAAGTCGCCCTCTCTACTTTCTCCTGGGCTTCTCCCATCTCTTTAGCCATCCTTTTTTGGACCCTTGCACAGGCCTCTCTGCTCACTCACACCTTACATATTGGTGTTCCCCAGCGTATGTATCTCTTCTCATCATCTACATTTACCTTGAAAGACATAGCCAAAGCACTAGTTTCAATAAACATTATTATCCTGTAGACTCCTAAATCTGTCATCCCAGATTCTTTGCTGAGCTCCATAACTATATATCCAAATGCAATGAAACATCTTCACTTGAATTTTCCAGAGCCCTCAATCTCAGCATAAGCAAAGGCATAGCTCTCAATTTCTACTCCCCCGACTGTTTCCAAGTGTATCTATCCATATGCTCAAGTGAGAAATGTTTCCTGTACTCCAGGAGCTTCTCTGTGCCCCACAACAAGTCATCAGGTTCTTTATACCTTCCTTATCTGTATTTTCTTTCCACATCTACCACTATTCCCTTAGCTCAGGTCCTGATCAGTTCTAACCTGGATTATAGCCAAAGCCTTCTTTTGGATTAGCTTATTTCTTTTAATTGGAGGCTAATTACTTTACAATATTGTAGCGGTTTTTGCCATACATTGACATGAATTAGCCATGGGTGTACCTGTGTTCCCCATCCTGAAACCGCCCCACCAACCTCCCTCTGGATTATACCCAAAGCCTTTTAACCAGCCTCCCCTCTCTAGTCTTTTTTGTCCCTTGAATTTACCTTATGCACTGTTGAATGTATGACCTTACAGAGCTGATAACAAATCTGATCATATATGACTCACCCTCTTTAATCCTTCAAAAGCTTCTAGAAGCTTTCAAAAGATAGTTTAAACTCATTTTACTGGCCTTTCACTGGCCTCTATTTATATTCCGGTAATGGGTGTCTTCTTGGAGGAACTATCTGTAAGTATTTGGTAGTATCTTCTGATTACAAGGACCTGAGATTCACTTCACTTACCTCTAAGAAATGAGGGTCTTATAAACATTGTTTACTAGTAGCATTGGATTAAACAATGTAAAGTATGTGTGTGCGTGTGTGTGTGTGTGTGTATGTATGTTTGGGCACATGTGTGTTTGCGCACATCCCCACCCACCTCTCCAACCAATTGGCTTCCTCAAAACTTGGTAGACAAGGAGGCAACAATCATATGGAAAAGTTTGTATGCTATTAATATTAATAATCATAACTAATATTTATAGAATGCTTAAGAACTAGATATGGTCTGTAAATGTTTTATATGCTTTCCTATCCATTCAAAACAACCCTAAGTAGGTTCTACTATTACCATCAGCACATTACTGTTGGAAAAAATAAATCAGATAGAGTAAAGTAACTTGCCTATGGTCTTATAGCTACTACAAGGCACAGTCAGGGTGACTCTCAGGCAGTCAGGTTCCAGACTCTCTGTGCCCTTTCCTGCCAGCTTATACAGCCAGGATGTAGTGGGGGGTAGGGGAAAAGGTGCCCAGACAATCATGGGCACCTCTTGTTCCCCAGTGCATTGTGCTGGTTCCCATCTTTATACTTTTACATATGGCCAGTCTCTCTGCTTGGAATTCCTTTCTCTGTCTCCAGGTGAATCAACATTTGGGGATGAGTGAACAAATGCCTTAGGTGCGTAGCCTTGAGCTCATCACTTCCACTCTCTGGGTCTCAGGTTCCTCATCTGTAAAATGAAGTGGTTGAATTGAATCCTTCAAATTCTACAACTGTGTAACTTTAAAGAAAGAACAAAGGCAGCTCAGAAATCAAAGGTGACTACAGTATCATTTTGATATTCCTGTCATCTTACAGCCGTCAGATTCTCTGTTGTTACACTTAAAGGAGATGTGAACATTTTAGTGAATCTGTAAATATTTAATGATATGGATTGCTCCTCAAGTACAATAACTGAGCAAGTGGCAACTACTTTCTCAAATGATGGTACAGTGAGTGGGTGCTGATCCCCTTTTTATAGAAGATTTCAAGTTTATCTCTCAGCCTGAAGCATCTCCTTTTAACTCTGTAACTTCAGAATTCTGATGAGGCCAAATAGCAACACTGTTGAATCAAGACGTGTATTTTCTTTGTTGGATCAAATCACTCAAGGCTGCCAACACATATCGATTGTGGCATGTGGAAAGCCAACTTTTACATGAAACCAAGCAAAAATGTATAGGGGCTAAGGCCTTACCTGGGAATTCTCTTTTGTGGCTTTTCTTTTAGTGTATTATTTGTCAGATTTTTATAAGAGCATTATTGCTTTAAGAAAAAAAATTAAACCCTGAGAAATTACTCTCAGTCTAACGAGTTCTTTTCACTGACTTCAGACATCATTAGGGGAGGCTATAGCCTAGGGCTGTGCATGAACTTTTTCTTCTAACTGTACACTTTATGTATAATTTAGCTTTCTTGCCTAAATTATTCAAGCAAATAGTGAGTGAAAATAATGGAGTTCACTGAAACCTTCCAGAGTATTAAAATAAAACAGTTTTTTACACTGGTTTGAATTTTTAAGCTTTTTAATCATGGATTTCAAATAGCATACACATGTCTGGCTGTTCTTGAATTGTCTCCTACATCTTTTGTGGAAGGAGAGAAGAAAGGAAATGAAGTTTAGTAAATAATCCATTAATTAATCACTGGTGCTGATAGCAGCTCAAAGGTAGAGTAACAGTATTTGGAAACGGCCTGTCGAGTGGCCAAGGGTATGATTGGCACATATTTTAAAAAGTAGATACCTCTTTTCCCCATTTCTTATGATCAGAGCAGGGCTGAAATTGAGTGGTATGTTTGAAAAGAGGAGCTAATATGCTTAGTTTAAAAAGGAAACTACAGTAGCAGGATTTGTACTCAAATCACCCCCAATATATTTCTTTAAAGAACCAAACACATGTCCTAAGTAATAATATTTCATCTTGGATGTGAGTGATCTGGAAAATTTATTTTTATCCTAGATAACTCCGGAGTAAATTTGGAAATCATTGGAAGAATATGATTTTCTGGCATATTTTTATAGTTCCCCAAACTAGGAATGTAGCCCAAGGTTAAGAACTCAATCAAGATATTTTAGAGTTCTCAAATATCCTCTTTTGTCAGTCAGAGATCGGAAGCAGCATCTCCTTCCATAGACTAAAAGGAAGTAGTTATCGTAGCACATAGTCTTTGAAAACAACAAAGGCAATAATAGTGAATGGGGTTGTGGAAGGGAGGTCACCAGTGCTCAGCCAAGAGCTTCAGATGTTAGATTCTGAATAGGCGAACGGAAGCTTCTGAGTAATATATGGAACGGGGCAATGGCTAAAGCTCTTTGTAGAGGAACAAGAATGACCTAGAATAATAGACCTGTAAGTTTAATTTACTGACCTGATTAATAAAGAATCATCACAAAATCAATTTTTCAACAGAGACTAGGACAGAGTATTAGGGAGTAAGCACTCTGATACTGTAAAAACTATTGAAGTCTCCTGCTCCTATACAGTGAACTGGTGGAAATTAGAAAATGAAGTCTATATTGATTTTAATAATATGTTCAATTCTCTCCCACATGACAATTTAAGCAAATATCTGGAAAAAAACTGTATTTAGAAACCCTATGATTTTAAGCATTGAGCAAAGAGTTATGCTACGTTCAAATCCTAGCTCTGCCACTGAGGAATACAGGCAAGTTACTTTACCTTCCCAGGGACTAGATTCCGGATCTGTAATGTGAGAGAGCTGGGCATCTTTAAGGCCTGAAATTATTTGACTATTCTTAGGGAAATTTCCCTTAATACATGTGTTTGCATAAGGAACAAGTTACCTATCTCTCTAAGACTCATTTCCTTACCTAAAAAAGTGAGATAGATGATAACACTCTAAGGACCTAAGGTTGTTAACAGTATTGAATTAAAAAACCCTATGAGACTGTCATACAGGGTGAAGTTAAGTTAGAAAGAGTAAAACAAATATCATATATTAGCATGTGTATTTGGAATCTGAAAAAATTGGTATAGATGACCTTATTTACAAAGCAGAAATAGAGACACAGATATAGAGAACAAATAAATAGATACCAAGGGAGAAAGGAGACTGTGTGGAATGAATTGGGAGATTGGGATTCACATATGTACACTATTGATTCAATATAGGTAATTAATCAGAACCTATTGTATAACACAAGAAATTACTCAGCACTCTGTGGTAACCCAAATAGGGAGGAAATCCAAAAAAGAGGGGATATATGTATAGCTGATTCACTTTGCTATATAGCAGAAAATAACACAACATTGTAAAGCAACTATACTCTAATAAAAATGAAAAAAATTACAGAAAAAGGAAATCCTGTGAAGTCCAGTACCCAACACCAATACCAATGGGTCTTCAGTAGATATCAACTCCCACCGTCTAACCACAGGAGTCAGGACATGTGGGTTCCAATGTCAAGTCTGTCCCTGGCTAGATGACCTTAGATAAATCCTTTCACATCTCTAAGCCAACATCCTCATTCAGGCAAAAGAGTGGCTCATGTAGTCATGATTAGTCGAGTATGACTCCCTCCCCTCCCCTGCCTGGTCTTCAGATTCCTAACCCTCTAGTCTTTTCCATGCCTTCTTTTGAAGAAGTTTCTCTAATCCATTCTTTTATTGTTCTTTTGGTCTCCATTCTACTCCCAAGTCCTTGGCTCACACTTAGATTTGAAAAGTAGCCTTCCATCTTACAGTGAATAAAATACACTTCTCTTAACCAAGTCTCTTCTCCTGGTTTTCCATTCATAGCAAGTTCAGCCTCTATGCACCCATTTGCTGAAGTCAAAAATCTAGGCATCATCTCTCTTTCTCTTTATTACAATTCTAGTCCATCGATGGATCCTATTGAGTCTAAATCCAAAATATATCCTGAATCCCAGACCACCGTCTCTTCTAGCACCTTACTCCAAGTCCCCCACCTTCTCTCATTTGGTTGACGTTAATAGCTTCCTAACTAGTCTTCCTGATTCCACCTCTGAACACATCCACAAGGTAGCTTAAGTGATGCTCTTAAAAATAACACAAGTTGTGTCTCTCCTCTGCCAAAAAGCCTCCAACAGCTTCCCCTTGTACTTATGGAAAACACAAATCTCCTCAGCTTCTCAGGAATCAGCAGTGGTAAAGAATCTGCCTGCCAATGCAGGAGACGTAAGAGACACAGGCTGGATCCCTGAGTCAGGAAGATACCCTGGAGAAGGAAATGACAACCCACACCAATATTCTTGCCAGGAGAATCCCTTACAGAGAAGGATCTGGTGGGTTACCATGAGGTCACAAAGAGTCAGACATGACTGAGTGTCTGAGTACCAATCTCATACTGTTTGTCATAGATAACAAGATCTTACAGAACAGTGGCCTATGATTACTACTCCTAAGTAGTAATCATAGGCCTAAGATTATTACTTAATCTTATATACCCTCCCTACCACTCATGGAAGGACTTACCCAGTGGCTCAGCAGTAGAGAATCCTCCTGCAAAGCAGAAGACACTCATTCGATCCCTGGGTCAGGAAGATCCCCCTAGAGGAGGAAATGGCAACCCACTCCAGCATTCTTGTCTAGAGAATCCCTTGAACAGAGGAGCCTGGCAACCTACAGTCCATAGGGTTGCAAAGAGGCAGGCACAACTGAAATGACTTACCATACGACCACGCACATCACTCACGGCCCTTCTGCTCACCGGCACTGATGATAACAGTCAAAACTAACCTAATAAAGACCACGGAGGACAAGTCAGATGGAACTAAGTTCTCCTTGTCCTTTCAGATCTCTGGAAAACTAACTTAAGCCATGTATCCCATGTTCTATGGAAAACAAATGCCCTAGCTAAGATATCTGTGAAATTACAGAGTCTACAAATTCTCATGTTCACATATTTTTGGTGCCAACCTTCTGCTTCCCCTGAATTTTTTATCTCATTGGGTTTATCGTCCCTTGAAAGTTCTCCAAGTCATCCAGACTAGTCTCAGCCTTTTTCATTCCCCTAAAAACATAATCACACAGTCTCTTGTATATTTTATATTTACTAACACTTCACTGAAGGTTTGAGTCCACAGAAGAGCTTAACATTATAGAAAGCACATCAACCAGAGTTGTGGGTTAGACATATCCATTTTTAAGAATTCGTTTTGCCTCCTTGTTCTGATTCATCCTGTTCCAAGCTCTTTTGTTGGGCCTCTTTCAGTGCACATCCAATCATAGATGCTTATTGATTTCTTAGAGAATGCCAAGCTATATTCTTTGTCTCCTTCCAACCCATCATCAGGGCCTCACTTTTCTTTTCATGTGATCTATCCAGAATAATCACTTTTTCAAGTGTTTGTATTTTTTCTTCTTCATTTTTTATGTCTTCTATTTTTGCCTTTAATTGTCATTTTTTGCTATAGCAATAGTGCTTGCCTCCAACCTTCATCCATTACCCTCTAATTTTCTGATTCTAAACTAACACTGGGAGAAATATTTACTAGGTAAATCAGTTCAAATTTTTCTATGATGAATAAATAAGCCACAGAGTGGCCTCAGGAATATCACTGCAACTACTTAGTAATATCTTTAGAGCCCACTGATTTGCTGATATATGAGACTGTCACAGGATAATAATCACTTCTATATAACCTTAGAGATACTGAACAGCAGAGAAATGAGAGCATAGATTCTGGCATCAAGAGTAGCTGAGTTAGATTTTCAACTCCTCCATTTGCAAGCTGTAGAATCTTAGGCAAGTTGCTTAACATATCTGTGTAATCTTATCTATAAAATGAGGCTGTTAATAGTATCTACCTTAGTAGAGTTACTGAGAGGATTAAATACATTAATATATGTAACTGTAAGAACAGTTTCTGAAAAACAAAAGAACAATGTCCAACATTGAGTAAATGCTTTGCAAATATAAGCTATGCTTTTAAAAACTAATGTATAATTAACATTTAGCATTGTATTAGCTTCATATACCCAACATAGTCTGATTCAATATTTGTATACACTACAAAATGATCACCACTATAAGTCTAATTACCATATGTCACCATACGAAGTTACAAAATCTTTCTTCTCATTATGAGAATTTTTAAGATTTACTCTCTTAGCAACTTTCAAATAAGCAATACAAGATTATTGACTATAGTCACCGTGTGGAAACAACTTGTGTCCATCAATGGATGAATGGAAAAAGAAAGCGGGATACACAAACACATGCACACACACACACACACATACACACATACACACACACATACACATACAGTGCAATTCTATTTAGACATAAAAAAAGGAACAAAATCTTGCAGTTGACAACAACAAAGCTGGCCCTTGAGGGTATTATGCTAAGTGAAATAAGTTAGACAGAGAAAGACAATACCATATGATATCACTTTTAGAGACACCAGATTGGTGGTTGCCAAAGCAGAGGGCATTAGGGGGTTGGCAGGATGAGTAAAAGGGGTCAAGAGATAAACTATATGTTTATATCAGTTATTGCTGTGAAGCACAAGCCCAGCTTCTTAGGAAAAAAAGGCATTATGTTTGGTCATCCCATTCCATTCCCAGTGGAGATGCTACAAGGCCTTCTTCAGTCAAACAAACATTCGGGAGGTAGATGAAGAGATGTGAGAACTGATTTTAGTTCTTCTTATTTGACACTCTTTCTACTTTCAGTGGTCATGTATGGATGTGAAAATTGGACTGTGAAGAAAGCTGAGTGCCGAAGAATTGATGCGTTTGAACTGTGGTGTTGGAGAAGATTCTTGAGAGTCCCTTGGACTGCAAGGAGATCCAACAAGTCCATTCTAAAGGCAATCAGTCCTGGGTGTTCTTTGAAACTCCAATACTTTGGCCACCTCATGCGAAGAGTTGACTCATTGGAAAAGACTCTGATGCTGGGAGGGATCGGGGGCAGGAGGAGAAGGGGCCGACAGAGGATGAGATGCTGGATAGCATCACCCACTTGATGGACATGAGTTTGGGTGAACTCTGGGAGTTGGTGACGGACAGGGAGGCCTGGCGTGCTGCAATTCATGGGGTCGCAAAGAGTCGGACACGACTGAGTGACTGAACTGAACTGAACTGAACTATTTTCAGACTTAGCTTCCAACTTCCTGTATCTTTTATGCTAGTTTCCCCAGTTCCTTCCCTTCATCTCTGCCCATCTTATCCCCACCCCACACAGTTATTCACCTCCATCTTTACTCTAGATCACCCTGGAATAAGGTCCTTCCTGGAATCCACATGACAGCTTTCCATCTTTACTTTTTCCTCTAAGGTTCTTTCCAACTTCCTCACCTCAATCAACCCCTGGCTGTCCCTGGAAAAGCCTCTTTGGAGGGAAAAGCTGTTTCTCCTTTTTCTTCAGGCACCCAGGAATTAGACGATGCACTCAGCTCGCAGACCATTGGACTCCCACTGTCCCTCAGCAAACCTCCCTCTTGAAAGTCCATGTGATCATTTTTTAATTTTTCCCCAATATTACCTATCTTTTTCTGCACTTGCAGTTCATTCCATTCTTTCAACAGGTATTTATTAAATACCTACTCCACACCAGGGGCTTAGATTTCAACAGCAAGTGTACAGCCTTCTTTCCTAGTTCATCTGTTTTCATTCCCACGACTTCAGCATTCTAGTGCAATGTTCTAAAAAGGACCTTCACCCTCTCCACTCTATCAGCTATTTCTCTATTTTGGAAGTGGGCAGGCTATCATGACAATCTCATCAACCCTCAGAAATGAGCCAAAGGACTGAAGCAACAACCTTCTTTCCTTCTTTTCTCTTTCTCTCACAATTGCACCTCCACTTCTATCTCATCTTCACCCTTAAGTTTTCTTTATCCCCTTTCTTATTCTCATATCTGTCTTCTTACTCTGGTTGGACCCAGTGGTCAATGCTTCTCTTACTGACCTACATATTCATCTTTATGTTTGCTATTATACCCAGAGCAAGGTCTTCCATTTAATAGGTTCTTAGTGAATATTTGTTTAATTGAACTAAATTAAATGAAGTTGGGGAAAGAAATCCAATGAAAGGCACCATAAGCAGAATACTAAGTATAAAACACAGCCCCTAACAGTTCTTTATTGTGCTCTCTAGGCTATGCCTAGAGTACTTTCTTTATTTTGCCCATTTTTCAGTTTAGCACATTAAGTGAAGAGAAAGTTTCTCAGTCATGTCTGACTCTTTGCAACCCCATGGACTATACAGTCCATGGAACTCTCTAGGCCAGAATACTGGAGTGGGTAGCCTTCTCCTTCTCCAGGGGATCTTCCCAACCCAGGGATCAAATCCAGGTCTCCTGCATTGCAGGTGGATCCTTTACCAGCTGAGCCACAGGGGAAGCCCAAGTATACTGGAGTGGGTAGCCTATCTCTTCTCCAGGGGATCTTCCCAACCCAGAAGTCGAACCAGGGTCTCCTGCATTGCAGGTGGATTCTTTACCAACTGAGCTATCAGGGAAGCCCATATTAACAGATGTATTAATCACCTCTGATTAAAAGTGATTAAAAGTCTACTTTAAATACTTTGGATTGCTTTCACATTCCTTTCTCTCTCTCCTTCTATATCTCATATCTCTGTATCTCTCTTACACATAAGAATCAGAAATTTCTGCATGCTGCTTTCTTGTCACTTAATAGTTTTATATCACAAGCACTATACCAAGTCATTAAATATTCTTCAACAATTTGATTTTAAAGATCACATAGAGTTTCTACCTTAGGAACATACACAAAATTATGTTGCCAATTTTTGTTTAAAAAATCATACATATTATTTTCAGTTTCTCAATGAACACACTTGGACAAAATGTGGCTTGAGGGGGCCTAACCATTTGATCATATACATAGGCTGTCATATAAAAATACTGTGTGAGAGGACATAATATTTTTATAGTTATTGATACATGTGGAAAAATACTCTTCATGACTCCAAAAAGCAACCTGTAAGAACAACGATTTCACCACCTCTTTTTCAATGCTGGTTATTATCTGTCTTTCTTTAATTGCTGATTTATTCACTCAAAGCAATTTGTCACATGGGCTATTTCTAAAGTCACATCTTTGTTGAGATAAAGTTCATATGCAAAATAAATACGGAGTTTGAGAACTATCACCATTGTCTAATTTCAGAACATTTTCATCACCCACCAGAAGTAACTCCTGTCCCCACTGAGTTACTCCCTTGCCCTATTCTCTCTTTCCTCTGGCAACCATTAAACTACTTTCTATTTCTATAGATTTACCTATTGGGCATTTCATATAAATGAAATCATACAATATTTATCCTTTTGCCTGTCTTCTTTCACTTAACATAATATGTTCAAGGCTCATCCAGGCTGTTACATCTTTAAGTACTTCATTTCTTTTTATGATCAAATGATATTTCATTGTATGGACATACCACATTTTTAAAAATTCATTCATCATTGGCTGGACTTTTGGGTTGTTTGCATTTTGAGTTATTATGAATAATGCCACTATGAACATTTTTGCACAGGATTTTGTGTGGGCATATGTTTTCAATTATTTTGCATGTACACTCAGGAGAAGAATTGCTGGGTCATATAGTAACTATGTTTAAATTCCTGATGAGCTGCCAAATTTGTTTCCAAAGTGACTGCACCACTATACATTCTCCCCAGCAGTGTTTTAATTTATTCAAATCCTCATCAATACTTTTTATTCTTCATCTTTATATAATATTATATTTTTTACTCTATAAACATCCATGGTGAGAAGTTGTATCTCATTGTGTTTTGATTTGCATTTCCCTAATGAAAATGGTGAATATCTTTCATGTGTTTATTGGACATTTGTATACATTCTTTGAGAAATATTTATTCGAATCTTTTGCCCATTTTTAAATTGGGTTGTGTGTTTTTACTGTTGTATAAATCTTTTATACATTCTTGATGTAAGTCTCTGATCAGATATATGATTTGCAAACACTTTTTTCCCAGTCTGTGGATTATCTTCTCAATTTATAATTGCGTTTTTAAAGCATAAAATTTTAAAGTTTTTATTAAATCTAATTTATTTGTACTTTTCTCTTGCATTCTTTTGCTTCTGGTGACATATTTTAAAAACTATTGTCTTATCTAAGGTCATGAAGATATACACCTATGTTTTCTTCTAAGACTCTTACAGCTTTATGTCATATTTATGTCTGTGAATTATTTTTTAGGAAAAGCCTGTTTAAATTTTAATTAAAATATAGTTTACATCCAGAAAATGCAAATGTATTCAAGTTGATAAATTTTCATAAATGGAACATTCCAATGTAACTAGCATCCAAATCAAGAACATCATCAGTACCACAGAATTGCTTCTCACTTACAGTCACCATTCACACCACTTACACTTTCCAAGGATATCCTTACTTTTAAAAGTATAACTTGGTTTTCCATATTTTGTACTGTGTATATATGTAGTCATATTGTACATTCTCATTACCATCAATTTTCTGTGGTTTTGGGCAGGAGGAGAAGGGGACGACAGAGGATGAGATGGCTGGATGGCATCACCAACTTGGTGGACATGAGTTTGAGTGAACTCCAGGAGTTGGTGATGGATAGGGAGGCCTGGCATGCTGTGATTTACGGGGTCACAAAGAGTCAGACACGACTGAGCGACTGAACTGAACTGAACTGAACTGAAATGTGTTTATGGGATTTATCTACATTATTGTACATGGTTGTGAATTATATTCATTTTCATTGGAATGTAGTATATAATTTTATGGATTATACCATAAGTTAATTTATCCATTTTGCTGTAGATAAATGGATTTTTATCTACATTTCCAATTTGGGGCTGTTTTGAATAATGACATTCTAGTTTATGTCTTTTGGTAGATATATGTTTGCATTTCTGCTGTATGTATATAGGAGCTGAACTGCTGGGTCAGATGGGGTATGAATTATTCAAATTTAGCAGATGCCTCTAAAATTTTCAAAAGAAGTGGTACACGTGTGTCTGTGTAAGCACTCAGTCATGTCTGACTCTTTGTGACCCCGTGGACTGTAGCCAGCCAGGGTCCTCTGTCCACGAAATTTTCCAGGCAAGAATACTGGAGCAGGTTTCCATTTACTTCTCCAGGGGATCTTCCCAACCCAGAGACTGAACCCGCATCTCTTGCATATCCTGCATTGGTAGGTGTGTTCTTTACTAGCTGAGCCACTGGGGAAGTCCCAGTTGATTTTATAAAGATCAGGATAAGAGATGGTGGCAGATAAATTAGAGTTGCAGCAGTGCAGATGGGGAGAAAAGACTCACTTTGGAGGCAGTCAATAGGATTTACTGATGTGGATGTGAGAAAAGAGATAAATAAAGGATTACTCTTAGATCTTTGATCTGAGAAACTAGGTGACTCGTGCTGCCATTTACTGAAATGGGGAAGAGGATCTGGTAGGATAAGAATTAATACATGCTGTTTTAGAAGAGTTACATATATATTGGTTATCAAATGTGACTGCTTCAGAGTAAATATGGGAGGATGAGGCTGGTCATATACTTTGAGAATCATCAAGATACAGACTGGTATTCAAAGCAATGAACTTGGATGAGCTTACTCAAAGAGTCTACAAAAGAAAAATAACAATATTTAGCTATTGGGAAGGGGAAAAAAAGAAATTGAAAAACATCACTCAATTTACTATGGTGGAAAAAAGCCAGATGAGGGGTAATTTCATGGGGATAAAGTAAATAATTTAGGAAAGTCCAATCCACAGTATAGAATGAACTTGATTAAATTACTAACAAATCATTAGCTAACATGCTGCAACTAAAAATATACAATTATAGATAACTCTCCTTCTCTCCTAATCAGGTTATTAACAAAGCATAGCAATTAGAGGTCCTGGGCCTCTGAAGAGTTTAGGCTTAGAGTTCCTCTTCTCCCTCTTTTACTTTGTCCAGTCCTTTTCAGTTCAAGGAGGTTTTTCAAGTCCAAGTGGGTTCACAGGAAAGGGATCACATCTAAGTATTAGAACTGATATAATACTGGTACAGAGCTCTCCATCCAAGAGCAATTGCTTCCTATTTGGCCTCTAAAAACAAAGATGACCCTTGTATCATTTAAAATGTTCGAGCTGTCTCTTTCTGTTGTGTTTCTG
Organism: Budorcas taxicolor; assembly: GCF_023091745.1. NCBI lineage: Eukaryota > Metazoa > Chordata > Mammalia > Artiodactyla > Bovidae > Budorcas > Budorcas taxicolor. The sequence goes on from NC_068920.1 coordinate 124,106,586, forward strand.
CATTGAAACTGAATATAAGTCTTTTAGGGATAACTTGCCATTTGGATTATGCTATCTCAGTACACTTACACTAATCAGGAGTTTACTTCTTGTCTAATGTTGCTGTAACTTCTGGTCAATTACTTTTTGAATATTGTTTGCTTTATGCTCTGTTTACAGCAATGTTCATTGTCACTGCTATTTTTTTAGTGATTTCCATGAATGAATTCTATAAAGTTTGTATTCTTTTGTGTATCCATTGAATCTCAGCTTGGTCAGCATAGGTCAGTTAATGTTTGGACAAGGATTCTTCAAATGCCTTAAAATAGTAAGTCCTCCAGCCATTGTCAAGGAGCTATGCTGGACACATTGAGGCACATCTTCAATACTTGGGCTGTTGACAACTCTGCCTTAGTCTTCACTTCCTGCTTGTGCAGGCTCAAGGTCAGCCAGAAGTGAAATATTAAGACATTTTCAGATCTTTCTTGGTTATGTGTACAGCCCTTCTCAAGCAGGTGACAGTCTAGATTCCCAGTAATATGCTGGAATTTTTCAAAATCCTCAACTGACATCTTATCCTCCAGCTTTCACGTCCAAGTTTGTTTTGTCTTTAAGTTTTTTTGTGTGTGTTTAAGTGTTTAAAATTCCCTGGTGTCTCAGACGATAAAGTGTCTTCCTGCAATGTGGGAGACCTGGGTTCAATCCCTGGGTTGGGAAGATCCCATGGAGAAGGAAATGGCAACCCACTCCAGTACTCTTGCCTGGAAAATTCTATGAACTGAGGAGCCTGGTAGGCTACAGTCCATGGGGTCGCAAAGAGTCGGACACGACTGAGCGACTTCACTTCACTTCACTAGTGTTACTGCTGTCCCAGGAAGCTGTGATATTAAACAACTTGTTATTTTTGACAAAATTCACAGGAAAAAGGCTGTTTTCAAAATTCACAGGACAAAACACTGAGCTGGTTCTGAGTTGGGTTTTTAAGGCTATTGTGGACTTAGGATGGCATTTGGAAAAAAAGTTAATTTTGACATTTTGTTTTACATACAGAAGCTGTTAAATTTTTATAGCCAACACAGTCTTTTCTAATATAATCTAACAGACAAAAGTTATTTTCTCTCATACTCAGATATTTACCTTTCTCTAGGTGTCATATGATATTATATTTATACTCAATTTTTAATCAAATTATCATTTATTTTGTAATATTTTTTCAAATAATCAACTTGTTGAGAACTCTTTTGTGAAAAGAATTCCTTTTTCTACTGATGTGAAATGCTACCTTTTCTAAATATAATTTTTGGACCCTTTATTTCCTTCTAGACAACTGTTTGTCAATTTTTACGCTGGTATAAAATCACTTTATTATTATAAAAATAAAGTACTTTAATATTGTGCAACACAAATGTTCCCCTTCATTACTTTCTGTTTCTATTACTTTCTGTTTTTCAAAATTTCCGGGAAGATTTTTATCCACTGTCATTCCAGATGAACTTTAGATTCATTTTCTCAAAGTCTGTCTCCAAAGTAAAATGAGAACTACAACATGGACTCTTTTTTGTAATTACTTGAAACATATCTGTTAATTTAAAGAAATTAAAATTTTGTAATATTGAATCAGTAAATACATGGATATACTAGTATCACTCCTTTTAGTCACAGTTCTTTTATGACAGTCAGTGAAGTTAGGTAGGTCTTTTTTCTCTTTTTTGAAATGCCAAATTATCCTGCAAATATATTCCTAGATAGCTTGTGTCTTATTATTATCATTGCAAATGTAATCTTTATGCTACATATTTTCTAAGTATTTTTCTATTATAAATGCAATTTTATTTAATGTATATTTGAACTTGCTCATTTGTTCTTGGCAGACCCTCCCTTGCTCCTGAACTAATAAGAATGCCTCATTTTACCCTTACTAATGGCATTGTCTTTTTATTTGAGTTAGATTTTCTGCATTAAATTAAAAAAAATTCCCTCTGTTCTTAGGAATCTATGATTCTGAATAATTACTAATGAATATTTAATTTTAGCTTTTCAAAATCTGTAAGGATTGTCATATTTTTCTTCTTTGACTTGTTATACTAGTACATTGTCTATGAAAGTGAAAGTGAAAGTTGCTCAGTCGTGTCCAACTCTTTGTGACCCCATGGACTATACAATCTATGGAATTCTCCAGGCCAGAATATTAGAGTGGGTAGCCTTTCCCTTCTCCAGGGGATCTTCCCAACCCAGGGATTGAATCCAGGTCTTCTGCATTGCAGGTGGATTCTTTACCAGCTAAGCCACAAGGGAAGCCCAAGAATACTAGAGTGGGTAGCCTATCCCTTTTTCTTGTTCTTCCCGACCCAGAAATCAAACAAGGGTCTCCTGCATTACAGGTGGATTCTTTACCAACTGAGCTACCAGGGAAACCATTTAATAAGCTCTATTTGTTTATGAGGATCATTCTTTCATACGTTACTAGATTCAATTTACTAGTGTTTTGCTTAGAATTATTGCTTCTCATTAATCATGAGTGAGATTGATTTGTGGCTTTTTTTTTTAATGCCATTTTTGTCAGGTTTTAGTAGTAAGATATTAGCCTTAAAAAATCAACCCACTGGTTTTCTTTCTTTGCTTTAGATGGCTTATACATAATGGGAATTTTCAGTAAAACTTTGAAAAATCCCCTTGGAAGAATAATCTGAGCTAAAATCTCCCTCAGAAGCAATTCTTTGATAGCATTTTGAACTTATTCCTTGTTCTGTTCTGTTTTACTGTTCTTCTTGAGTCAATTTTGGTTGGTTATATTTTCCAAGGATCAGAAGAATCATAAGATGGTCTCACTCCAGGAATAATGACAACAATTTACCAATAAAACTCACCTTTATGATAGACTCCAGAACAATGCAAATCAATAGAGCTGATAAAATATAGATTTAATCGGTTTGACTTGGGTGTTGATTAGGATGACAAATTGCTGTGAAGTTGTGTGGTTTCTACTATCTCTGAGTCTGTGTCTCAGTGCTCTCCATGGTGGCTTGGTAAAGAGAGCTTACAAAAATGATGGCAGAGCACTTTGTAAATGCACTGAACTCATCAGCTGCCTCATAATAAATAACACAGGGGTAACAGAGAGCACAGGAAATTTTCTCAGAACAAAATGATTGACCTGAGAGACCAGCAAACATAAGTGTGAGGTAAAGAGAACAAAACATAGACAAAGAGCCTGGATTCGCTCATGGTATCTTTATCACACCATTGGCTGGGTCCCAACCTTCCCAGAGAATCACTCAAGTGAAATATTCAACGTTCCATTGAGTTTCAGACAAGTACAAATTCTCCATACCCAAGGATGGCTCCAGGCAACAGGGAAACAAATAACAACAATAAACTGTGTTTTCCCACACAGCCTGGATGGTTACAGCGAGGAAATCACCCTCTGCTGCCCAGGTTTATCAGAAAGTAACTTCAAGGCTCAAATATCTATTCACCTGGGTCATTTGTTTTCCTCAAACCCTTGTCCTATCTCTCCACTTTTCAGCTTCAGTTTTCAGAAGATCCAAAACTTTTACTCTGTTTCCATCAAGATGTCAAACTCTCTTGTCTCTCTCTGCTCCTTTTCAGTAAATGAAGAGGGTAGACATGGGGGTCATAGACACATGGGTGAACCCGGAGTTGAAAGACTGAGATTCCAGTCTTGAAAGTATTAGTTGCTCAGTCATGTCCGACTCTGTGCGACCCCATGGACTGTAGTCCACCAGGCTTCTCTGTCCGTGGGATTCTCCAGGAGAGAATACTGGAGTGGGTTGCCATTCCCTTCTCCAAGGGATCTTCCTGACATAGGAATAGAACCCAGGTTTCCATTATTGTAAGCAGATTCTTTACCATCCAAGCTACCAGGGAAGCCTGGTAGCTCAGTCTCGGGTCCAAAGTAACCAGATAGGGGCAGTTTGCACGTGAGGTTTAAACTCTTATGAGCCTCAGTTTCCACATTTGTAAAACTGAAGGGGTCACACTTTATAAGCCAAACGTTAAAGTCCTTCCCAGGTTTATAATCTTTGATTCAAGAAAGAAAGGGATCTCTTAGAGTTTCAGTCATGGCCAAATGCAGCATCTACCATGTGGAGTTCTGGTCTGAGCAACTGATGGAAGCCACCTTCAAACTGTGATTATTCACATCCTTGACTTATATCCCCGCCACCTCCTTCTCTTTGGCTTAAATCTACAGTATAAGCAATCCACCTGAGTGCGCCAATGAGCGCAAACTTGTAAATTTTGAAGTATTCACATAGACTGCCTGGAAACATTTCTTCCTCTTTAAGAGGCTTGTTGGCTCTGAAAAGCTCAAGGGTTAACAGAAGGTGAGTGAATGTTTGACAGACACAGGTGGACTCCTGAGAAGGCAGGTGGAAGATCTCTCTGAGGAGGGTGGGAGAGAGAACAATGTGGCTTCTCACAGTCCACCCCCCACCCCCACCCCACCATCCCCCTCTGCCCCAGTGATCTGGGATGGAGTTCATTTTGGGGGCAGGGGAGCTTCTTCTGAATCTTCCTGTCTGCAGTCAATCTGGGAGAAAAAGAAAACCAGGTGAGCTCCCTCCAGCCTCCAGGGCAGAGAAAGGACTGTTAGGAACAGCCTTCTTCCAGAACTCTCTCCAGAACTACACTAAGCCCATAACACTGAGTTTCTAATTTTCTTTTTTGTTTGTTTTCAGTATCTCCTTTAGAAAAAAGTAAAAAAAAAACCACAGTGTTAGTCACTCAGACATGTCCAACTCTTTGCAATTCCATGGACTGTAGCCTGCCAGGCTCCTCTGTCCATGGAATTTCCCAGACAAGAATACTAAAGTGGGTTGCAATTCCCTTCTTCAGGGGATCTTCCTGACCCGGAGATCAAACCCTTGCAGGCAAATTCTTTAACATCTGAGCCACCAGGGAAGCCCAATCTCTTTTAAGGGGGACTCTACAGTTAAAAACTCTCATTTGAACTGGAAAATAAACTATTTTAATCAGACTTTCCAAAGGTGGGTAACATTTATATTTTCATTCATTCAAACAAATCTTTATCGAAGACCCAGAATCTTCATTGGAAGGACTGATGCCGAAGCTGAAGCTGCAATACTTTGGCCACCTGATGCAAAGAAACAACTCACTGGAAAAGACCCTGATGCTAGGAAAGATTGAAGGCAAAAGGAGAAAGGGGGGGGGGGGGGGCGGTAGAGGATGAGATACTTAGCATCACCGACTCAGCGAACATCCAGGAGATAGTGGAAGACAGAGGGGCCTGGCATGCTGCAGTCCACAGGGTAGCAAAGAGCTGCACACAGCTTAGCGACTGAACAACAACAACACTTGGTACCAGACACAGTTTTAGGTACTGGGAACGTAGAGGCAAGCAGGACAGAAAATATCCCTATGATCATCATACCTATCCTATGGTAAGTAAATAAAAATGACTTCAGAGTCTCTAATATGCTACATTGGAAATAAAATCAGGTAATATGGTAATGAGAAGAGCGAGATCAAGGTCAGGCAAATTAAAAGGAGTGGTTGCTCAGAGAAGGCCTCTTTTAGTAACAACAGCTGCCATTTTTTGATCACTTACCATATGGTCACATTGGTTATTTCATTTCATATTTACACCAGCCTTCGTTAAATAAGGACTGTGGTCTCCATTTACAGATCAAAAAATTGAAGTTTGAGGTCCACAGCTAGTCAGCAGAAGAGCCAGGATTCAAACCCAGGTGTATGCACTTCCAAATCCCTGACCACCATGCTAATATGTCCCACAGGAGGAAGATGTGCATTTCATCAGAGCAGCAGTCCTCCGCCTATTCACACATGGGAACCATCTAGGGGTGGGAGTGGGGTTTAGAAAATACCAATACCTGGACTAAAATCCCAACAACTCTTATTTAGTAATTAATCTGGAATACATGCTGACCACTTTGATATTTAAAGACTGTCCAGGGGCTAAACTGAGAACGTAGAGGAAATTCCTAAAGATCGTGGATCATTGTATATGATGATCTATACTATTCAGTTCAGTTCAGTCGCTCAGTCGTGTCCGACTCTTTGCGACCTCATGAATTGCAGCACGCCAGGCCTCCCTGTCCATCACCAACTCCCGGAGTTTACTCAAACTCACATCCATGGAGTCCGTGATGCCATCCAGCCATCTCATCCTCGGTTGTCCCCTCTTCCTCCTGCCCCCAATCCCTTTCAGCATCAGTCTTTTCCAATGAGTCAACTCACTGAGGCCCCACCAATTAATCATTTTACTCTGAGAAACTAATTCATCTTCTATTTCTGCCTTCCCTCAGGCCTCCCAGGTATGACCCTGAGGTCCCTGGGGCTAGGTGACCTTATTATCTGCGCATCAGGTGCTCAATACTTCCTGTTAATTAAGCACTAATATTCATCCCATTGTACAGATGAGAAAACCCTGGTTCAGATAAGCTAAGTAATTGTCCCAAGGTCATACTACTTCACCTGTGAACAGCACAGGTGAGATATGAAATCCAGACCTATCTTTCCACCAGCTCTAAATCTCCAGCCTCACCTCCCTCCCTTTAATTTGGTTCCTTGGTTTAAACTCAGAGTTTATAAAGATCCACAGAAACAACCAATTGGAATACACCCTGGGTGCCACACAGTAAGGTCACCACAAAACAGCCCTCTTGGCACTTCTGTAACCCCTTTTGCAAGAATCTCAGCCTTCAACTTTGCCGTAAAGGCTATCCCTCCTCCACGGAATTTCTCTCTCTGCCTTAAGGTTAATAAGATGCAGTTTTCCTTAAACTTTGATCTTAAAAACCACTTCTTCCAAGCCCTCATTTGCATATAAAAGAATAACCATTTCAAGCCTGTAATTTTCTACAACTCCCCTTCATTCAGATAACAAATAAACGTGGCACAAGTAAACAAAATGTTGAGTCCCCACAGCATGTGGCATGACATTTGACACTTTAGGAAGTGTTTTTCATCCACTGCTTCGTCTGATGTCTCAAAAAAACTAGAGGTAAGCAGAGCTGATGTTCTTGATCCATGTTTTACAAAGAAGGAAATTGAGGTTCATAAAGGCCAAGTAATTCACAGAGTCAAGGTTCTAATCCAAATTTCTATCCCAAGACCACCTCCCTTTCCCCTGTGTAAAGAGCATGAGGGCTCTTTTACTAAGGGGTTTGCATTCTGCTAACTAGAAAAAAGAAAATCAACAATAACTTCAGCAGCACTTTATACTTCTCAAGATACTTCAGTTTATTCTCATGTTGGAAACCAGGTTGAAGGATGGTCTGCATTTTCTAATGAGTGCTTTAAAGTTTAGGGCGGTCAGCTCATTTGTCCACAGATCCACCCTCTCAGAAGTCACAGAGATAGGATTTGGTCTTCTGTCCCCAATTTTTGGGCTTCCCAGGCAGCACCAGTGGTGAAGAACCCGCCTGTCAATGCAGGAGACAAAACAGACATGGGTTTGATTCCTGGGTCATGAAGATCCCCTGGAGGAGGGCATGGCAACCCACTCAAGTATTCTTGCCCAGAGAATCCCATGGACAGAGGAGCCTGGCAGGCTTACAGTCCATAGAGTTGCAAAGAGTTGGGCATGGCTGAAGCGACTTAGCATGCACACACACACGCTCCAACTTCTATGCTAATGCCACGAAAACTAAAGAGTCACAATTAAGATTATTCATAGGAATACATTACTCCTATGTTCATATGCAATTTAACTAAAACAATGGAAGTAGATAAGTTTGAACTCGTTGCCCTGCACACAAAGTAAATGGATGAATGTGGGAGTTAATATTATGGTTCAGCAAATAATCACTCCCTCCCAACTCCTCCAGCCCCATTCCCCACTCTGACTTGCCCTGACTTCATGATGGGTGGAGTTCCACTCACTTAACTTTGGGCTTAGCAATATTGCTTCCTTGGCCAATGGAATGTTAATAGGTGTGACTCTGGGCACAGACATGAAATCTGCTTGCACAGTTGGATGCTCTATGTGTGCCTTGGGCAACCACTGGGCCAAGGTAGATCAGAAGTATGTGGTACAGATGTAGAACTTGAGAGCTTGAAGCCAAGCCCATCATAAATGAGATCAATGTGAGTTCAGTCACAGACACAAACATGAGAATAAGTGCTAATCACTGGGTAAGCACTGAAGTGCTTACCTTGACAGTGTAGTTCTGTTTATGGCAGACTACTTAATTACAGTGCCAGAAGCACAATAAATATTAATTGATTTACAATAGCTTTCACTGTGATAGAGCTCATGAACCATTCTCGGTGTTTCTAGACCTCAGTCTGTGCAACTTCTGAAAGAAGAAGATTCTCCTTCTACAAGGAGTGGTTTTATACAAGCTTTGGACCTTACCAAGCAGAGCATCAAAGCTTGATTATTTCTTTAGAGAAACAAGAATTAGGGAAAACAAAGACAAAAAAACAAGCATTTCAAATTCACCCCATTCTGAAGGGGTGAACTAACTAACCTTGACTTTAAAGCAAACCAGATGAAATTTCCTAGTACAGGGAGGTTGTTCAGCATGTAATATGGTGTATTGTGATTCTATGAGTCTTGGCCTCCCTTTTTCCTATGTCATTTACTATAACAATATGGGATAACCTTTCATTACTAGGCTGTCTTGAGTTGAAAAAATTTTCTAAGATTCCAAATCCCACAGAGAAAGACCCCAGTGGCATGGCCTTTGTCTGCATGGGGAGGAGAGGATCCCTGTGGCTTACAATGCAGTAAATCTAGTGATTAAGCTTCACCAGGAGAATCACAAGAACTTGGCTTTATGCTTTTCTCCACAGGTAGGAACACAAAGAAAGGCATACGATCAGAAACACAGACTACTGTGCAGCCTCAAGTTTGAATTATCCAAGAAGGGAGTAGACCCAATGACACCTTGAGGGCTCTCCCCCTCCTGTTTCCCAAAACTCCTGAGAAGGGCAGGGAGCCAGTGCTCGACTCTGCAAGTCAAGCCTGAGGCAGTGACTTGGGTGAGGAGCTGCATACTCCATGCAAAAATACAAGAGGGGGACAATTTAAAATGAGTCGGATTGTTAAATTACAGAAGTATAATTATATTAAATCCTATAATTAATTTCATTAAATTGCATAGAACAATGAAAATTTACTGAAGGCTAGAAGCATTTATGTCACTCTTTTGTCAGGTGGTGAAATGGAAACCCCAGTGTATTGGGAGACAACCTGAAAAGAAATGCCAGTGAGAGAGGGATAGCTTTTTTCATGGTTTTGCCCCCAAATATTACCAGCATAGCCAGGGCTGGACAGCACTCTTGCCTCCCTTTCCTAGTGATAATGAATACCACACACCCAGCCCTCTGTGTCAGGCACTGAGCTAAATGCCCTGTGTTTATATGTCATTGATTCCTATGACAATATGGTGAGTTAGGTAATATTATCCCATTTTACAGAAGAGAACACTGATGTCTACACAGATTAAGTAATTTCTCTGGAGTCAGGCAGTAGTTCAAACAGTCTGATTCCAGATTGTACCTTCCATGATTGGCTTTACCACCGTACACAGGAAACCCTGCAGGTAGGAAGGAGGGGTGAGCAGGCTTCAGAAAGCCCAAAGCAGCAGGTGGCTTGTGGGAGCTGAGGACTGTCCTTTGGTGTCCTCCAGGACTGACTAAACTTCACCCTGGTCCCTGGAGAAAAAAAGAGAAAATGACATTGTCGTGTATTTCTTATGGGCCAAGTGTTTCCTTTTTTAAAAAATTAATTTATTTTTAATTGAAGGATATATGTTTTACAGTACTGGTTTCATTTCTACCATACATCAGCATGAATTAGCCACAGGTGTGCACATATCCTCCCGCTCTTGAACCTCCCTCCCATCCTTTCCCACTCATCCAGGTTCTTACAGAGCTGGGCCAGGCATTTTCTTTGGGGCCATTCCGTTTTATTCTCATTTCAACTCTGCAAAGTACATATCATTAACGTCGTTTTACAGACAAAGGGGTGAAGGCACAAAGATATTAAATGTCTAGTCCCAGATCACACAGAGGAAAGGGGCAAGGCTGGGGGTTTAACCCTGTTTTCTCTGAGCCCTTGTTCCCACTGCTGCCCACAGCAGTGTGACTCTAGTAAGTAGCACACCCTGGGAAGGCTTGTATACACTGGTGTATTTAAAATGGATAATCAACAATGACCTACTCTATAGCAGAGGAAATGCTGCTCGATATTCTGTAATAACCTAAATGGGAAAATAGTTTGGGAAAAAAATAGATACCTGTATATGTATAACTGAATCACTTTGCTGTACCCCCAAAACAAACACAGCATTTTAATCAACTCTGCTCCAATATGAAATAAAAAACTTTTTTTAAAGAGAAATGCTAATGAAGGGGAAAAAAGTTCATTATTTCTAAGCTTTTTGCATTGGAAACTCTGCCGCTTCCCTTACCTGGAAACATCTATCCACATAAGTCTCTCTGAAAACTGACGTGCATTCGTCTGTGTGTGTGCAGAGAGGAGTGTGGAGGGCAGGGGCCCTGCCTTGAAGGAGCCCCTCTCCTTTTGGGAATTGGAGCTGGGTGGAGGAGCAGCAAACCTGGGGCTCTGCAACATGGGGATCCATAGGAGGCAGTGCCTCTGACCAAGAGGGGTTTCCCCAGCAGGCAAGAGAGCTGGTTTTGGAGCTGGACTTGGAAAAATAACTCTAGTTTTAATCCAGAAGCTGGAAGAATGACCCACAGGGCACAGTGCACCTTCCTGATGGTAGGAAAGGTATCAGGAAAGCGTCCACAGGAAGAAAAAGAACGAGGAAAGAGGGGACCAATCATGATAAGAGGTGTGAAATTGCCCATGGAAAACAGCAAACCATATCTTTAAACAAGGGAATAACATGATAGGATGCCCGGCTAGAAAGCTCCTCTGGCTACAGCAATGTATCCAACTGCTGGAAGGAAGCCAGGGAGGCAGGAGCAAGCCCCAGCGGAGGGTGATGAGCTGCTCGCCTGACCCAGGGCAGGCTCTGTGGGAACAGAAAGAGCCAGTCTCTCCAGCTGTGTTTCTCCACCTGGTTGTGTGTCCAAATCCCTCAGAGCTTCATCAAAACACAGATGCCTGGCCCCACCCTAGAGGCACTGAATCATGGTCTCCGGGGCAGGGCCCAGCAAGTTTGTTTTAGAAGCACCGAGGTGATTCCGATGTGTCTCATGATGGTTAAAAAAAAGGAAGCGCCAATAGGAAATAGCAACCCACTCCAGTATTCCTGCCTGGAAATCCCATGGACAGGGGTGCCAGGTGGGCTATACAGTCCATGGGGTTGCAAGAGTCAGACACGACTTAGCAACTAAACGACCACCAATAAGATACAGAGAAGGAGCAGATGAGAATGCGAGGGAGGCTGCAGCAGAGGAGGAGGAGGTGGGAAAGATGACGCTGAGATTCTATCTGGGGTTTCTGAGTGAAGGACTGGGATGCTGGGTGAGCTAGAACTCACTACAGGAAGAAAACAAGTTAGGCAGCAGGTGGGAAATTCACCCCTTTCTAACATCCAGAGATGAGCATGTTAAATCATTAGTGAGAAGTTAGGGTCAGAGCTAGAAACAGAAATATGATTGAAACCAAGAACTGGGGATGTTGGAAAAGATTGTCCCAGAGACTGTATAGACCAGAGCCAGAAGGCAGGTAACAACGGAAGAAAGAAAGTGAGCAGGCAAGGTAGAGAAGGAACTAGGGAGGGGAGTGCAGCAGGAATCAGGTGAGAAGGCTCCAGGAGGCTGTGCTCAAGAGAGTCTGGAATTTCAAAGAGGTCAAGGGTCAGGACCAAGCAGGGACTTTGGAGTTGTCTCTTAAGAAGCATCGCCTATGGGGTCGCACAGTTGGACATGACTGAAGAGACTTAGCAGCAGCAGCAGCAGCTTAAGAAGCATTAGTGGAGCAGAAAGTGAAAATGTTAGTCTCTCAGTCGTGTCTGAATTTGAGACCTCATGGTCTGTTTGTAGAATTTTCCAGGCAAGAATACTGGAGTGGGTTGCCATTCCCTACTCCAGGAGATCTTCCTGACCCAGGGATCAAATCCAAGACTCCTGCATTGCAGGCAGATTCCTTACTGTCTGAGCCACCACCTGTGTGTCAAAAGCCAATCTATACCAGAAAACGCAGCATAAGCGGTGAAGACAAAAGGGAGTTTTACCCTCTTGTTTCAAGTCTCAGAGTTGATGTTACCTGTTTCAGGGCTCATGAAAAACCGGAAAGGGTGCATGTGAATTAAGAAATATTTACTCTTGCACCAAGGTGCTGGGAGGAGCCTTGTGAGCCAAGGGGATACCTTTATGTAAGATAATGCCATCCTTCCAGAGCTGATTCAGCCAGAGGACTAAGAAGCAGACATAAAATGTTTTGGGATTGCAAGAAAGGAAAGAGAAGAAAGGGGCAATGTGAGAGGATCAGGACAAAAATCTCTGATGGTTTTAATTTTTTAAAATACGTGGTGGCTAATTGTGAATTCAGTAAAGATGTTATCTCAAACCTACTGCTATCAGGAAATATTAAGGTTTACAGAGACTCCTCTGGTGGTCCAGTGGTGAGGAGTCGGCTTTCTAGTTCTGGGGACATGGGTTCGATTCTTGGTCGGGAAACTAAGATTCTGCTTATCTCAAAGCACTTCCCGAGCCTGTCTGCTTCGGAGCCCAAGTGTCGCAACTGGAGAGAAGCCCGCATGCCCCACTGAAGAGCTCACATGCCACAACTAAGACCAAATGCAGCCAAAAATAAAATATATATTAGAAAAAGAAATATATGCAAGGCTGACTTCACAGTTCTCACAGGAATCCATCCTTGATGTCAACCTGGTGTGTGTACCATCATTTTTAAATGCTTTCCCATTGTTTCCTAATAAATGTTAAAAGAAGCTTATATCTCTCAGGAAGATCAACTGCTCCTGTTGGGACTAATTGCAGAGCCCTTGTGTGTGACAAAAAAGATGCTACTAGGGGATAAAGGGAGGGGCTTAATGAACCACAAATGTACGTCATTTATCGAATTAAAAGACTATGACATTTCAGAGTAAATTCCATGGAAAATGAATGCACTGTGTTTCTATGAATCAGCCACTGAGAATATTTCCTTAGAAACCAAGTCCATATTTTCATTAAAAAGGAAAGCGAGAGAGAGAGAATGCAGGGTGAGGGAGAGAGAGGCTGTGGGATTCAAGTGCACCAGTGAATTAACATCATGTGGTAAAAATGCTGCCTGAGAAATTAAAATGATATTTGAAACATAAATCCTGCGTGCTAACAACTCTCGTTATAAGCACCCGCCAGAGTCAACAGACAGAGTTTGTTTGCAAGAAGGTTGTTTCTGGAGGCCAATTCTTGAGTTTTCAAAAAACATCTGTGCAAATGCAGGGGGAAAAGCCACAGCAATCGAAGCCATCAGCGGTTAGGTGTGTTATAAATACATTATTACTTCATTGTAATGGCACACGGGCCTTGGCGAGACTGTGGAATGACCTCACCAGCTGTCAGCCCTTGAGTTACTCTCCTTGAACGAGCATTCAAGATACAGCAGTGACTCCGAGGCAGCACAGTGTAAACACAGAGGTAATCATCAGAGAGGAACCAGGCACAAATTCATCAACATCTCATGAAGAAGCAGGGAGCCTTGGCCAAAATCAGAAAGACTGAGGGATTCTTCTGTCACACAACACCACCGTTCAAGCCAGCCCTGAAGAACCTTTTTCATGGAACCTCTGCGCCGGCTCTCCCCTGGGCTTTCTCACTCTGTCTCCCCTCTCAGAAAAGAGGCCTCATGGCCCAAAAGAAGCAAGTCTCCTTCCAAGGAATCTATTCCTGTAGTGGAAACTCGGAAATGCTGGCAGAGGCTGGGTGGCAAGGGTCCGAAAGCAGCTGGGCTGCTGGCAGGGGCTCTCAGCATACACAGAACACCAAGAACTTTATTTAGGGGTAGACTTCCCTCTGCAAGGCGAAGGGAAGCACTTTGAAGATAAGAAGACTGCCCACAACTAAATGGAAAATGATGGGTGGTCAAGAAGCGTCAGGAGCCATGGAAAAAAAGCATGCAAAGAAGAGAAGGAGAATTTGCAGGTGGGCTGTCCTCACTTAACTCAAGTTACTGACTCAGCCCCAGGCATCCTGAGAAGTGACTAAAGCAGTTTAGATTTTACCCAGAGATGGTGCATGATATGTGTACAGGCCTGGAAGCCAGGGTGTCTGATGTGGGTTTGGGGTCCTCTCACTGGAGTTTAAGTGTGAACCTCCCCCTCAGTGTCCTTGGCTGTTCCTTACTGGAAAAGGCAGAGGAGGGGAGATTCATTTCCAATGAACTTGAGCAAGCTATTGGACTGCTTCTATGGATGAGTGCTATTAGTAAACTTCTAAAATCAGGGGGTAGTGGGGATGTGGAAGGAAGAGTCAAACAAGGGATTTAATTTTCTTAATGTGAAAGACAGCAGAAGCTCCATCTTCATCTTCTGACTGACAGATACTAAGAAATTTCATATCTTGTGCCCAAGATTCTAAAGGAAATGAACGACTAGATGGTAAGCCCAATGGGGACAGGGAACATTAGTTAGGGGTTTTGATCATCACTGTCACTCCAGTACACACGGGAGACTTCAACACCTACTGTGCACTCAAATAAGATTTGTTGAATGGATGAATGAATGGATGAATAATCAAAGCAGTCACAAGTGTTCCATGTTTTAGGCCAGCAGTCTTCAACATTTTTTGGCACCAGGGATCAGTTTTGTGGAAGACAATTCTTTGACAGACAAGGGCAGAAATTAGATTGAGAATGATTCAAGCACATTACACTTATTGAACTGGACATGGAACAACAGACTGGTTCTAAATAGGAAAAGGAGTGGGTCAAGGCTGTATGTTGTCACCGTGCTTATTTAACTTACATGCAGAGTATGTCATGAGAAACACTGGGCTGGAAGAAGCACAAGCTGGAATCAAGATTGCCAGGAGAAATATCAATAACCTCAGATATGCAGATGACACCACCCTTATGGCAGTAAGTGAAGAACTAAAGAGCCTCTTGATGAAAGTGGAAGAAGAGAGTGAAAAAGTTGGCTTAAAGCTCAACATTCAGAAAACGAAGATCATGGCATCTGGTCCCATCACCTCATAGCAAATACATGGAGAAACAGTGGAAACAGTGGCTGACTTTATTTTTGGGCTCCAAAATCACTGCAGATGGAGACTGCAGCCAGGAAATTAAAAGACGCTTACTCCTTGGAAGAAAAGTTATGACCAACCTAGACAGCATATTAAAAAGCAGAGACATTACTTTGCCAACAAGGTCTGTCTGTTGGCAAGTCAAGGCTGTTTTTTCCAGTGGTCATGTATGGATGTGAGAGTTGGGCTATAAAGAAAGCTGAGCGCTGAAGAATTGATGCTTTTGAACTGTGGTGTTGGAGAAGACTCTTGAGAGTCCCTTAGACTGCAAGGACATCCAACCAGTCCATCCTAAAGGAATTCAGTCTTGAATGTTCATTGGAAGGACTGATGCTGCAGCTGAAACTCCAATACTTTGGCCATCTGATGAGAAGAGCTGACTGATTTGAAAAGACACTGATGGCTAGGAAAGATTGAAGGCGGGAAGAGAAAGGGATGAGAGAGGATGAGAGAGTTGGATGGCATCACCGACTCAATGGACATGAGTTTGAGTAAACTCCGGGAGTTGGTGATGGATGGGGAGGCCTGGCATTTTGCCATGGGGTCTCAAACAGTCAGACACAACTGAGCGACTGAACTGAACTGCACTGAACACTTACTGTGCACTTTATTTCTATTCTTATTATGTTGTGATATATAATGAACGCATATAACTCACCATAATGCAGAATCAGTGGGAGCCCTGAGCTTGCTTTCCTGTGACTAGAAGATCTCATCTGGGGGGTTTGATGTGAGTCTGCAAGCAACTGATTTATTATGGTCTCTGTGCAGTCAAACCTCTCTGCTAATGATAATCTGTATTTGCAGCCACTCTCTAGCACTAACATCACCACCTCAGCTCCACCTCCTCAGATCATCAGGCATTAGATTCTCATAAGGAGTATGCGACCTAGATCCCTCATATGCACAATTCACAGCAGGGTTTGTATACCTGTGAGAATCGAACGCCCCTGCTGATCTGATGGGAGGCAGAGCTCAGGCAGTAATGCGAACAATGGGAGACAGCTATAAATACAGATGAAGCTTCGCTCACTTGCCTGCCATTCAGCTCCTGCTGTGCAGCCCAGTCCCAATAGGCCGCGGACTGCTATACCAGTCCACGGCCTGGGGCTTGCGGACCCCTGTCTTAGGCCACATACACACCTAGCTTAATATGTCACACTCTTCCAACAGAGCTACCACTGGCAGTTTCTGTTCATCTGCCTTTAGGTTTAAAGCCTTGTGGCAAACTAAGGCATGATTTTTCAAAAATGACTGTGTTATATTGTAATCTCTTGTTGGCAATAAAAAACCATTTCATTCAATGAAAACTTTGTACTAATGATTTGGGAAAGTAAATGGTAAGAAACACTTCCGTTTAAAAAGTATTTAAGTCATTTATTCATCCATTCACTCATTCAGGAAATACTGACCAATCATAAAACAGTTAACAAAATGGCAGTAGTTAAGTCCATACCTATCAATAACTATTTTAAATGTAAATGAATTAAATTCTTCAATCAAAAGGCATATTGTGGTTGGACAGAGAAGCAAGACTTAACTATATGGAACTTATAAGAGACTTGCTTCAGCTTTAAGAGAGCACATACACTGAAAGTGAGGAATGGGGAAAGACATTCCATGCAAATGGAAACCAAAAGAAAGCAGAGGTACCTATACTTACATCAGACAAAATAGACTTTATTCCAAAGACTCTAACAAGAGACAGGGAAGATGTTATATGATGATAAGGGATGAATTCATCAAGAGGCTATAACATTAGTAAACACTTATGCAATCAACATAGAAGCACAAAAATTTGTAAAGCAAATATTAACAAGGAAGGGAGGAATAGAATCAATACAATCATATTAAGGGGCTTCAATATTCCATTTTCAATAATGAACAGACTATCCAGACAGAAAATCATTAAGGAAACATTGGACTTCAACTACTTGTTAGGTCAGATGGACCTAACAGATACATATAGAACCTCTATCCAATAGCAGCAGGATGCACATTCTTCTCAAACACACATGGAGCATTCTCCAGGATATCATAACATAGGTCACAAACCACGTTTTAATAAATTTAAGAAGATTGAAATCATATCAAGCATCTTTTCTGACCATAGTGGTATGAAACTAGAAATAAGTTACAAGGAGAAAGCTAGAAAATACAAAAATGTGTAGGGATCAAACAACATGCTCCTGAATAACTAATGGGGCAAAGAAGAAATCAAAGGAGAAATTTTAAAATATCTTTAGACAAATGAAAATTGAAACATAACATACCAAAAAGTATGGGATGCAGCAAAATCAGTTCTAATAGGGAATTTTATAGAAATAAATGTCTACATTAAGAAAAAGACAGAGTTCAAATAGATAACCTGACTTTACATTTTAAAAATTAGAAAAAGAAGAAAAACTAAACCCCCTGATAGCTCCGCTGGTAAAGGATCCACCTGCAATGCACGAGACCTTGGTTTGATTCCTGGGTCAGGAAGATCTGCTGGAGAAAGGATAGGCTACCCGCTCTGGTATTCTTGGGCTTCCCTTGTGACTCAGCTGATAAAGAATCCTCCAGCAATGCAGGAGACCTGAGTTCAGTTCCTGGGTTGGGAAGATTCCCTGGAGAAGGGAAAGGCTACCCGCTCCAGTATTCTGGCCTGGAGAATTCCATGGACTGTATGGTCCATGGTGTTGCAGAGAGTCAGATACTACTGAGCAACCTTCACTTTTCAAAGTTAGTCAAAGGAAGAAATTATCAAAGATCAGAGTGAAAATAGATACAATAGAGTCTAAAAAGACAATATAAAAGATCAATGAAACTAAAACTTTAGATAAAAAAAGTATGCAAAATTTTAGCTAAACTTATGAGGAGAAAAAGAGAGAAAATTTAAGTAAAATAAAATCAGAAATGAAAGAGGAGATATTACAACTGATCCCACACAAGTGCAAAGAATCCTAACAGGTTACTGTCAACAATTATTTGTCAACAATTTGCACACCCCAGAAGAAATGGATAGACCCCTAAAACATATACTCTACCAATACTAAATCATAAAGAAATGTAAAATTTGAACAAGCCAATTACTGGTTAGGAGATTGACTCTGTAATCAAAAAGCTCCCAATAAAGAGAAACCTGGGACCACATGGCATCAATGGTGAATTCTACCAAACACTTAAAGAAGAATTAACATCAATCATTCCAAAAAATAGAATATAGAACACTTTCAGAGTCATTTTATGAGGTCACCATTACCCTGATACCAAAGTTAGACAAAGACACTAGAAGAAAAGGAATCACACACCAATATCCCTGATGAACAGAGATGCCAGAATTCTCAACAAAATATTAGCAAACTGAATTCAACAATATACAAAAGATTCCTACACCATGATCAAGTGGAATTTATTCCCAGGATGCAAATATGCTTCAATATCCATAAATCAATCAATGTGACACACATTAACAAAATGGAGGATAAAATCATATGATCATCGCTATAGATGCAGGAAAGCATTAAACAGAATTCAATATACTTTTATGATAAAAATTTTCAACAAACTGGATATAGAAGGAACATAATTCAATATATTAATAATAAAGGCCCACAGCTTTATATATGAAAAGCCCACAGCTAACATCATACTCAACAGTGAAAAGCTAAAAGCTTTCCTTTTAAGATCAGGAACAAGACAAAGAATGCCTACTCTTGTCACTGGTATTCATAGCACTGGAAGTCTTAGCCAGACAATTATGTAAGAAAAAGAAATAAAAGGCATTCAAAGTGGAAAGGAAGAAGTGAAACTGTCTGTGTTTGCAGATGACATAATACTGTATGTAGATAATCCTACAGACTCCATCCAATAGCTATTAAAACTAATAAATGAGTTCAGTGAAGTTGCAGGACACAAAATCAATACACAAGAATCAGTTGTGTTTCTTACACTAGCAATAAACTATCAGAAAGAGAAATTAAGGCAGCAGTCCCATTTAAACAGCATTTGAAAAAGATAAAATACTTAGGAGTAAATGTAACCAATCCGAAAATTGTTCCAAAACTTAAGGCACTGTGTAGAAACATTGCCCTCATGATTATGATTTTGAATTTAAATGTTAGTATCTAGAGATATGAAGATGGTAGTCATTGTTACCAGTAATATTAGCCTTGAGAAATATTAAATGCTAAATATCATAACTATAGGGCTTCCCTGGTGGCTCAAAGCAATCCCCTGCAATGCAGGAGGCAGGTTCAATCCCTGGGTTGGGACGATCCCCTGGAGAAGAGAGTGACTACTCACTTCAGTATTCTTGCCTGGAAAATCTCATGGACAGAGGATCTTGGCAGACTACAGTCCATGGATTTGCAAAGAGTCGGACACAATTGGGTGTCTAAGCATGCATGCATTGTAACTATGATGTTAAAGGTCGATGGCGTTTGATTTGGTGCCTTATGGGCTAGAGCTGCTGGCATTCCCATTGGCCAATGTACTTTAACATGGAGAATCCAAAGCCAAACAGTTCCCTGGTCCTGACACAACCACACAGCAGGGGAGCTGTGAGGTGAGAGACAGTGGGCTGTGAGACAGCCATGCTGAAAGGGCAGCAGGGCTCTAAATGTTCAGATCACCTCACCGATGAAGAACAATGGTAAAGACATACTTGATAAGCCTGGCATCTCTTGTACAATGTGCTGCCAGGTTTCAGTGGAAAACTGGAATGCTTATCTCTATGGGGATCAGCCATTGAAAGAATGGCCCTATACAAAAGAACGTGACCTTACTGGTTCAGTTCAGTCATGTCCCACTCTTTGCATCCCCATGAATTGCAGCACACCAGGCCTCCCTGTTCATCACCAACTCCTGGAGTCTACCCAAGCTCATGTCCATCGAGTTGGTGATGCCATCCAACCATCTCATCCTCTGATGTCCCCTTCTTCTCCTGCCCTCAATCTTTCCCAGCATCAGGGTCTTTTCAAATGAATCAGCTCTTCCCATCAGGTGGCCAATGTATTGGAGTTTCAGCTTCAGCATCAGTCCTTCCAATGAACACCCAGGACTGATTTCCTTTAGGATGGACTAGTTGGATCTCCTTGCAGTCCAAGAAACTCTCAAGAGTCTTCTCCAACACCACAGTTCAAAAGCATCAATTCTTCAGCGCTCAGCTTTCTTTATAGTCCAAGTCTCACATCCATATATGACCACTGGAAAAACCATAGCCTTGACTAGATGGACCTTTGTTGGCAAAGTAATATCTCTGCTTTTTAATATGCTGTCTAGGTTGGCCATAACTTTTCTTCCAAGGAGCAAGCGTCTTTTAATTTCCTGGCTGCAATCACCATCTGCAGTGATTTTGGAGCCCCCAAAATAAAATCAGCCACTGTTTCCATTGTTTCCCCATCTATTTGCCAGGAAGTGACAGGACCAGATGCCATGATCTTCATTTTTTGAATGTTGAGCTTTAAGCCAACTTTTTCACTCTCCTCTCTCACTTTCATCAAGAAGCTCTTTAGTTCCTCGTCACTTTCTTCTGTAAGGTAGTGCATTTGCATATCTGAAGTTCTTGATATTTCTCCCGGCAATCTTGATTCCAGCCTGTGCTTCATCCAGCCCAGCGTTTCTCATGATGTACTCTGCATATAAGTTAAATAAGCAGAGTGACAATATACAGCCTTGACAGACTCCTTCTCCTATTTGGAACGAGTCTGTTGTTCCATGTCCAGTTCTAACTGTTGCTTCCTGACCTGCCTACAGGTTTCTCAAGAGGCAGGTCAGGTAGTCTGGTATTCCCATCTCCTTCAGACTTTATCACGGTGACTTTAAAAAGCTTGGATATTTTAAAAATCCTCCCCAGACCTTTACTGGTGATGAGGGGGCCTTTAGTCTTTCAAATCCTATCTGATTTTAAACCTATCCTGTGAAAGGAATAACAAGACAGAGAATTAAGAAATAGAATGATTTTCCTTGCTTTTTAGAACTTTCAACGACTGTTGATAAATTTTTAGGTATTTGCTTAATCTAGTGTTTGTTGTTGCTATTGTTCAGTGACCCAGTCATGCCCAACTCTTAGCCACTCCATGAACTGCAGCCCACCAGGCCTCTCTGTCCCTCACTATCTCCCGAAGTTTGCCCAAGTTCATGTCAATTGCATTGGTGGTACCATCCAGCCATCTCATCATTTGACACCCTCTTCTCCTTCTGCCCTGAATCTTTCCCAGCATCAGGGACTTATCCAATGAGCCAGCTGTTCATATCAGATGATCGAAGTATTTGTAGACTGAATCTAGAATCTACAGTATTTAGTGTTTATTTCTATTTCTTAAAGTAATCTTTTATTTAACTTGAAGTCTTGTGATGGTGGTTTAGTCATTAAGTTGTGTCTGACTCTTTGTGACCCCCATGGGTTGTAGGCCATCAGACTCCTCTGTCCATGGGATTTCACAGGCAAGTATACTGGAGTGGGCTGCCATTTCCTCTTCCATGGGATTTTCCCACCCCAAGAATTGAACCTGGGTCTCCTGCATTGCAGGCAGATTCTTTACCAACTGAGCCATCAGGGAAGCCTTAGAAAACTTAGAAGAGGTGATAAGGCAGATGTTATCCTCTCCATTTTACAGATGAAGTTTCTACGCAGGAGGAGGTTTGACAGTAAACCTAGGACCAGGAACAGAGTATTTGACTCTTCAGTCAGTGTATTAGACATTACCCCTTGGTCCTTGGGCAAAGAGTGCTTGGACAGACTCAAAATCCCCACCCTCCAAAAGCCTTTTTGGATGCTGCACATCAAAAATAGAAGCTATCAACCACCTGTGGCTACGAAGCTCTGGAAATGTGACTAGTCCAAATTGAGATGTGTCATAAGTATAAAATATACACAAGCTTTGAGACTTAGTATCAAAAAATGTAAAATATCTCACTAATACTTTAATGATTATACACTGAAATGATGATATCTTGGATACATTGAATTAAATAAAATATTTTGTTGGAATTAATTTCACTTGTTTCGTTATTGAGTGGCTACTAGATAATTCTGTCACCAATATGGCTCACGTTCTATTTCTAATGGACTGTGCGAGTACCCCATCTCTTCTTTGGAGGGATGAGATATAAACATTGACCTACTGCAGTGAACCTTTCTCTCCAGGACTCTGTTTATTCTGATGCAGCTGTAAACAATAATATGATGGCACATTTTCACATGTGCCTGTGACTTTGTCTTTGAAAGAAAGAATAGGCAGGGAGTTACAGCAACATTTTAAGAAAATAGATGAAATTTTTGGGGGGAAAAAAAAAAGCAGCTCCATATGACTTCTCCTTCCTTTTGTGCCTTTATTTTAAGCAGTGCAGGGGTTCTCATTTCAGTGCATTACTAGAAAATCTTTTAGAATGTTCTCCATTTAATTTATTTTTCCCCCTAAGCAAGAGTATGAATCCCTACTGCTTGCTGCTTGGCCATCCTTGACCTTCCCAAGGCAATATCTTGGAAGCCATCCATCACATAGACACACGGAGTTGAGGACAAGCAGGACCACTAGATTTCAGATGTATGTTAGGATCTTACAGATGGATTCCAAGCTCTGGCTTGTAATGGGCAGCGGTCTAACAGGGTATTTACAGCTCAAAGAAAAAAAAAGAATGAAAGCAGATTGCTTCCAGAAGCTGTGCATCTGCTGCCTGGTAAGACTGTTGGTTTGACGCGCTCAGCAAAGTGCATGAAGAACTCTCAAATGTCACAGTGATTTGGTTAATTGGGTAAAGATAAGGGTATCTGAATAGCAGAGTCACTTTGCCATTTTGGCCTGGCACCCAGGGACATGTGATTAAAAAAAAAAAAAAACCAGCTCGGCTGTCTGGATGCATCTGAACGCTCAGTTATTTCATAAAGCCTGCACTGTGTGTATGGAATGCACATTTGCTCTTATGAATAACAGTAATTGTTTGGCTTGGCCTGCCTTTGTGTGACCGCCAGCTGGCAATGACTGGAACCATGACACATGACACTCCAGCTGTGTCCACATGTTTCTGCCTCACACTATCCACTTATATAATTTGCTTTTTTGATCAATAGTTGAGCCATTTAAGGGAACTCATCATATTACACATGCCAGCTACTTCTCTGCAAATACTTCTATTGCAATTTCAAGAGAAGATTTTCATTATTCCTTGCTTATTATAATGATGTTGCGACTTCATTAAACATAGTGCAGTAAAAGATACAGTCCTAATTGAACTTGAGGATTTTCCCCTTGAATACACATAATTACAAGACAATAGCTTAGCATTTAATCAAATGAACCATTAAAATAGTAACTAATGATGGTCTTCCTATGACTGACAGATCTGACCCACTATCTTTAACTT
This sequence comes from Budorcas taxicolor, assembly GCF_023091745.1. Lineage (NCBI taxonomy): Eukaryota > Metazoa > Chordata > Mammalia > Artiodactyla > Bovidae > Budorcas > Budorcas taxicolor. Next base: position 124,130,085 of record NC_068920.1, read on the forward strand.
TCCCCCCATTTTATTAAGCTTGCTATATTCATCATTGTACGTAATTAGGTTTGTATTGGGGAACTGATAACTACCTGGGTTGTGGGGAAGAATCTTACCTGCTTGCGTGTCAAAGTTTCTGTTGTGCTACAATCTATTTTCTTCAGAGAGATTTGGAAGAACCAAGCAGAAATTGAACCTGACCCAAAATATACTTGTATTTTTATTACCTTTTCCTGTGAAACTGAAAACATTCACTTAATCCCTCCTTCCTGATACCGAAGAGTAGGGAACACACACAGTTCTTTCAGCTCTTGGGAAAATTCTAAATTATGCAACCTTGGTAGCTTATGGCCCAGCCAGTGAAACTAAGTCATTGTTGCCTAAAATTCCCCTTTGACGTCTCTTCATCAGATGTTCATCTTCGACATCTCTTCTTAGAGTTTGGGCTTCATCAGTTTGCTGGTTAAATGTGATGAAACATCAGAAAAGCTGACTGAAGCATCACATGTTTGTTGGTAGTCCTTAGTGCTCAGAGAGATGGGTGCCATGCAAAAGTGATCCATGCTGGCCGCTGGAGACCTTCTACTTAAAGACGGGGAGAATTAATTCCATCCATTCTTTGAGTACTCAAACTCTCCTGGTTCACAGAAGAAGGTGGAACATTAGCAATACTGGAGGAATTCAATAGAGTGGTGCAAAAAAATAAAAAGCTCAGTGAGGAGGGGAGAGGGGCATGGAAAAGTGAAGGATTTGTTAAATTAGGTGTCAGGAGACCTGAATTCTAGTTCTGGAACTGCCACTAACTAGTTGTGCTGCCTTGGGTAAATTCATCATAGACTGATTCTTGAGAGGGAGAGGGGAGGTAGGGGTAGGAGAGGAAAGAGAGGAGTGGAGGGGAAGGGAGAGAAGACAAAAAGATAAACAGAAGTTGGACAACCTTGTCCTTCTTAATAAATAGGGCCATTTGAAGATCCAATGGGATAATAATCATGAAAGGATCTGGAAAGTATAGTCTATCAATTCAAGACTTTAATGTATAAAGTACATGGACAAGGAAGTCAAAATTAAGGGATATAGAAATAGACATCATCCAAAGCTGGAGAAAGGTGAGAAGTGTTAGTTGATTGGATATTGTTTTCTGATGGGCATTTGAAGTTAAAAAAGCAAGTTGAGAGTTGCTTGAAAAAGCTATTCTCTGCCAACTTTATGTCAACAAACTTGGGAGCTGCAAGGTATCAGAAACCTTATGGCCAACTCTTTTCATTTTACCATCTGGGAAATTGAGTCACAGCAAAGGGAACTGAATTGCCCAAGGCCACGCAGCCAGATAGCAGCAGAGCAAGAAAACAGATCTCCTGACACACACTGACTCCGGCTTTTGTTATCGGACCTTGTTAGAAAGCATTCTGTCAGAAGACATGCAACAAGAATTGAGTGGTCCTCCGGAAGATAGATCTTTATGTTGCTGTGGGAAAATGGGAAGAGGTAAATGGATCAAGTGCCAGACATTGGAGTATGAGATCACAAGACAATAAAAACCAGGATTAACAACCAGGAAAAAAAAGCTCGTCACATCTCTGGAGGGCTCTGATGAGAGGCATACTGGGACTTAGCAACCGGCTGTTGGAACTGAGGAAGAAGTGGTGAAAGACAGGACTGCTGCTGGAAGTCTTACCCGATCTGAAAAGTTGGTTTCACAGGGGAGTGGCCACCAGCACAAAGCAGTGTAGTAAACTGTCTCCTACCAGCCACTTGCTAACATTTGGGGGCATTTGGAGCTAGAAGACACGGCACAGAGGCAGCAGCATCCAGACAGCAGTGATGCCTGAAGTCAGGAAGCCGACAATGTCATGGTTTTGGGTGGTCCATCTGCTTGGAATAAGACCCCAGCCAGCAGCTGGAATTTCCAGAAGCAGGTTCCAGCTCTTAAGGGAAGAAGCCTGCAAGAACTAGAATGGTCTTTGGCATATGCTGGGCACCATAATGAAGACTCATGCCTCTGTGAGTCAAGCGAGATGAGGTTCAGGGCAGACTCTAGTCTCAACAGAATCACTGGAGTACAGACCATGGGAAAGGGGCAAGCCCATTGCAGAGGAAGAAGGGGCAGGAGGGCCACAATTGTCCCCAGGCCCTCTTCGGACTCCAGACTTAGGACTGAAGACTAGGCCCGCTACTGTAGGTTGAGGCCCCTGAAACACTTCTGCCTTTGGTCAGACCGCTTGGCTGAGAGAACTGCCGCTTGAACGTCTATAGTGATTGCTACTGACACATGAGGAATTCAGGGCCTAACGTAACTATAGGCATTTTTCTCATTGATGCAAGGACCTAATGTTGGAATAGTCTCTTATGCTGCAAGTACAATGAAGGCAGAGGCCATATCGATGTGTTTGCCATTATATGTCAGGCTCTCTTCATAAGACCAGCCACATAATAACCATTGAATAAATATTTGTGAAAAAATGATTATGTATCCAGATTGTTCCCTTCCTCTCTTGGCCATTCCTACATTGTTTCTTTGATGTTTAGACTTAACCTAACACTGCTAATGGGCATCCTGCCCATTTTCTAGAGCAAGCCTCGCCAGGTCTGTAGCCACAGCAGACTCTAAACTGTGGTTACCACAGAGAATCTTTTTTAAGGTTTTTTTTTTTTAAAGATTCTTTTTATGTGGACCATTTTTAAAGTCTTTATTGAATTTACCACAAACCACCTGTGTTCCATATTTTGTTGTTTGGCCCTGAGGCATGCGGGGTCCCAGCTCCCTGAGCAGGGATCGAACCCATACCTCCTACCCTGGAAGGTGAACTCCCAACCACTGAACTCCAGGGAAGTCCCACAGAGAATTTTTAAGTGATGTGACATTGTAGTTGGGAGAAGAGGCTGTAGGTTTTTTCCTTCACCATCTCTTTGTCCTTTTTCTTACTCAGAGAGTTCACAGAGTTTAAAGGGAACTTCAGGAAAGAGTATAAATTTATAAAGAGAACAGCAAAACACCAAATGTTTAAACAAATGCATAGTCTCTCTTTAGTGTGATCAAGAGGCTGTTATCAGGAGAAGGAAACAGTTTATATTCAAACAGCACCCAAAATATCAGTCCCTTATTTAATGTGGCTGAATAGTTTAGGAAGCAAAAATCATTCTTGTATTTACTTATTTATTAAGTCTCTATGCTCCATTTCTCCATTGTAAAATCAGGATAAAAGTAATAACTATCTCCTAGAGTGGTTGTGATGATTAAAAAAACTTGTAGATAGAAAAGATTAAGAAAAGTTCTTGGCACAAAGTACTCAATAAAGGTTAGCGATCATCGTCATCATCCTTGTCATCCTCCTAATTATCATTTCCATCATCAGCACCACCACTATCACAGAAAAATCACTTGTTCAGGAAAGAACTTTACTAAAGACTGTGTACTCCTTGAGGGCAGGTATGGCACAGTTACCATTGTATGTCTGTCAATTAGAATAGAGTTCAAAGTAGTGCCCAGCAAGAGTTTGTTGCCTGGCAAAGACTGTATGCATGAAGTCCATCTGAGCCTTGATAGATAAAAAAGGAAAAGAAAGGCAGTGCTGATATGGAAAGTCACTGAATAAATGATAATCAGAGTTAGAAAAAATGAAGGATGGAGATGTTTAAGGAGGACATCCTGTATGTTCCTGAATATTTCTGCAGCAAATTTGGATGATATAAAATATAGTTAGTGTCTGGTTAAGGGGAGTTTTGAAAGCCAGGCTAAGATGGTTGGACTTTATTTTAATCAGTGCTCTGATTAATTTCTTCCCACACCAGAGAAATAGTATTTATGATTAACACTTAACACAAGTGAAACTTATAGTTAACAGATGACAGTCAATCTATATCTATGAAATTTTACTAGATGTCCAGTTAGAGTGAATTTCAGTCACTAATTTCAGCATGGAGCAAATATTTACTTTTAAAATGTTGGTTTTGCTCTAAAATTCATTGCTATTATTCATTAGAAGAATAGTATGCAAATATTCTATTAAATTCCATTTGAATGCAGAGTTCAAAAGAATAGCAAGGAGAGATAAGAAAGCCTTCCTCTGCAATCAATGCAAAGAAATAGAGGAAAACAACAGAATGGGAAAGACTAGAGATCTCGTCAAGAAAATTAGAGATACCAAGGGAGCATTTCATGCAAAGATGGGCACAATAAAGGACAGAAATGGTATGGACCTAACAGAAGCAGAAGATATTAAGAAAAGGTGGTAAGAATACACAGAAGAACTATACAAAAATGATCTTCATGACCCAGATAACCACAATGGTGTGATCACTCACCTAGAGCCAGACATGCTGGAATAGGAAGTCAAGTGGGCCTTAGGAAGTATCACTATAAACAAAGCTAGTGAGGTGATGGAGTTCCAGTTAAGCTATTTCAAATCCTAGAATATGATGCTGTGAAAGTGCCTCACTTAATGTGGCAACAAATTTGGAAAACTCAGCAATGGCCACAGGACTGGAAAATGTCAGTTTTCATTCCAATCCCAAAGAAAGGTAATGCCAAAGAATGCTCAAACTACCGCACAATTGTACTCATCTCACATGCTAGTAAAGTAATGCTCAAAATTCTCCAAGCCAGGCTTCAACAGTACATGAAGCGTGAACTTCCAGATGTTCAAGCTAGTTTTAGAAAAGGCAGAGGAACCAGAGATCAAATTGCCAACATCCACTGGGTCATCGAAAAAGCAAGAGAGTTCCAGAAAAACATCTATTTCTGCTTTATTGACTATGCCAAAGCCTTTGACTGTGTGGATCACAATCAACTGTGGGAAATTCTGAAAGAGATGAGAATACCAGACCACCCCTCCTGCCTCTTGAGAAATCTGTATGCAGGTCAGGAAGCAACAGTTAGAACTGGACATGGAACAACAGGATGTTTTCAAATAGGAAAAGGAGTCCGTCAAGGCTGTATATTGTCACCCTGCTTATTTAACTTCTATGCAGAGTACATCATGAGAAACGCTGGACTGGAAGAAACACAAGCTGGAATCAAGATTGCCAGGAGAAATATCCATAACCTCAGATATGCAGATGACACCACCCTTATGGCAGAAAGTGAAGAACTAAAGAGCCTCTCGATGAAACTGGAAGAGGAGAGTGAAAAAGTTGGCTTAAAGCTCAACATACACGAAACTGAGATCACGGCATCTGGTCCCGTCACTTCATAGCAAATAGATGGGGAAACAGTGGAAACAGTAGCTGACTTTATTTTGGGGGCTCCAAAATCACTGCAGATGGTGATTGCAGCCAGGAAATAAAAAGATACTTACTCCTTGGAAGGAAAGTTATGACCAACCTAGACAGCATATTAAAAAGCAGAGATATTACTTTGCCAACAAAGGTCTGTCTAGTCAAGGCTATGGTTTTTCCAGTAGTCATGTATGGATATGAGAGTTGGACTATAAATTAAGCTGAGCACCAAAGAATTGATGCTTTTGAACTATGGTGTTGGAGAAGACTCTTGAGAGTCCCTCGGACTGCAAGGAGATCCAACTAGTCCATCCTAAAGGAAATCAGTCCTGGGTGTTCATTGGAAGGACTGATGCTGAAGCTGAAACTCCAATATTTTGGCCACCTGATGCGAAGAGCTGATTCATTTGAAAAGACCCTGATGTTGGGAGGAATTGAAGGCAGGAGGAGAAGGGGACGACAGAGGATGAGATGGTTGGATGGCATCATTGACTAAATGGATGTGAGTTTGGGTAAACTCTGGGAGTTGGTGATGGACAGGGAGGCCTGGCATGCTGTGGTTCATGGGGTCACAAAGAGTCAGACACGACTGAGCAACTGAACTAAAACTGATATTGATTCTATTAAAAGTTCATAAACTAAGGGCTTCCAGCTATTGCTTAGGATGTAAGAAACAGGAAAGGTCATTGCTCCTACTACAATAACAAGGAAGATGAATAATTTACAAAATCATAACCTTTTTGAGTCTACGAGAGAGCTGACGTTGCAGGACATGGAACTGATGAAAGACAGAGGCTTCCAAAGAGAAAGGAAGATACAGGCACTGACTAACCTATGCAGAGCACAGCAGGAAAACAGGACAGTCACACAGTGGGTAAACAAGTTCAGCCAGTACAGCATTTTTAATGAATTGATAAAGGCTGAGTTGGGGCTACTGTGAGAACATAGAATCACCTTGAAAATTACAAGGGTAATTCACATTCCATCATGGGCTTCTCTTCATCAGTTTTGCACAGGAACTTACCCAGGTGCTTAGGAGAGTATATTAAGTATACTCATTGAGTATATGCCCTGTGAAGTACATTACATTCTTCTTGCTTATTTTATACGTGGTAGCTTGTTGTTGTTATTGTTCAGTCACCCAGTCATATCTGACTCCTTGTGACTCCAAGGACTGCAGCATACCAGGTTTCCTTGTCCTTCACCATCTCCTGGAATTTCTCAAACTCATGTCCATTGAGTCTATGATGCCATCCAACCATCTCGTCCTTTGTGGTCCCCTTCTCCTCCTGCCTTAATCTTTCCCAGCATCAGGGTCTTCTCTAATAAGTTGGTTCTTTGCATCAGGTGGCCAAAATATTGGAGCTTCAGCTTCAGCATCAGTCCTTCCAACGAATATTCAGCGTTGATTTCCTTTAGGATTGACTGGTTTGATCTCCCCGCAGTCCAATGGACTCTCAAGAATCTTCTCCAACACCCCAGTTAGAAAACATCAATTCCTCAGCACTCAGCTTTCTTTATAGTAGTTTGTACCGCTTAATGTCTTTCACCTATTTTGCCCCTCCTCCTACACCCTCCCCTCTGGCAAACATTAGTTTGTTCTTTGTGTCTTTGAGTCTGTTTCAATTCTCTCCAACTTTCTGTTGGTCTTCTTGTTGAACTTATTATGCTGCTGCCACTGCTGCTAAGTCGCTTCAGTCGTGTCCAACTCTGTGCGATCCCATAGATGGCAGCCCGCCAGGCTCCCCCGTCCCTGGGATTCTCCAGGCAAGAACGCTGGAGTGGGTTGCCATTTCCTTCTCCAATGCATGAAAGTGAAGAGTGAAAGTGAAGTTGCTCAGTCGTGTCTGACTCTTAGCGACTCCATGAACTTATTATAATAAGCCTATAATTCAGGCCCAGATCTTTTACTCCTCTGCTTCCCTGCATAGTCTTTAGACCTGAAACTTGAGTACATCTCCAAACACACTATCTTTAGCATATTATTATTAAACAGACAAACAATCACAGCTCTAGACCCAGGGGATTAATATCAGTGTTATTTCTGGTTTCAGTAGTCTCTATTTCCACACCTCAGTGGGCTTCCCAGGTGGTAGAGCAGTAAAAAATCTGCCTGCCAATTCAGGAGACAAAAAAGATGCGGGTTCAATCCCTGGGTCAGGAAGATCCCCTAGTGGAGAGCGTGGCAACTCACTCCATTGTCTTGCCTGGAGAACTCCATGGACAGTGGAACACTGTGGGCTGCTGTTGATAGGATTGCAAACAGTCAGACACAACTGAAGTGACTTAGCACGCACATATTTTAATTGTTTGGAAAGACTGTTTTTTTGAGTGGACCAGTCTGAGGACAAGTGAATGGAAGATCCATTTTCCCATAATCAAAGAGACTTTCATGGATTGGGCTTCCATGATAGCTCAGTTGGTAAAGAATCCACCTGCAATGCAGAAGACCCTGGACTCCAGTTCAGTTTCTGGGTTGGAAAGAACTGCTGGAGAAGGGATAGGCTATCCACTCCAGTATTCTTGGGCTTCTCTTGTGGCTCAACTGGTAAACAATCTGCCTGAAATGCAGATGGTTCAATTCCTGGGTCATGAAGATCCGCTAGAGAAGAGAAAGGCTACCCACTCCAATATTCTTTTGCTTCCCTGGTGGCTGAGTTGGTAATCTGCCTGCAAAGAGGGAGACCTGGGATCGATCCCTGAGTTGGGAAGCTCCTCTGGAGGAGGGCATGGCAACCTACTCCAGTATTCTTGCCTGAAGAATCCCCATGGACAGAGGAACCTGGCAGGCTACAGTCCACAGGGTCACAAAGAATCGGATGTGACTGAGCGACTAAGCACTTGTTCACAATGAATGGCTGAAATACAATTTTTTAAAGTATAAGCTTGCAAAAAGCAGGAAAATGTAACCATAATTAAAAGAAAACATAGTCAATAAAAGTAAAACCAGAGATGACAAAATTATTGAAATTAGTAGATAAGAACTTTTAAAACACATATTTTAAAAATTAAGAAATTTAAGAAAAATGTAGATATAATGAGTAAAGAGATGAAGTACTTCAGGAAAACAATAGAAAATGTAAAAAAAAAAAGTGTAAATGTGTTGGCTGAAATATACAATTTCTAGAATAAAGTGTCTGTTGGATAAGCTCATAGCAGAGTGGACCTTGTAGAATATAGATAAAGGAAGTGTAAAGGCAAGTCTTTAGAGATTATTCAAACTAAAAGAGTGCAGGATAAGGTATTAAGAAAAGAAATTAAGGAGAGACATCAATAACTTTTGAGATGCTATTAAGAAGTCTAACATATAATATTAGAAGACCCAGAAAAGGAAGGGAGAAAGAATAAGGAAGAAAAATATTTTTGAGGAAATAATTGTTAAAATTTTTCCGAGTTTAGTAATGAGAAAACAGCTTCCAGATTCAAGAATTCCAATGAACCCCAAGCAGGATGAATAAAAACAAGTAAAAATCATATCTAGGCACATCATTTCAAATTGCTGAAAACCAAAGATAAAGAGAAAAGTTGCAAAATCAGCCAGAGGGAAAAAATATGCATTACATACTGAAAAACAATGGTAAGAAAAATGGCTGACTTTTTACCAGAAATAATGCAAATCAAAAGGCATCTTCAAAGTACTAAAAACAAAAACAAATGAAACTAGAATTATACATCCAGTGAAAATATTCTTCAAAAACAGAAGTAGAATAAAATCATTGTTATATTAAAAAAAAAAACCTGAGAGACTTTGTTACCAGAAAACCCATACTACCAAAAACAAATGTTAAAGAAAATTCCTGGACTGAACAAATTACTTAGTGAAGAAACAAGTCTATAGGACAGGATGAAGAATAGAGATAGCAAAATTGTGGGTAAATAAAAACATATTGTCTCTTCTGAAATTCTTTGAAAGATGATTGTTAAAGCATAAATAATAAGAATAGTAATATTTTATGGGACTTCTAATGTGTGTGAAGGCAAAATATAATAAAACATTAGCCTAAAAAATGGGAGGGAGTTAAATAGATGTATACTGATATCAAGTTATTATATTATACTTGAAGTAGTATGATATTAATCCAAGGTAGATGATAACTTAGGAATTCATGTTTAATATCTAGAGAAATCATTTTTTTAATGAAAAAAAAAATATATATAGCCAAAAGAAGACAGAAAAGGAGGGACAAAGGAGTAAGGAACAGAGAGAAGTAATAGGTAAAAACAGCAAGACTCAACCATATGAACAATTATAATACATGTAGATAAAATATATATCACTATTAATAAGTACAGTTGACCCTTGAACAACATGGGTTTGAGCTGAGTAGGTCGATTTATATGTTGATTTTTTTCAATAAATATATTGAAAAATATTTCGGAAATTTATGGCAGTTTGAAAAAAGCTTGACAAACTGAATAGCTTAGAAATATCAAAAAAAAGAAAAAGCTAAGTATGTCATAAATGTGTAAAATATACATAGGTACTATTGTAATTTATCATTTAATACCACCAAATATACATAAATCTACTATAAAAAGTTAAAATTTATCAAAATTTATGCACACACATAGACCATGCTGTTGTTGTTTAGTCGCTAAGTTGTGTCTGACTGTTGAGACCTCATGAACTGTAGCATGCCAGGCTTCTCTGTCCGTCACTATCTCCTAGAGTTTCCTCAAACTCACATCCATTAAGTGAGTGATACCATCCAACCATCTCAACCTCTGTTGCCTCCTTGTCCTCTTGCCCTCAAATTTTCCTAGCATCAGGGTCTTTTCCAATCAGTCAGCTCTTTGAATCAAGTGGCCAAAGTATTGGAACTTCAGCATCAGCATCAGTCCTTCCAATGAATATTCAAGGTTGATTTCCTTTAGAATTGACTGGTTTAATCTCCTTGCTCTCCAAGGGACTCTCAAAAGTCTTTTCCAGCACCATAGTTTGAAAGCGTCAAATCTCTAGCGTTCAGCCTTCTTTATGGTCCAACTCTCACATCCATACATGACTATTGAAAAAACCATATCTTTGAATAGATGGACCTTTGTTGGAAAAATGATGGCTCTGCTTTTTAAAACACTGTCTAGGTTTGTCCTAGCTTTACCTCCAAGGAGCAAGCATCTTTTAATTTTGAGGCTACAGTTATGTCACACTGATTTTGGAGTCCAAGAAAATGCAATCTGACAGTTTCAACATTTTCCCCATCTATTTGCCATGAAGTTATAGGACTGAATGCCATGATCTTAGTTTTTTGAATGTTGAGTTTTAAGCCAAATTTTTCACTCTCCTCTTTCACCTTTATCCAGAGACTCTTTAGTTCCTCTTCACTTTCTGCCATTAAAGTAGTATCATCTTCATATTTGAGATTGTTGATATTTCTCCAGGCAATCTTGATTCCAGCTTGTGATTCACCTATCCTTGCATTTCTCATGATGTACTCTGCATATAAGTTAAATAAGCAGGGTGACAATATACAGCCTTGATGTACTCCTTTCCCAATTTTACCCAGTCCATTGTTCCATGTTCAAGGAGAAATAAGAAAGACTTCTTAAGTGACCAATGCAAAGAAATAGAGGAAAACAATAGAATGGGAAAGACTAGAGATCTCTTCAAGAAAACTGGAGTTACCAAGGGATTGTTTCATGCAAAGATAGGCACAATAAAGGACAAAAGTGGCAAGGACCTAACAGAAGCAGAACAGACCAAACAGAGAGCCATTCATTATTGAGAAAAATGTAAACAAACATAAAGATGTGGCATTAAATAGTAACTGCATAAAATTAACTATAGTACCTATGGTACTACTGTATTAATTCTATAGACACCTCCTGTTGCTATTGGGGTGACCTCAAGTATTTTGAGAATCTTAATACTTAAAACATGTGTGATTCCAATCATCTCTGGAAGAGCATTTTGTCTCCTGGTAAACTGCCTATCACAGTCAAAGATGATTTCTCACAGTCTTCATGTATTTTTTATCATGTTTAGTGCAATACCATAAAACACGTACTAGGTGCTGCTAGTGATGTTGGAAGTTCCCGCAAGAAGCAGAGAGAAGTCATGATATTACAAGAAAAAGTTGCATTGCTTGATATACACCATGATAGATTGAAGTCTATGACTGCAGTTTCCTACTATTTTATGAAAAATGAATCCAGCCTAAGGACCACTGTGAAAAATGAAAACTAAATTCATGAAGTTGTTACTGCAGCTATGCTAGCAGGTTCAAAAACCTTAAACTTTTTGCAAAATATCTTTTTATCTAGTAGTGAAAATGCAACTTTTATATGGGTACAGGATTGCCATGAACAAAGTATACTTATAGCCTCTAATATGATTCAAGAAAAAGTGAAGTCATATGACAGCTTAAAGCAAAAGGAAGTGAAGGATTGAAAACTGGAGAATTTAATGCTGGCCAAGGATGGTTTGATAATTTTAGAAAGAAGTTTGACTTAAAAAGTGTCAGATAACAGAGGAAGTAGCTTTGGCCCACCAAGAAAACAGCAGACAAGCTCCCAGATGCCACTAAGAGAATCAATGAGGAGAAGGGATAACCTGAACAGGTTTTTAGTGCAGATAAAAGTGCCCTACTCTAGGGGGAAAAAAAAGCCACAGAAGACACTTGTTAGTAAGGAAGAAAAGTGAGCATCAACATTTAAGGAAGGAAGAGACAAACTAAATCTATGGTTTTGTGCAAATGCAGTCAAGCCTGTGCTCAGGGTGCTTCCCAGGTGGCTCAGTGGTAAGAATCCACTTACCAATGCAGGCGATGTGTGTTTGATCCCTGGGTCAGAAAGATCCCCTGGAGAAGGAGATAGCAACCCATTCCAATATTCTTGCCTGATTCTTGCCAATCATCCCAATATTCAACCCGTTCCAAAATGCCATGGACAGAGGAGCCTGGCAGTCTGCAGTCCATGGGGTCGCAAAGAGTTGGACACGACTGAGCATGCACACACAACTGTGATCAGGACTGCCCTTATCTATAAAGCTGCTAACTCCCTAGCGTTGAAGGGAAAAGAAAAGCACCAGCTTCCAGTTTTTTGGTCATAAAACAAGAAGGCTTGGACAGTCAGAACCCTCTTTCTGAACTGATTTCATTGAAGCTTTGTCCCCGAAGTCAGGAAGTACCTTGCCAGTAAGTGATTGCCTTTTAAATTTCTTTTGATATGGAACAATAACCCTGGCCATCCAGAACCCCATGAGTTTAACACCAAAGGCATCAAATCGGTCTACTTGCTTTCCCCAAATAGTTTCTAGTTCAGCCTCTAGATCTCAGGGTCATAAGGATCTTTAAGGCTCATTACACACACTACTCTATGGAAAGGATTGTCAGTGCTATGGAAGAGAAGCCAGAGAGAACATCATGAAAGTCTGGATAGATTATACTATTGATGATACTATCATTGGCTGTTGTATAAAAAGCCATGTAAGCCATCAAGGCTGAAGCTATAAGTTATTATTAGAAAAAATCATGTCCAGATGTTGTACACAACATCACAGGACTTCCGACAGAACCAATCAAGGAAACCATCAAAGATACTGTGGATATGGCAAAAAAAAAAAGTGGGGAGATGGTGTTGAATGGTTTCAAGATATGGATCTTGGAGAAATCCAAGAGCTAACAGATACCACACCAGAGGAATTAATAGAACCTGACTTGATGGAGATGAATGCTTTGAAACCAGGGCCAGACACTGAGGAACAGGATGTAGGAGAAACAGTATGAGAAAACAGATCAATATTAGATAATTTGACAGAACAAGTCTTATTTAAGACTGCTTTGACTTCTTTTACAACATGGACCCATGATTCGGGCACCAAAACTAAAGCAAATCGTGGCAGACGTATTGGTACTATATAGAGACATTTTTACAGAACTGAAAAAGTGAAAGATTCAGGCGGAAACTACAATGTATTTCTATAAATTAACATCGAATGTGCCTGCCTCTTTTGCCCCCACTTCCACCTTCTCCACTTATTCTACCTCTCCAGGACCCCAAGATTGCAAGACCAGTCAGTCCCTCCTCTTACTCCTCTTCCCCAGCTTACTCAATGTGAAGACGATAAGAAGAAAGATCTTTATGATGATCCCCTGCCACTTCATGAATTTTAACTAATCACCCTGCCATAGGGTTAATAAACTCATCTGTTGTGTATGTGTGTGTCTTAGTGTGAAAATCTAATATGTTGTTGTTCAGTTGCTCAGTGGTGTCCCATGAAAGATAGCCCACCAGGCTCCTCTGTCTATGGAGTTTTCCAGGCAAGAATACTGGAGCGGGGTGCCATTTCCTTCTCCAGAGGATCTTCCCAGACCAGGGATTGAAATCATGTCTCTCGCACTGGCAGGTGGATTCTTTACAACTGAGCCACCAGGGAAGCCCAAAACTCTAATAATTATGTGGCAAAAACTGCATGAGATGCCTTTGTGTCACTGTCATCAACATCATTAAGTAGATCGTGACTGTGTAGAACATTGTGTGCAAGACTTGTATTGAAATGGATCACCTACCCCTACGTAAGCATAGGGTGAGTTATATTTAATATAAAATTGAGAATGTGTTAGTTTTCTTACTGATTTATAACTTTTCTCCCAAAGAAATACTACCAGGCAGTAGACCTCTCTCTCGTAATTGGAGAAACTGCATATTAGCCTATCATCACAGGCAAATGGTTTTTAAAAATGTAACAATATTTCTGATGCTGTATTATGAATAATACTGTAATACTATATGCTATAAAAATTTTATAACCATTCATTAGTGTTAGGCTAGGCTACCATGAGGCAATCATATTGATTACACTGGCTACCATAAAGCAATCATATTGTTGCTTCTTTATTATCAATGCATGAATCATTATACCTATAAAAAACATGAATTTGTTTTCACATTTTCTTTTTATTTTTGATGTCTAGTGTTAATAATATGTATAACATCCATAGTGGGTTTTTTTCATATAAGACAATATTGATGTAGGTACTGAAAATGATTCATCTTATAAACAGATGATGCAAATTTACAGTGTTGATAAATACAGTATAGTATTGTAAATGTGTTTTCTCTTCCTTATGATTTCTTAATAACATTTTTTCTCTAGCATAAGTGCAAGATTACAGTATATAGTACTCATACAAAATATGTGCTAGGAGACTGTTTAAATTATCAGTAAGACTAATCTGGTCAACAGTAAGCTGAGTTTTGGGAGGTGAAAAGCAATACAGATTTTTGACTGCATGGGGGAGTTTGGCACCCTTAATACCAGTGTTGTTCAAGGGTCAACTGTATACATTTTTAGACTGGATAAAAATGCAAATCTTGACCCTATGCCATCTGAAAGAAATGTACTTTAAATACAACAATACAAAAAATTTTAAGTAGAAGAAGAAATATCTGTAATGCAAATACTCATCATAAAAAAGGTAGAATGACTGTATCATATCAGACAAAGTAGATTTCAGAAAAATAAATACTATAAAATAGAAAGAAGTATATTTAATAATGATAAGTGGGTTAATTCATCAGGAAGCCTTAGATATGTATGCTCCTTTTATGGAACTTCAAATTGTGAAAATCAGAAATTAACAGATATTGACAAATAGATAAACCCACAATTGTAGTTGGGGATTTTAACACTCTTCTCTCAATACTTGATAGAAAAGGTAGAAAAATAATCTTTAAGGATATAGAAGATATGTACAACTCAATTTGACCTGATTGATATTGATGGGACACTACAAGCAATAACTGTAGAATCCATGTTCTTTTCAAGTGTGAATGGTGCCATCGGCAATACATGTCATACGTTGAGCTAAAAATGTCTTCAATATATTTCAAAAGATTAATGCACAAGAAATGCATTCTATGATGACAATGTAATTAAATTTGATATAGATAAAAATAAGATATCTAAAATCTTACCACATATATTAAAATTAATAACCTTACTTCTAGATAAACCACAGACCAAAGAAGAAACCACAAAAATTATAACATATTTCAACCTGAATAATAATGAAAATAGAACATATTAATGTCTGGGGAAATACTAAGGGAAATGCATAGTTTTAACTGCTTATACTAGAAAAGAAAAATAAATTTAATATCAATAAGCTTCCCATGTAGGAAGAGCACATTAAACCAAAAAGTATTTTAAAAAGATAATACAAAATGGGTAAGGAGAGAAATTAATGACATCAAAAACAGACAAATAATGGCAAAAATCAAAGTCAAAATTTAGCTTCTTAAA
This sequence comes from Budorcas taxicolor, assembly GCF_023091745.1. Classification (NCBI taxonomy): domain Eukaryota; kingdom Metazoa; phylum Chordata; class Mammalia; order Artiodactyla; family Bovidae; genus Budorcas; species Budorcas taxicolor. Next base: position 124,145,524 of record NC_068920.1, read on the forward strand.
GCATCAACAAAGTTGATAATTAGTCATAAGTAGAATAAAATAAAAAAAAGAAAAATTAACAATTTCAAGTCTGAAAAAAAGGAACATTGCCACAGATCTTACAGACATGAAAGAAATAATTAAGAAATATTATGAAAAATGTTTGCCAGTGAATAGAGCCAACTCAGATGACATGGCTAAATTCCTTAAAATACAGTTTATGAAAACTGGCTCAAAAATAGCCTTGATTTGTCCCATTTCCATTGAAGAAATTTCATTTTAAATTAGAGACCTTTCTACAAAGAAAACAGTAGGGCCAGATGGGTTAATTACTTTATCAAACATGTAAATAAGACATTTTAAAAAAGAAATAATATCAAGCTCCCTAAACTTTTCCCACAAAATGGAGTAGAAAACAACTTCCAAATTTATTTTATAAACCCAGAATAAACCTGATACCAAAGGACTATAGGAACACCACGAGAAAAAGCATTTCAGGGAAATACTTCCCCTTACTGCAAAATTCAGACTTAAATTGAAGAAAGTAAGGAAAACCACTAAACCATTCACGTATGACCTAAATCAAATCCCTTACAATTATACAGTGGAAGTGACAAATAGATTCAAGGGATTAGATCTGATAGAGTTACTGAAGAACTATGCATGGAGTTTTGTAACATTGTACAGGAGGCTGTGATGAAAACCATCCCCAAGGGAGAGAAATGCAAAAATGCAAGATGGTTGTCTAAGAAGGCCTTACAAATAGCTGAGAAGAGAAGAGAAGCAAAAGACAAAGGAGAACAGGAAAGCTATAACCATCTGAATACAGAGTTCCAGAGAAGAGCAAGAATAAGAAAGTCTTCCTCGGGGATCAATGCAAAGAAATAGATGGAAACAATAGAACAAGAAAGACTAGAGATCTCCAAGAAAATTAGAGATACCAAGGGAACATTTCATGCAAAGATGGCACAAAGGACAGAAATGGTATGGACCTAACAGAAGCAGAAGATATTAAGAAGAGGTGGCAAGAATATACAGAAGAACTGTATAAAAAAGATCTTCTTGACCCAGATAATCACAATGGTGTGATCACTCACTTAGAGTCAGACATCCTGGAGTGCAAAGTCAAGTGGGCCTTAGGAAGCATCACTATGAGCAAAGCTAGTGGAGGTGATGGAATTCCAGCTGAGCTATTTCAAATCCTGAAAGATGATGCTATGAAAGTGCTGCACTCAATATGCCAGCAAATTTGGAAAACTCAGCAGTGGCCACAGGACTGGAAACGGTCAGTTTTCATTCCAATCCCAAAGAAAGGCAATGCCAAAGAATGTTCAAACCACTGCACAATTGCAGTCCTCTCACATGCTAGCAAAGTAATGCTCAAAATTCTCCAAGCGATGCTTCAACAGTACGTGAACTAAGAACTTCCAGATGTTCAAGCTAGATTTAGAAAAAGGCAGAGGAACCAGAGATCAAATTGCCAACATCCATTCCAGAAAAACTTCTGCTTCATTGACTATGCTAACACCTTTGGATCACAGCAATCTGTGGAAAATTCTTTAGGAGATGGGAATAACAGACCACCTGACCTGCCTCCTGAGAAATCTGTATTCAGGCAAGAAACAACAGTTAGAACTGGGCATGAAACAGCGGACTGGTTCCAGTTTGGGAAAGGAGTAAACCAAGGCTCTATATTGTCACCCTGCTTATTTAACTTCTATGCAGAGTACACCATGCGAAATGCCAGGCTGGATAATGCATAAGTTGGAATCAAGATTGCCAGGAGAAATATCAATAACCTCAGATATGCAGATGATAACATCCTTATGGAAGAAAGTAAAAAGGAACTAAAGAGACTCTTGATGAAAGTGAAAGAAGAGAGTGAAAAAGCTGGCTTAAAACCCAACATTCAAAAGACTAAGAAAATGGCATATATACACATATTTAAAGACCTACAGCTAGCATCATAATTCATGGTAAAACTTTAAATTTGTTTTCCATAAAAGAAACAAGAAAGTCTGTTCTCACCCCTGCAAATAAAGAAATAAATGTTTAACATAATAAATAAAAAGACTAAAATTAAGAAAAAATAAAACTATCTTTTTCATAGATTAGATTTTTTATGAAGATAGTAAAAAGAAATTTCAAAAACCTTCTAGAACTAAGAAGAAAATTCAGTAATGCTACAGGATACAAGCTCAGTATGTGAAAATCAATTGTATAATTGTATTTGTTTCATTGACAGCAGATATTTAGAAAATGAAATTTAAAGTACAATGCTATAGCCATTTGAATTTTGCCAAACATATGGAATTATTTAGGGATAAATTTAACAAAGGGTGTATGTAAACTATTTACTCTGAAAACTATAAGCATTGCTGAAAACAATCAAAGTAGACCTCAGTAATTGTCTTGAAATGAAAAAAAAAAAAAAAAACCAGCAAAGATGTTACGGTATACTAATATAATGGAATATTAAACATTTGTGAAAAAGAATACTTTCCTTCCACATGTCATAGCAATAGATTGAACCCAGGTTTCCTGCATTGCAGGCAAATTCTTAACTGTCTGAGCCACCAGGGAAGGCCCTAAGCTAAAGTACCCAGACACTAAAGCATTCATGCACCTAAATCTATTTTATATAAAGTTAAAAAAAGGCAAAATTAAATTATGGGGTTAGACATCCTTAGAGTGACTACTTTTGAGGGTTATGACTGAAATGAATGCACAAAGAGAGCTTCTGTGTTTGCTGGTAATGTTCTGTATCTTGATCTTGAACTCAGTTACATCACTAGTTATGTCTAGTTATATCACTGTGTTCACTTTTTAAAACCTCATGCGTTTATGTGTACACTTGAGATTTGCTCACTGAAAATGTGCTTGTTATACCAAAACTGGAGAGTTCAAAAGAAAGTGCCCTCTCTACAGCGGTGAGCCCACCCAAGAACCTGCAATGGCAAGGCCACAGCCCAGATGAGGTCATAACTGACAGTGTTGACCACTAGATGTACAAATGGGAATGTCCAGAGGATTCCAGACTTCAGCCTTGTTCAGACTCTTCCTGCTGTGTCTTGCCCAAATCTGTGACTCACAGAAACCCAGAGAGATGATAAAATGATTGTCATGGGGTGATTGTTTTGAAACAAAAGGAAACTGTGAGAACATCAACTAGCAATGTGTGAAAATGACGGTTTCACTGGACCAACACCTGCAGCCAAGTTCACCATCTTCAAAATCCTTTGCTTGAATCCACAATTTGTGTGGATTATTTACATGGCAAAGATTTTAAAAGTCTTGCAAAAAATAAAACTACCAAAGTAAATCAGTGCAGCCACTCTGGGAAACTGTGGAAGTTCCTCAAAAAAATAAAAACAAAACTACCATGTGATCCAGCAATCCCACTCCTGGGCAAATGTCCAAAAATGCCAAAGACACTAATTCGAAAAGATACATGCGCCCAAATGTTCACAGCAGCATTATTTACAATTGCTAGGACATGAAAGCAATCTAAGTGTCCATCAACAGATGAATGGTTAAAGAAGATATACAATGGAATAATATGCAGTCATAAAACCATGGAATTTTGCTACTTGCAACCAGCATGGAAGGACTGGAGGGCATTACACTAAGTAAAATAAGCTAGAGAGATAAATACTGTATGATATCACTTGTGTGTGGAATCTAAAAAATATAAGTTAGTGAATATAACTAGTTTGAAGCAGAATCACAGATACAGAGAACAAACTAGTGGTTACCAGTAGGGATGGGAGGACAATATAGGGATGGGGGAGCAGGAGGCACAAACTACTGGGTGTAAGATAGCTCCAGGGATGCATTATACAACACGGGGAATATAGCCAATATTTTCAAAATAACTGCAAATGGAGTATAACCTTTAAAATTGCATAAAAATAAACTACTAAAAAATGAAAAACAAAAAAAGACATTGCTTTTTTCAGACCAGAAAAAGTTAACGAATCAGACATGAATTCTGTATCAGACTCAGAATGCTTAACATTTGGTCAATGGCTGTAGAGTAGCTTGTTTTCTTCTTCACTGAGTTGCTGGATGGTTTTCAGCTCTTAGTGTAGCCTTGGTTTCCTACAGTAGAAATGCTCCCAAGAGGATATTAAGCTAATGGTGATGATAGGAGACTTTGTGATCCATAGGACTGAGAATAAGATCCTTTGCAAAGTATTTGGTGAACTCAGTAAATGCCTTTAACATAGGGAAAACTTCTCTGCTGAAATTTGGGCTTAATATTAAAATATTATTCAGCATTTTCCATAAATTACCGTTTAGGGCAGAGGAAAGCAAACATATGGTAGAATCTAGAACAGAGCTAGTTCTATGAAATCTTGGCTTTCATCTTTAGGATTCATGCAACATTTGTAGTCTATTTTCTTATATTTGTACTTATAAGGAAGAAATATTTTAACCCAAAACTTGAGAAAATGAGAAACAAACGGGTGATGTGCCATTCTTCTACTAGGTTTTTGATATCCAAAGCACACTGCCGTATTCACCTGGAGACACTTGAACCCCAGTTCGAGAAGCATGGGTTGGTTACACCACACATCATAAAAGCACTGTAATAGGAATGCATCTGTTTTTCACCCAGATATGTCACTGCAGTTATTAATATTAATTTCATATATAGGAAGAGCAAAATTGGACCCTCTTGCTTTTTGCTCACAGAATATTTATTCATTTATTAGTTAATTGCTTTACTCAACAGGTAGCTATTAATTGTCTCCTCTGGACCTGTTCTGTTCTCCAAGGCTCTCAATAAGGCTCTGTTCTCATTGCCAAGATAATGATATACAAATGAATTAATCAGATGAACATCCCGGCCCTTGTGGAGTTTACATTCTAGTAGAGAAAGGCAGACAACAAGCAGTAGGCATCACAGAGAAGCGAGCGCTAGACATATTGGAAAAAACAGAGAACAGAGTTGAGTGAGAAGACCAGGCATGCAGGGTGTGTGTGCACTCGGGGGAGTAGGCGGCTTCAGTAACAAGATGACATTCGAGATACTCGAAGGGGCTGAGAGAGTTAGGAGGTAAGCATGCCTGGAGGAGAATGAATGAGAAAAAGAGGAAAGCAGTAAAATCTGGGGCCAGATCACATAAATCAATGGGAAGACTCTGCTTTTTACTAGTTTTAAGCAGAAAGTGACATGACCTGATTTAATGTTTCAAGAAGACCATGCTTGTGCTGTGTTAAGAGTAGACCAGGGAGACTCATGCAGGAACAGAAAAATTGGCTGGAGTGTATCGAAAGATTCCAAATGAGAAATGATGGTGACATAGAGCAAAACAGTGGGGAGGGATCCGATTCTGGATAGAAATCCTATCAGATTCTAGACAGGATCTGCTCCCACATTTCATGTTGGCTTGGAGAAAAGTCGGTGATGACTTGAAGAGTTTGTGACCTGAGAAACTGAGAGATCAATGGAGATGGGAAAGGCTACAAGTGGTGTATATTTTAAGGGAAGATCAGGAGTTTAGTTTTGAACAGAGACGTCTGTTGGACATCCCAGTGAAAACATTAAGTAGGAAACTGGGTACATGTGCCTGGAGTTTGAGAGAGAGGTCCAGATTGAAGTAATTATGGGGGAGTCATCCACACATCAGAGAAAGCAATGGCACCCCACTCCAGTACTCTTGCCTGGAAAATCCCATGGATGGAGGAGCCTGGTGGGCTGCAGTCCATGGGGTCGCTGAGAGTTGGACATGACTGAGTGACTTCACTTTCACTTTTCACTTTCATGCATTGGAGGAGGAAATGGCAACCCACTCCAGTGTTCTTGCCTGGAGAATCCCAGGGACGGCGGAGCCTGGTTGGCTGCCGTCTATGGGGTCGCACAGAGTCGGACACGACTGAAGCGACTTAGCAGCAGCAGCAGCAGCAGCATCCACACATACATGGTGTTTAAAAACTATGAAACTAGAAGAAACCTCTAAGGGAATGAGTTTAAAGGAAATGATCAAGGAATAAACCCTGGGCCACCCAAACAGTAAAAGGCGGGGATAACTAACAACAGAACAAACTAACAACAGAACAAACTAACAACAGAAAGTGAGAAACATAGAGAGAAAATCAAGAAAGTGTTATATTGGAAACCAATCAAAGAAAGTTTCAAGGATGAGGGAGTGACATCAGCATCAACTGAGTTCCTGAATCAGTTCTAACAGCATTGTTTTATCTGTCTATTTAATATGGTCTCCATCTCCTTGCTGTCCTCCTTTCCTCTTCTCCATCCAGGTTAGAAGCACAGAGATGCGCAAAACCAGCCCAGCATGGTCTCTTCTAAAGGTGAGAGACCTGCCAACCCAAGAAAGTCTGGCCATTAGAGGTAGCAGCCCATCGTGTAGAATTTATGGCAAAAATTTGGGTTCACTTAATGGAAAGCAGAGAACAAATAATCTATGTGGACTGGTCATGCTACTTCTTTTTAAGTTTCGGTTCAGTTTAGTTCAGTCGCTCAGTTGTGTCCGACTGTTTGTGACCGCATGGACTGCAGCATGCCAGGCCTCCCTGTCCATCACCAGCTCCCAGAGTTTACTCAAACTCATGTCCATTGAGTCAGTGATGCCACCCAACCATCTCATCCTCTGTCGTACCCTTCTCCCCCTGCCGTCAATCTTTCCCAGCATTAGGGTCTTTTCAAATAAGTCAGCTCTTCGCATCAGGTAGCCAAAGTATTGGAGTTTCAACTTCAACATCAGTCCTTCCAATGAGTATTCAGAATTGATTTCCTTTAGGATTTTTTTTAAAGTTACTGTGTGAAAAAGAAACAGAGAGGCAACAAGGTCTTTCTTGGAGGAACCAGGGTAGCAAGACTAAATGAAATACACTCCCATACCTAGTGGATGTTCTTGCTGGGCAGAGATTCCACAGGGGCTTGCTTACTCCAGGCATCTGTCTCCTGCAGTCTCAAGGAATAGCATAAAGCAAAACAAACTTCTACTGTGTTCAAATAAATTGTCTACATGACTTTGGATGTGACTTGAGAAGCATCTTTATGCCCCAGGGGTGAACTTCATCTCATGAGACAAAAAAGCCCTGGAGCTGGAATCAAAAGGCATGAAACCAGGAATTACTGGTGACCTCACTCATGTCAGAGTCTTCCCTGGTGGCTCAGATAGTAAAGCGCCTGCCTGCAATGCGGGAGACCTGGGTTCGATCCCTGGGTTGGGAAGATCTCCTGGAGAAGGAATCAGCACCCCACTCCAGTACTCTTGCCTGGAAAATCCCACGGACGGAGGAGCCTGGTAGGCTACAATCCATGGGGTCACAAAGAGTCGGCCATGACTGAGCGACTTCACTTTCACTTTCACTTGCACTCATGTTATTGAGATTTGGTGAACAGAGTGTGCAGAACAGAGCAGGAGTGCTGCTGATTTGGAATTCTTTGCCATCCAGTGAGCTTTACTGGTATCCCAGAGCAGTGTGCTTAGTCCTGGGCAACACGTAAAATGAGAAACATTGACAAACAAAGACAGCTTCAGAGTACCATAACTGTGAGAGCAATGAGTGAGCAGAAACTCACACTGCTGGAGAATGCCTGGAGGAATAGTCACACATTTTTAAGTTGAAATACAGGAACCTGAAGTAAGATGTGTATTTTATAGCTTGATGCATTTTCCTGGTTCCCCACCCAGAAAAGGACCCCAAATAAAAGGATACTCTATCCAACATGAGATAGAGATGTTGACAGGATTTCCTAGATCAACTTTAGATACTGGAAAGCAACACTGTATAAAAGATTAGACTTCCCTCAGGCAATGTGTTCTGGTAGAACAAGAGAGATCTGGGTTCAAATGCTAGCTTTGCCACTAATTATGCATCTTTTCATACTTAATTTAATCTCTCTGGTCATCTGTTTCTTAGCCCATACATGGAAGCAAACTAAATGTCCACCAACAGATGAATGGATAAATATATAATGCATGTGTATGATGGAACACTCCTCAGTCATGAAGAGAGTGAAATCATGCCATTTGCAGCAACGTGGATGGACCTAGAGATGATCATACTAAGGGAAGCTAATCAGAAAGAAAAAGACAAATGTCATATCATTTACATAGGGAATCTTAAATATGATACAAATGATCTTATTCACACAAAAGAAACAGACTCACAGACATCGAAAACAAACGGTTACTCAATAGGAAAGGGGGGGTGGATTAATTAGAAGTTTGGGATTGACAGATAAAAACTGCTGCTTATTCGCTTCAGTCATGTCTGAGTCTGTGAAACCCTATGTATGGACTGCAGCCTGCAAGGCTCCTCTGTCCATGGGATTCTCTAGGCAAGAGTACTAGACTGGATTGCCATGCCCTCCTCCAGCGTATCTTCCCGACCCAGGGATCAAACCCAGGTCTCCTGCATTGCAGGCAGATTCTTACCACTGAGCCACCAGGGAAACCCAGATACAAACTGCTATGTATAAAACAGATAAACAACAAGGATCTCCTGTATAGCACAGGAAATTATATTCAATATTCTGTAATAAACCATACTGGTTAAAGTGAATATATATATATATATATGAAGCAGGAGACGCAGAAGACATGGGTTTGACCCCTGGGTTGGGAAGAGCCCCTGGAGAAGGAAATGGCAACCCACTCCAGCATTCTTGCTGAGAAAACTCCCATAGACAGAGGAGCCTGGAGGGCTACAGTCCATAAGATCACACAGAGTCGGACATGACTGAGCACATGCTTAAATAAAAAAGGGAAAAATAGAAGATAATACTCATCTTGAAAGGGTTCATAGCGATTGAAGTATTATATAGATACGTGGTTCTTTCTACATGGTACTTAGTATTACTAGCTAGTATTACTCTGTGTGACACCTGATACACTAGTCAGTACCAGTGAGTAAAAACCACGAAGAGACAGAGTTGATCTCTCTCTCTTTTTTCCAATCTAACAACCTGACCTACTTTTTTGAATGGAATGAACTGCTCTGTTGCATTCTGAACAAGACACTCATCTCTGAGACACTCATGCATGGACTTGTATCCACAGTTCTCAGAGATGTTGTTAAACAATTACTGCTGCTGATGGGCTTGGGGGTCATTTACCTAAACAATATCTGAGGTCGCTTTTCCAAAAGTGAAAATCTTATAATTCTAGGCTTCAGTCTCTGCTGTGTGCCTCTGGTATCTCTGATCAATGTTTCCGGCACTTCTATGTGCCACCAAAGACCCCCTGAAACATCCTTGGGCTATTCTGAGGACTGAAGAGACCATGTGAAAGTGTTTTCTAAACTGTGAAGCATCATCTCCATACAAGGGATTGTTTTCTGAATTTAAACTCAGTAGTCCATATAATCCCTTACAGAAGGCCTTCGTTTCCTCCTGCAGATCCGTATCCTTTTTTTTTTTTTTTTTCCTTTCAGTTAGAGAGAAATTTGGGAGCCTTCCAAACAGCAGATTATCTCAATAGGGCTTGCTTTGCACATTTAAAGGGTTCAACTCCATAAACTGAAGAGGTGGAAACCATGGCCACCTGCTGTGTCGAATTCATCCAGAGGCTTTTCTTTTTTTTTACTTTCAGCATCATTTAAATGGAAAATCTTTATAGTCCAGTTGTATCAGGTGAGTGCCATGTTATTCTTCGATGCCTCAGATCCCCGTTCTACTCGTGAACTGGGACAGCATGTATAATTTAGATTCTATCCTAGAAAGGAACAGATAGCCCGGATGAGACTAACTAGAAGAGAATTAAATTAGGAGTGTATTAGAGATGCAAGCCTGGGTGAACAGCTACTGATTCTTGTTGGATAATTTAGCAGACCAGTCACTTAGGAAAACACTTTGATTCTAACTATTCGTGTAACCGATCTGTAAGCCAATAGCCAGGCCCACAGCTGAGTGGTGTCCATAGTCTTGGCAGCCCAGGCCTGGAGTCACTCAGCTCTAACAGGGCCAAGCGAATGTGTGATCTAGGCTTTGTTCCTTCAAACTCTGTGCTCCTCAATGTCTTTAGCTCTAAAATGAAAATCAGAAGAGATGAATTAAAGACACTTCAAATCTCCAGCATATTTTGCCTCCCAATAATAATACACATAATTATTTCTACTCAAATTTATGGACTTGACCTGAGCTATTAAAATTTGTTCATCTAGCTCCAATGATAAACAGTCTTGGAATATGGGCAGTTGCCTCAGGTTCCAAGCACTGGGGACCCCATATAAGGCAGTGGCCCAGAAAGATAGTCATTAGCAAAAAGGAGAGCTAGCTATATGCTGACTCGAGGAACTCCTGCACTTTCAGTCTGAAATCACTGATCTCCACTTACTCTGGTCCCCAAGGAAAGCAGATGGATCAGTTCCTCTCTTGTGATCGTGTGTGTTCATCCTATGTGATCTTTACTTGCTGCCATTTTGGTCTCAAGTCTCTCTTTGATTTACAAAAACCTCTGCTGAGTGGTAGGTGTAGAAATAGGGGAACACATCATACAATTCACTCTGAGCTCTACATGACCAGTTGTGTCCGACTCTTTTGTGACCCCCATGAACTATAGCATGGCAGGTCCTCTGTCCATGGGATTCTCCAGGCAAGAAAACTAGAATAGGTTGCCATGTCCTTCTCCAGGAGATCTTCACAACCCAGGGATTGAACCCATGTCTCTTGCATTTACAGGCAGATTCTTTATCACTGAGCCACCTGGGAAGCTCCACATGCCCCAGAGACATGCACCGGAGATGGAGCCAAACACCCATCTCTTAGGAGCAGTCCATCTCCAAAACAGTTCTCTCTGTATTTCACTTGCTGCTTCTTGACTTTACAGTATACATCTGTTTGTTTCTTTACATCTCACTAAGATGTTAACCTAAACTCCTTAAAGGTATGGATTTAATCTCTCTTATTCCCCAATATCTATCTCCCCAAGGCCTAGAAATTATATATAAAATTGTTGCAGATTATAGGATTATGGCATCCAGGGCTCTCTTCTCCCTTCCTTTCCTCCAGCCTCCAAGGACCCCATGGTATGCTTAAACTGCTCATAGGTAGTATCTCTTCCTCTCATAGAAGAGAAAGCTGAAAGCCAGAAGTGTTCAGTGTTGGTTTAAGGCCACAAAGCCAGTTAGTGGCAAGGATGTGGTGACTCTGTTCCTAACATGCTCTCCAGCCTGCCAAACCACCAGGAAGCCTCAACAGGCAGATAACCCATTCCTCAGGGACTCTCCCTATTTGCTTAGGCATCAAACAGGAAATTTGCTTCTTTTCAATATTTTTGTCCATCATTTCCAGTCTCCTATAAAGATCTGTGGGCAGATGCCTTTCCTGGGTCTCCACCCAGGACTATTTATTCCACACAGGAGCTGGAGACCAACTGTTCCACTCCTGCTTCCAGCCTGAGACAGAAAGTCTGCCCTCCCCAGTTGCTGCTAGCTCTCTTTGGGCCACCGGGGGACAGCAAGGTTGGGGGGTGGTGACAAGGCAGAGTCTGTGGCATTCTGACTAATGAAGAAATCTCCCAGATCGCAAGTCCAGCTGTTAAGTCGAAAGACAGTCAACAATGAAGAATCACAGAAACAGATCCCTCAAGCTTCCAGTTACAGTGACTGTGATGGGGTTTGGTGCCAGGGCCCGTGGATCACCTATGCTTGGGTGAGAAAGCCTGAAGCCTGAAGATTTAATGGAGACTGACAGGAGTGGAGATCTCCCCCAAAGACCCCAGAGTAAGGTTGGCATTCAACTGGGAGGAAGGGACAAGGATGAGAGAAAGACAATGGCTGAGTCCTCACCAGGCAAGCTGGTTCCTATTTGAAATATAAAAGATGAGAAACAAGGGCATGACAACAAAGACTGTTTTAATTAGAGAAGAATCAATACTATGTGCTATGGATGAAAAACAGTTTGGCTGTGTTTACTCCCACCATCTGTTGCTTGTAAACATGGATGTCCAGCTTTGTAACGTCATCGTGTTCAGTCTACATGTCATTTATCCACAGGCCAATCAGAGCCGGGGAGTAAGGGTGGGAAGGAATTTGTGAAGTGCCCTGGAGTCCAGCACTGAGGGAGGGGGAAGTATGATGTCTTTCCTGCCACCCACTGGGAACCCTCCTTTCAGATTCCCGGTTAAAGAGGTGCCATAAAGAGAACAACTGGGAGTGAAGGATAGGAAAGGCAGACAGAAAAGGAAAAATTGAGAATGGCAAAGAGGAAACAAAATAGCACAGACTCCCAGACACAATCATGAGACTGCTGCACACAGATCTTACCTACGGCTTAGACATTCTGGAACTCAATGCAAGCACATCTTGGCCATAAGAGATTATTTGGGTTAGTTATGAGTGGTTGATTCATATTATAGCTGATTTTTATTTCCATTTTTATACTTTTTCTCCATTTTCCAACTTTTTCTACAATGAGCATGTATTACTCATTAGTTCCCAAAAATGGTTTATCACTTATCAGCTGTGCTTTCTTGATCAGCTGTCTTCACCTCTGTACCTTACTTGCCTCATCTGTAGAATGGGAATTAGTATATTGTCACAGTTTTTACCGTAATTGTAAGGAAGCAAATGCAATTTTAAGCACATAGTAAGTACTTAGCCAATAGCCATTGATATTTATGATAAGAATGTCATTTCATTTTTTAAAAAGCTAGGGAGAAAAAAAAAAATACATTCACCAAAAGCCCTCAGGAAGGCCTTCCCCATCACTTTGGTCTCCCTTCCAACATCTGCCACTTTATCAAACTTCATCTACTAGGTAGGGTTTTTGAAAAGAATCAGAAGAAGAACCAGCCACCCAGTCCTCACTTAGCATCACAGAGTTTGGAAATTAGATTTGAATTCTCCAGTGTACTGGCCATTTGCTCTCAGCAGGCACTCTCCTTTTCTTTGCACACAACGTTTGCCAGGCCAGCCTCTGCTAAGATTTAAATCAGCTATTTCACTGCAGGGGTTTGAATTCTTGGGTGCTTCCTCTGAACTGACATCTTTCTCTCTCATCTATCTCTAATCAAAAATGTTGTCTCTTCACCACGTAACACAGTTGTGCAGGGCTCATTTCCTGAGCCCCATTTCCTCAGGTGAAACCAGGGATTGGATGATGTAATGTTACTTCTGCTCAGAATATTCCATATAGTGGTCATAGTTGTTCTATTTTTCCCTGAAAGCAACAGGCAACTTCTCCCAGGTGGTATTTAAAGCTTTGATTTTAAAGCTCAGTTTTCACTATGGAAGAGGCTTTACCCTGTATGAGTAATTTCAGTCATCATCAACATATGAGAGATTTAAATTTTACCCTCAGTACCTTTCTAGGTGGTGAAGTATGTAAATTGTGGAGATACGAATGACTTGACAGAAATAAAGCCAAGACCCCCTTCTGTCCATGCAAAGTCAAGTAGAGACCCAGAACACAGAGGCACATGCACATCACATATTTATAGAACTTGGTGTGATATATATAGCCGGGAATCTTTCACTACGCTCAGTACAGAAACTGGGATAAACTCAAATTGTCTGATAGAAGGGTGAGCAGAAGGTAGCATTGCAGGAAAAACATTACCGCATGGTTCATTCTCCAAGCAGACATCGGTATTTTTGCAGTTTCCTCCTGACCAACACCAGTTATATGTCTTTGAATATACTCAGGAAAGTAATTCAATCATAGTGTTAGAAAAAACCTGGGGCATAAATTTTTCAAATAACAGAAATCCAGCTGCTCTTGAAGTCACTTCTTGTCAACTATCACTTTAGAATGATAACATGATAAGAATCTCTAATGAAGTACTGGTTGGCTGTAAAATTAAAGAGTCAGATTTTTTTAAAAACGCTATGTTAAAGATAGTGTGTTTGGAGATATATTCGATTTTTTGCTCTGAAGACTTTTCAGGGAAGCAGAGAAGGATTGAAATATCTGTGCCTGAATTATAGGCTCATTATGATAAGCTCAACAAAGTTAAAAGAAAGCTGGAGGACTCCCACTTTTGAATTTCAAAACTTATTACAAAGCTACAGTGACGTGATCAAAAAAGTGTGATCCTGGCCTAACAGTAGATATATAGACCAATGGAATAGAATTAAGACTCTGCACATCTATGGCTCATTGCTTTTTAACAACAGTACCAAGACTATTCAATGAGGAAACAATAGAATTTTCAGCAAAGAGTACTGGGACAACTAGATATCCACACACAATACAATAAAGCTGGACCCCTACTTCACATCATATACAGAATTTAACTCAAAATGGATACAAGATCTCACTGGAAGAGCTAAAATGATCAAACTCTCAGAATAAACAAGAGGGGTAAATTTTCATAAACTTGAATATGGCAATGGATTTCTATGTATGACACCTCCAAAGCAGGAATTAAAACATTTAAATTGGACTATCTCAAAATTAAGGATTTTGTGCATCAAAGGACGCTATCAAGAAAATGAAAAGAAAACCTGCAATATAGAACAAAATACGTACTAATCACATATCTGATAATGGTCCTAGTATCCAGAATATATAAGTAACTCTTATAACTCAACAAAGAAAGACAAACTCTTCATAAATGGGTAAAGCACTTGAAGAGACTTCTCCAAAGGAAGTATACAAGTAGTCAATAGGCACGTGAAAAGATGCTCACCATTAGTCATCAGGAAAATGTAAATCAAAACCACAGCAAGATACCACTTCATGCCCTCTAGGAAATTGTGCATTGTTGCTGGGAATATAAAATGATTTAGCCACCACAGAAATGGTTTGGCAGTGCCTCAAAAAGTGAGACGTGGAATTACCATGTGACCTAGCAATTCTGCTCTGAGCTATATCCCACAACGAACTGAAAATGCCTATTTTCAACTTATCCTCAAATACTTGTACATTAAAGTTCACAGCAAAACTATTCACAATAGCCAAACTAAATGTTCATTGACAGATGATGAGATAAACAAATTATAGTATATACCCTAAGTGGAATATTAATTCAGCTATGAAAAGATGAAGCTTATGTAACATATGAAAGCTACAATATGAAAGAACCTCAAAAATATCATAAGTGAAAGAAGTCAGACACAAACGGTTACATGTTGTATTATTCTATTTATAGGAAATATCCAGAGTAGATAAATTCATAGGAACAGAAAATTATTTGGTGATTGCCAAGGGCTGAGGGGTGGGGGAGGCCAGGATTAACTATGTAATGGGCACAAAGTTTTATCCTGGGCTGATGAACATGTTTGGAATTAGACAGAAGGGAAAGTTAGCCAACACTGGGAATTTTACTAAATGTCTACATAGTTCATTCTTAAATGTTAATTTTACAATATTCTTATTTCACCTTAACTTTTAAAATAATTGAATAAATCTAAACCAGTTTAAAAGCAATTAATGACAACCACCACCAAAAAAAACCCCAAAGAGGTCTGGTAGAATATAGCAGAGATATGGCCCACATGTCAGTTCACATGAGTGAAGCTGCTCCTCTATCTTTCGTCTGAGACCCCCTCAGTGCTCCTGGCATCCCCCATGTGGCCTCCTCCTCCAGGCAGCAACTTTAAAGCTGGGGCCCGCCACCCCTACCTCTCACCCTGCCTTTTGGCTGTAAAAGCAAATATGTAATTTTGAGGGGGGTGCAGGTGAGGGGGATCATTTTCTTGTAATAAACCAAATCACCCAGGCCAGTGATACTGAGGTTAAAAAATACTAAGGTTATAGGTTAAGGAACCGAGTGCTGGAGACTTTTGTAATTGTGATGATTATAGAACTGGCATTTGAAAACAGCTATTACCTTTTTTTTTTTTTTTTAGAAAGCAAACCCCCATTCCTAGCACTCATGTTCAACTGTGTATGGAACTTTCCATCTCCCATTCTTATTCTGTCCCCCAGAAATAACTCTGCTTGACAACATATGCATAAGGAACGAATGGGCATCTCTGGAGCAGGGTCTCGAAATGCACAAATGTTTCCATGGCCCAATCCTATTCTCAGTTTAATAAGGTTGGCTAGTCAGGCCTTCCTACTGTTCAGAAAATTTCACTCCTGTGGCTTCTTGGCTGGTTTCACGGAGTCATTATATAAGGTGGGTGAACTCGTCAGTGTGCTACTATTTAAACTCTGGTCAGACAGTGGGGAAAACAAAAATAAAGAGATGGGTTAGTTCATAAAAGACCTTCATTGATGATACTTTTTTCCCTGGCTTTCCGGACAGGGTATAAAATAGGTCTGTTCATATCCACAATAAAAATGCAGGTGCTGGGGATGATTATTTTTAGGTGTCTCATCTTAGAAAGAAATAAAAAGATACCTGAAATGAAAAGATGCTTAAGAGAATGTGGTGATTTTGTTCCAGAGAAACATTTGGGCCCTTTCCCTGGGAAAACGGGTTAAAAGGTTGTCAGTGCTTTCTCCAGGGGCTTCGTCTGACAGTGAACATGTGTTTCCTCCCTTTAATCGACTCTCCAGTAGCCAGAAAGCTGCTTGTTTTCTGCAGAGGTTGTCAAAAATGATTTCAGTCTGGAGACGATGAATGATAAAAGAGGTTTTCAAACACGCTTTTGCACTGTAGCATTCGCAGCCCCAGAGAGGAAAGATTGTATTACAATCGCAGAGCAAAGGGCCATGTTCCCCTGGCAAGAAAACAGCCTCCTCCAACCTGTTTGATGAGTCCTAGTATCTCAAGGAGCAGAAAGATACAGGGCAGGACTCCATGAAGAGGATGCTCTAGAAAGGTGGGGCTGAGGAGCTGTATCCCATGGAAGAGGAAGATGCCAGAACTTCTCCTGCAGTTCTTCTTTTCCACTGTCCACATGTGTCTGGTTCTGTCGGAGAGCTGCTGGCGGGACCAAGTGTGAGACTGACTTCTAAGATGGGAGTGGCAGCAGGAGAATAGCGGCAGCCGCAGCTTCTCAGTGATGCCTTGGCTCTGCTGTAGAAGTAGGCAGGACCATCTGTATTTCCTCCCCTGCCTTTATGGGCATCACGAGCTTATATTGATGGGGCCTGTGTTTAGAAAACTCAAGGGGTTAGTTATGCTTTTCCAAATCACGTGATGCAACCCTAAGTATGTGAAGAAAAATGAGGATCATCACCCTTCCCACATTTCCACTTTCTCAAGAGGAGGGAAAAAGGCCATGATCATTTCAGATCAACAGTTCCACTTGTGGGAAACCCAGTAAGGTAAACTTGGAACATAGCAGTTGGATAAGAAACTCAGCAGTTCATATTTGTATTTTCAAGTATAAGATTATATCCTTCACTCTACTTACAAGTAAGGATTCAGGGCAGAGTTACTTGGGCTGAAAGAAGCTTCCTAGAACATGTATGAGATTCAGTTTACAAAAACAAAATTTGATTTATCTGCAGCTTTATCTCTCCCTGATGGCTCAGTGGGTAAAATAATCTGCCTGCAACGCAGGAGCCGCAGGAGCCACAGGTTTGATCCCTGGGTCAGGAAGATCCCCTGGAGAAGGAAATGGCAATGCACTCCAGTATTCTTGCCTGGAAATTCCCATGGACAGAGGAGCCTGGTAGGCTACAGTCCATGGGATTGCAAAGGGTCGAATACAACTGAGCCACCAAGCATACATGAGATTCCCTTTACAAAAACAAAATTCAATTTATCTGCAGCTTTTCAGAAACACATCAGTGATATAAATCAAGGTGTTGGGTACAGCTTCTCTTAACAACCTCTTGTTAAACTCCCAAAGTGAAGAAGAAAAACCTAGACAGAAGTTTCAGCCCCAAGCTGAAAGCCTGTTTCACACAGAAGGTTTTTATTATTATCTTCTTAATGGTTGCGATTGAAATCTTTTTCCCCTGCTTACATAGCCAGATTCCATAACACCTCCTGAGCAGTAACTTGCCTTCCTTTCTTGATTATTTCTGACAATATTTTAAAATATTTTTAGCTCACTAGTGGCAAATATTTCTGCCACTGCAGAAAGATTGGGCTGATAGGCAGCAACTGAGTCCAGTAGCCCAGAGAAGCAGAGAGAGGAGACATGGGCAAGCTGAGTGCTGAACTGGCCTTTCCATCTGACTCTAATTTCTTTTCTAGCTTCATGATTCTATCACCACACAACTCATGCTCTGAATATAATCAGGAATGAAGTGTGAGTGGGGAGGGTCAGAGACACCCATGACAGGTGCACAGACAGAGCTGGGCTGTACCTCCCAAATCGTTCTTCCAGATTCCGATCATAAATACCACGTAACTTCCAGCTTTCGCAATTTCAGCTAATGGCATAGGCCATGAGCTGACTGATGTGACAGTCTCCAGGAAGGACCAACTTTCAACTAGCAATATCCTCCACAAAGTCTGAGCTGGTGCTCTTCCCAGTGCCTATGTATTTGACCAATGTCAGAGTGATTTGGCTTAAGTGGGCTCAATCAACTGCTTTCGGTCTATTGTGGTTCATAATCCCTATTCAGGATGGAGTGTGTTGCAGCCTAATGAACGTGGTAATGGAATCCTTGTGTATGTTTTTCCACAGCAGGGCACAGATTAGCATTAAGTGTCATATTCTGTAGGCTTGCTCACTCTTACTTCTCAGGCATTGCATACACTGGGAGTTTTTCGACTGGAATATAGTAAGATGAATATAGCCCACATATGCAGAGTGAGCACACCATTTTTAGAAAGCAATCTGTAATAAATCTCTCCTGGAGGTGCACTATGATAGATTAACTCTGCATTTTTGCTTTAAAATGTAATATTTTTCACCAAGGATCCTGTAATCTGAGAAAAGAAGAGTTAGATTGAATTTCACGCAGACTTTTAAAGAATGCTGTTCTTTTCCACCATGGGGTTGAGGAATACTTTAGGGTTCTCCCGGTTTACCATACTCATAGCGAGTTCAAAGTTCTCTTTGCACGTCACGATTACTCAGAGTTGATGTTTTGTTCTCAGAGATGCCAAATGGGAGGAAAAGATACTCTGGATTGGAATGTTTCATGGAGAGAGACAGGAGAGGGAGTGGGGAGATTGAAAAAGCCCATTCACTCGTTTTACTTTGAGGATTACAAGTTAACTGGAAAAGCATTTTCTTCCTAGAGTCCTTAGAGAAGTACGCCTCAGGAAATAAGAACAGGATTATTTAGAAGTTCCCTTAAGATAGGAATCAGATTTCAGAGCATTCATACCAATTTGTATTTCTAGAAAACCATCGTCATGCTGTCTGGCTCTAAGCTATAAATGATGGTCCCTCTGTCTTGTGACGTCAGCAAAACTTAGGTAAAACTTATGACAAATATCGAAGCCCCTCCCCCCAACCTTTCACCTCCCTTTCTGCTATTGATACAAAGGTGGCTTATTTAGTCTGAATCATTGGCCTCATCAGGTCATATGGATGAAGTGCCATCGTTTTTTTTTTTTTTTTTCATTCCAGTTGGCCTATGATTTGGTCTATATAGCTGACGGGCTACTCAGAAGGCAGGTTAAGGGTGAGAGAACTCCCAGTGAACTTACCCTTGCTACCTCCTTACAGAAAAGAGTGCTGTGTCTGAGAGTCTCCAAATTTATGACTTGATGAAGGAGAGTGTAAGTTCGTGGCATGCACACCACTTAAGGGACAGTTTAGTGTGACTAATCAAAGAGGTTTTCCTGGAACCTAGTAAGTATCAATATATATAGGCTGGGATAGCACAGAATGTCTTGATGCTTTTAAGCATGGCAGCAGGGGACCAGCCAGAGCCTATTAATCAGTCTAAGGTAAGTGCTGCCTCTCTCCTATTTTAATCTCCTTTCTGCTGTGTTACAGAAATTATATCTGTGGCTGAAATAACATTTAGAAGCAATATTGTTTGCCAAGTGAATGAGACAATCAAACCAGTCATTTAGAGTTGGGGATTAAATATGAATCTCATTTACCTTTATTATCCATGCATTTCTCGCTAATCATCATAACTCAGACTATTTAAACTTCATTGAAAATGTAGCCAGCAATGGAACATCATTAATATTTGTTTGTAAAGATTCCAGCCTGAGCTGAGGAAATCTGAAGAAAGCCACCCCATCTCTTTTTGTGTTCAGAAAGTGGGGAGAGACCAAACTGGAGGATCTCGGGTGCCCTACTTCAATGCCTTCATAGACAACCAAATTCCAGTTGCCAGCCTTCTTCCCAAGCATCTCTTCCTTGCAAAATGGTATCAGCAGAACGGGGCTTTCCAAAAGAAAAATGCTCTAGCACATGCCCCCACATTGACATGTCTTTAAGGGTCAGCTTTCCAGCCACAAATGCCACCAAGCTAGTTAACTGAGACCACCAATGGCAGAAGGAATTCAAGTTGGAAATTTCACGGAGTCAGAATCCACCCCCGCCTCACCGCGAGCCCCTTTTAATCTCATCACCCAGCCCCTCAAATATGGTAGAAAAAGACTGGGTGGCAAATGTATTTAAGACTCTGAGGAAAAGGGCTGTTAAGTCAACCTTGGTAACTTAACTGAAACAGTATATGTGTAAATCCATCAAAAATCCTTGGCCTTTTACAACTCTTGTCCCAGTGGAAATCAGATCATAGGACTGTTTACAAGAGACCATGATTCATTTGGATAAAGACCCATGACAGCACAGCCCAGGATTATTTGAAATTTTAGTAACCTAAGCTTTAAAAATATTCTAAAAGCAAAATAACAAGGGGCAGGTAATTGCCATGAGCTAATTACTTATGATATTTCATCTATATAATCGGTGAACAATCTCTGTAAATGTCAGCCTGTGGCACTTTGGCAATCACTTGTAGCTTTTATTGTTTAAAGAAATGTCAACATTTCCATTTTCTCCAACTTTAGTTAACCTGGGCCTTATACATAACTCAAAGGGCCACCAGAAGAGCACTTTACACTGTCTTTTTATAGTGTTTCATAGTTTCATAGCTAAGCCAGTCCCAGGCTTAGCAACTATTTTGCTATTAAAAAAGTATAAAATATGTACAAAGGAATTTAATTATTAAAATTAAAGATGATAGATGCAGTTGTGATTTTCTGAACAAGAAGATTTCATTCACATTTCAGTTTATCTTTTTACATGCTTGGTGGAAAAATTCAGGAGATGGGGAAGTTTGTTTGCTTGTTTTTTTCCTTTTTCTTCTCCTCTCCAGCCACTTGGAAATAATTCCTGTGAACAAAGGAATTTCACTAGGAGACTCTTTAACTTTCCAGAGCGAAAGAAGAAGGGCAGAAGATGATGGTCAGGTGAACAAGACCAGAGCCAGGTGAATCTGAAGCCCCCCCACCATGACCCAGAGACCTCAGGCTTCTCACTGCCTCCTCTATGCCCTGCCTCCTGCACTGGTGCTACCCACATGTCATATGAGTCTCAAAATCCCATTTGTGCTTCAGTGTGAATCAAATGGCTTCCCTCATCCATCCCCAAGTGTGATTTTACTAGAGACCTAAGTAAGGCATGTTCCCAACACCAGGAAGAGGCTTAGAAAGATTGACACAGAGAGTCAGGGGTTATACTTCCCAAATCTGAGTTGGGGCTAAGCCAGACAGTGGCCAGTTGGATCTGAGAAGCAAGGGACGTGAAGGAGGGATCTGAACCACCAGGGCTAAAATTGGAGCCAATAGGAAGACAGAATCAAAGGAGTCTGGGAAGATCACAGGCTGCAGTAGCAGCCACCCTTTGCAGGGAGAAAGTCAGGGCAACCGCCATGTGTACTGAGAGGAAAGGCAGCCAAGCTGCTCCCTGGGCAGTGCTGTCTTTATGCAGAACCAAGATGGAGATCAAAATCCACTTTCCAGAGCTGATTCAACAGCCCAGTTGACCCACTCTCTTTTCAGTGACCTTGCTACTTTGAGGAACTCATCACTGATATCTTCTCCAAGAGTGAGAAGAACAGTCTTAGAGGATGAGATGGTTGGATGGTATCACCGATTCAATGCACTTGAACTTGGGCAAACTACAGGAGATGGTGAGTGACAGGCAAGCCTGGTGTCCTGCAGTCCATGGGGTAGTAAAGAGTCGGACATGATTTGGTGGCTGAACAACAGTAAGTCCAGATCTTGTCCTTGAAATCAACAACTTTTGGGTATGGAGCTTCTTCAGATAAAAGGGATAGCAGATGGGAGCGGTATGAAAAGAGGAAGGATAGCAGAATGCAAAAAGGCTGTCAGTGAATAGGAGCGAAAAAAAGAAATTAATGCTTGTAAGGGCAAATTCTCACCTGACAATTCAATGGAAAGAAATAAGAAGAGAAAAAGATTATCTGAGGAAAAGACAACATCAACTCTTACTGACTAAATCCGACCAAAAATTGAAATATCATTGAGGATTAAAGGAGAATAAATTGAAACATGCGGACTTTAAGATCAATTTGGTACAATGTTTAGACTACTTTTAGCATTCTAGATTTAGAGTATATTTTATAAAAACTTTATACTTATAAAATCATGTTTAGCTTTCCATGTTTTGGAAAGTTGAAAATAAATTCCTTAGTATTTGTTTTCTTTTCCAAATGGGATTTTACCCCCTTTTGGAGCTCTGCATTATATTCAGTGAAGCACAGATTTGAGCAATTTTATTCAGGTTTGAAAAATAGTGTCTGTGTGTGTGTGCACACTCAGTCACTCAGTAGGGTCCAACTCTTTGCGACCTCATGGACTGTAGCCCACTAGGCTCCTCAGTAAATGGGATTTCCCAGACAAGAATACTCGAATGGGTTGCCATTTACTTCTCCAGGCGATCTTCCTGACCCAGGGTTCGAACACACGTCTCCTGCATTGGCAGGTGGATTCTTTACCACTGAGGCCCTGGGAAGGCCCTAAAAGAATAGAGGTACATGAAAAAACAAAACCTTCACATCCCAATTTGGTATGAATACCATAAGATGAAAGTTCTCAAAAGGGTCAGCATTAAACCCTTAGTTAATGCTAACATTACAGGCTTTATCCAAAATCTGTGATGATAGGATGAATCAGGGAAAGAAGGGCATTTAAAATGAGTGTAGAAGGAATCAAAATTATTAACAAAGAAAAGCTCAGTAGCTGAGGGGCAGGTGAGTTCTCAGAAACACATAGCCAGGAACCAGTGGTTCATGGGTCGTTCCTTGTATTCCTGTTTATTTGGGAGAAGTGTGACACTTAGATCCTCTATTTGGCTAGTACAAGGTTTTAAAAGGATTCATAATATTCATCTCAAAACTTTTTTCCTTTAGTAGTACACTGTTTCTATTCTAGTCTCCAAGCCAGGCTTCAGCAATACGTGAACCATGAACTTCCTGATGTTCAAGCTGGTTTTAGAAAAGGCAGAGGAACCAGAGATCAAATTGCCAACATCTGCTGGATCATCAAAAAAGCAAGAGAGTTCCAGAACAACACCTATTTCTGCTTTATTGACTACGCCAAAGCCTTTGACTGTGTGGATCACAATCAACTGTGGAAAATTCTGAAAGAGATGGGAATACCAGACCACCTGACCCGCCTCTTGAGAAACCTATATGCAGGTCAGGAAGCGACAGTTAGAACTGGACATGGAACAATAGACTGGTTTCAAATATGAAAAGGAGTACATCAAGGCTGTATATTGTCACCCTGCTTATTTAACTTCTATGCAGAGTACATCATGAGAAACGCTGGGCTGGAAGAAACACAAGCTGGAATCAAGATTGCCAGGAGAAATATCAATAACCTCAGATATGCAGATGACCCCACTCTTATGGCAGAAAGTGAAGAGGAACTAAAAAGCCTCTTGATGAAAGTGAAAGAGGAGAGTGAAAAAGTTGGCTTAAAGCTCAACATTCAGAAAACGAAGATCATGGCATCTGGTCCCACCACCTCATGGGAAATAGATGGGGAAACAGTGGAAACAGTGTCAGACTTTATTTTGGGGGGCTCCAAAATCACTGCAGATGGTGACTGCAGCCATGAAATTAAAAGACGCTTACTCCTTGGAAGAAAAGTTATGATCAACCTAGATAGCATATTGAAAAGCAGAGACATTACTTTGCCAACAAAGGTCTGTCTAGTCAAGGCTATGGTTTTTCCAGTGGTCATGTATGGATGTGAGAGTTGGACTGTGAAGAACGCTGAGCACTGAAGAATTGATGCTTTTGAACTGTGGTCCCTTGAGAGACCCTTGGACTGCAAGGAGATCCAACCAGTCCATTCTGAAGGAGATAAGCCCTGGGATTTCTTTGGAAGGAATGATGCTAAAGCTGAAACTCCAGTGCTTTGGCCACCTCATGCGAAGAGTTGACTCATTGGGAAAGACTCTGATGCTGGGAGGGGTTGAGGGCAGGAGGAGAAAGGGACAACAGAAGATGAGATGACTGGATGACATCACTGACTCGATGGACGTGAATCTGAGTGAACTCCGGGAGTTGGTAATGGACAGGGAAGCCTGGCGTGCTGCAATTCATGGGGTCGCAAAGAGTCCGACACGACTGAGTGACTGAACTGAACTGAACCGATCAGTGCCTTTAGTCTTAAACTACTGTGCACCTTTTTGGACTGCAAATGAAACACAATTACTAAATTACAAAATCCATGAAAGAAAATGTTAGTGAAATTCAGGAACTGGGAAAGAGGTATTTTAGTACACTAGAGGTGTTTTCAGGTCAATTTATAGTTTAGACAATTTTTATACAGCCATGATATATTTGGTGTTTTTCAACTCTTTTTTTTTTCAACCCAGTAATAATATATATCTCTCTCTTCACATCTTTCTCATTCTAGAATATGATCCTGATTTCATTATATTGTTATCACCCTGATAAAGACGAGATGAAAATCCTGGATTATGTTCTATGATTGTTCTACAGGTGGTATCAGTCAGGACAGGGCATTTTAAATGACAGTAACAAATGAGTCCCACATCA
Source organism: Budorcas taxicolor (assembly GCF_023091745.1). NCBI lineage: Eukaryota > Metazoa > Chordata > Mammalia > Artiodactyla > Bovidae > Budorcas > Budorcas taxicolor. The sequence continues at coordinate 124,170,284 of NC_068920.1, forward strand.
GTGGTTTGACACAACAGATTTTTTTCTCTGCATTTTCTGTATGAGTCAGTAGGGATGCTTAGCTCACTGTAATCATCCAGTGACCCAGAATAATAGGGACTCCATCTCAACACTTGCTTTGGGCAAATTATGCTCTTATGTTTAAAGCTTTTCCCAGAAATTAACATATATCAATAGTATGCTTATTTCATGGGAAAAAGTAAGTCACATGAACACCTAACTTCCAAAGGGCAGAGAAATTAAATCCTTCTATTTACCTAAAAGGAAACCTAAATCATTTGTCTACAGTCTTAATATCTACCCTTCTTATCTCCCCAACCACATGAGACTTTCCCAAAGGCCAGAAATCAAGTCATATTTCACTAGAAATTAGTGTTGCCCAGTGCTTTGCAAGACACATATTGTTCATTAATTACTGGAATATTAGTAAACACTACGCTAATTTTGAGGAGATATCCCCTTGTCCAAGCTAAGGAGCAGCGGCTGTGCTTTCTGGAGCAGCCGTGAAGAGATACCCCACATCCAAGGTAAGAGAAACCCAAGTAAGACAGTAGGTGTTGCGAGAGGGCATCAGAGGGCAGACACACTGAAACCATAATCACAGAAAACTAGCCAATCTGATCACACAGACCACAGCCTTGTCTAACTCAATGAAACTAAGCCATGCCCTGCGGGGCCACCCAAGACGGGAGGGTCATGGTGGAGAGGTCTGACAGAATGTGGTCCATTAGAGCAGGGAATGGCAAGCCACTTCAGTATTCTTGCCTTGGGAATCCCATGAAGAGTATGAAAAGGCAAAATGATAGGATACTGAAAGAGGAACTCCCTGGGTCAGTAGGTGCCCAGTATGCTACTGGAGATCAGTGGAGAAATAACTCCAGAAAGAATGAAAGGATGGAGCCAAAGCAAGAACAGAGACTAAAAAGCCTCTTGATGAAAGTGAAAGTGGAGAGTGAAAAAGTTGGCTTAAAGCTCAACATTCAGAAAATGAAGATCACGGCATCCGGTCCCCTCACTTCATGGGAAATAGATGGGGAAACAGTGGAAACAGTGTCAGACTTTATTTTGGGGGGCTCCAAAATCACTGTAGATAGTGGTTGCAGCCATGAAATTAAAAGATGCTTACTCCTTGGAAGAAAAGTTATGATCAACCTAGATAGCATATTCAAAAGCAGAGATATTACTTTGCCAACAAAGATCCATCTGGTGGCTATGGTTTTTCCAGTGGTTATATATGGATGTGAGAGTTGGACTGTGAAGAAAGCTGAGCGCCAAAGAATTGATGCTTTTGAAGTGTGGTGTTGGAGAAGACTCTCGAGAGTCCCTTGGACTGCAAGGAGATCCAACCAGTCCATCCTAAAGGAGATCAGTCCTGGGTGTTCATTGGAAGGACTGCTGAAGCTGAAACACCAATACTTTGGCCACCTGATGGGAAGAGTTGACTCATTGGAAAAGACTCTGATGCTGGGAGGGATTTGTGGGCAGCAGGAGAAGGGGACAACAGAGGATGAGATGGCTGGATGGCATCACTGACTCGATGGACATGAGTTTGATTGAACTCCCGGAGTTGGCGATGGACAGGGAGGCCTGGTGTGCTGCAGTTCATGGGGTCGCAAAGAGTCAGACACAACTAAGCGACTTAACTGAACTGAACTGATGCTAATTTTGAAGATCAAAACACTGCCAATCTCCATATCAACATTATAGTTTCTAAAGTACCTGTTATGTACAATAACAGCTGTAATTTACCAAGTCCCTAACATGTAGCAGATACTACATTCATTGCTTTTCATATATTCTCTTTAATCTAGAACACAATTATAAGATAGAATTTTTCTTCTTCCAATTTCAGGTTCTGTATTATTGAGAGATTAAAACTAACTTGCCCAGACATTCACAGGGTGGTAAAGACAAAGTAAGAACCTGTGTGTGTCAAATACCTATAGCCCCGCTTATCCTCTCCAATGCACCCCCACTTCCAAGAGTGTAGCACTAGACTTCTTCCTGCTTCTCAAGCTTCCTGCTGCCTCAAGGTCTACACACTTGCTGCTTCCTCTAACTAGAAATCTCATCTCCCATAATTGCTTTTCCCTTGCCACCTTCAAATCTATAGTCAAATACTAGGCCCTGTCTGATCACCTTATTTAAAATTTCAAAACCAATCCCCCCAGTCAAACCAAGCACTCCCTCTGTTCTGCTTTATTCTGCTCTGAAGCCTTGTTTTCATCTGACATATCGCATACTTGTACTTTATTATGTTCATGGGCTTCCCAGGTGGTGCAGTGGTAAAGAACCGGCCGGTCAGTGCAGGAGATGCAAGAGATGCTAGTTCAATCCCTGGGTCAGGAAGATCTCCTGGAGGAGCAAATGGCAATCCACTCCAGTATTCTTGCCTGGAAAATTCCATGGACAGATGAGCCTGGTTGGCTACAGTCCATGTGGTCACAAAGAGTCAGATATGACTGAACACACACACACACACACATTGTTCATTGTGTCTTTCCCTGTTAGAAAGGACTTAGAACAGGAACTTTGGTCAGGTTTTATTTGTTGCTATATCTTCTCCCCACCTTGTGCCTCGAACAATGCCTTCACATAGTAAGTACTCAATAAAAACTTCAAACAGGTGAATAAGTGAATGATGTAACAATACCTAGTACTACACAAGATGCCTTTAGATGAAACAGAAACATTCATAATTTAGTTAGTTCCTTTAATGGGTATTAGAAAAAGTTCAACTAGCAAATCAAAACACAATTTTGAAGATATAGTAGTAGACATAACATGTTTCCTAAAACAACAACAACAACTTAAAGTGCTCCATATCTTGGTTTGGTCATATATGTGTCATATGTACACATATGAAAATTTGCTGAGCAGTACACTTAAAATCGATTCATTTTACTATGTTATTCCTTAATTTTAAAACAGAACATTCAAAATAGCAACAACAAATATATGATAAAGAAAGCTAATATAAATAAAAATATCACGGGTTTGATACTTTGGGCAGTAGTTGAAAAGTCAAGTCACAAATGATGGGGCATTGATAATCACATTGCTGGATCCTACTGTCTCTCAGCTAACTATTAATACTTCAATTTTGCAGGTCCTGAGACACGGAGAGACAAATAAGAATATATTGCCACAAAAGGCGTTTGTCATCTGAGTGATTCGGACAATAAGTGGTGTGTAATTACAGAGAAGACTCTTTTAGTGTGGCGGGGTGATGGGAACTGATCCTTGAAGGATGGGCAGAGCCCAGTGGATCAGATGCCACAGCGGCATTCAGGCTCTGGGGTAGATGTGGAAAGTCACTGTTTCAGAACCCAGCTCTTATGTCCAACTCACTGAGTGCACCAGCAGGCCCCCAGAGGATAGGAGAACGCCAGCTCCTTTCCACGTCTGGCCAAATAGCTCAGATCTGGATGCTATACCTCCCACCTTTTCTATTCTGGAACTGGAGCCACAGGCAGCCCTGTAGAAGCCCCATTTGGATGTTGCAGTTTGTGGAAACTTCATCTGCCTACGAATTAAACGCTGCCTGCTTTAGCAGGAGAGCCCAGGGAAGAACACTCTGGTGGTCACACCATTTCTGACCTCCAGCCATTGCAGAGAAAGCCAAAAGACATGTAACAACCATTAAGACAAAATAGCCATTGCATTCAATGTGGAAGACCAGACAGATTCTTTTTTCCTGTGACAGTTTCCCTTCTAATGCATAGTACCTCCTGGTTCACTATGGATGGGGCAGGAAGGGCTGCAGCAATACACGGGAACTGTAGGTGGGAGAAATTTGTTTTTGCCCTGCAAAATCATCAGTAGGAGCTGGCCTCAGCACGACACTTCATTTACACAGATCCATTCAAGGCTACCGAGTCAATGTCCTTGTGTTTAATTTACATGACAATAGGGAGTTATTGACAAAATCGCTGTCTTCAAATTTTCCCTTGAGAATGTCTTAGTTTGTGGCCAATTAAAGCTAGAGGCTCAGATTTGGCACCTGCCCAGATCCTCCAAATAGCTTTATGCTTCTCGTCTGCATTCTCACCAGGGGAGGAAACCTCTGGCAGGAAGAATGAGGAGTATAGTAATCACTGTCCAGAGGTTGCCAGTTCCTGCCACCACCTCCGCAGATGCACTTTCTGGCCCACTGGTCTCCTTTCATCTCAAAAAAAAAGAAAAAAAGAATGTGACTTTCAAATAGAGTTACGAAGAAAATGCAAACTCATTAAGAAAAAGGGAGAGGGTGGGGAGACCAGTGGCACTTACAGTTACCTTACGACTTTCAGTTATTCAAGTTTCATTATTTGGAGGGAAAGAAAGCAATTTAGAGGGAAAAAAGAAAACAGAGAGAGCAAGCATTTGGCCATTCTTTGTTTTAGCAAGAAATTCCTTTATTCTGACGCAAAGCAATTGCACTTGGATAGTACTTCTTCAAAATTATGGGTGCTTTAGGGTCTCTGGCAAAGATTTCCAACCCGACTGATAGTCTGTTTACAACATATCTAAGGGAGCTTTGTCATAACTGACCTGAAAACCACAAATTTGCTAGAACATATGTCTTTCCAATGGGGTTTTGTTACTTAAAGCACCAGGAAGCATCACTTATCACACTTGCCTCCATGAAGCCTGCCTCCAAGTTAGAACTGCCTGAGTACCTCCCCCACCCCATTCTTTCACATTTATCTTTTTCCCCCCAAACTTAAGGCTCATTGAGAATAAGGACAGAATGGTTGTGTCCATAATGGGCTCATTATGAGCCAGGAATAAGACCCGGTGTTGGGGCTGTTTCACAGAGGTAAGTGCTGATGGTACATCGTGGCTCTGATGGAGTTTTTATTAAGCCTCTAGTTGAACTTCCCCTGTGGTTCATATGGTAAAGAATCTGGCTGCATTGCAGGAGACTCGGGCTCAAGCCCTGGGTTGGGAAGATTCACTGGAGAAGGGAATGGCTATGCACTCCAGGATACTTGCCTGGAAAATTCTATGGACAGAGGAGCCTGGTGGGCTACAGTCAATGGAATTGCAAGCCTGGTGGGCTACAGTCCATGGGATTGCAAAGAGGCAAGAGTCGGACATGACTGAGTGACTTTCACTTTCACTGTTGAACCAATCTTTGCAAAACATTCAATTTGAACAGGAACCAGTGAATGTCAAGTCCATCAATCATGTCAAGATTTTAAAAGATATCCCATCAAACTCAATATAGACAGCTGAAAGATACATGTATAGATAACTCAGTATTGAAATTCCCTTCACCTATTCACCATCGGTTGTATATTGTCAACCTGCTTATTTAACTTATATGCAGAGTACATCATGAGAAACGCTGGGCTGGAAGAAGCACAAGCTGGAATCAAGATTTCCGGGAGAAATATCCATAACCTCAGATATGCAGATGATCCTTATGGCAGAAAGTGAAGAGGAACTAAAAAGCCTGTTGATGAAAGTGAAAGTGGAGAGTGAAAAAGTTGGCTTAAAGCTCAACATTCAGAAAACGAAGATCATGGCATCTGGTCCCATCACCTCATGGGAAATAGATGGGGAAACAGTGGAAACAGTGTCAGACTTTATTTTTTGGGGCTCCAAAATCACTGCAGATGGTGACTGCAGCCATGAAATTAAAAGATGCTTACTCCTTGGAAGGAAAGTTATGATCAACCTAGACAGTATATTGAAAAGCAGAGACATTACTTTGCCAACAAAGATCCATCTAGTCAAGGCTATGGTTTCTCCAGTGGTCATGTATGGATGTGAGAGTTGGACTGTGAAGAAAGCTGAGCACTGAAGAATTGATGGTTTTGAATTGTGATGTTGGAGAAGACTCGAGAGTCCCTTGGACTGCAAGGAGATCCAACCTGTCCATTTTGAAGGAGATCATCCCTGGGATTTCTTTGGAAGGAATGATGCTAAAGCTGAAACTCCAGTACTTTGGCCCCCTCATGCGAAGACCTGACTCATTGGAAAAGACTTTGATTCTGGGAGGGATTGGGGACAGGAGGAGAAGGGGACAACAGAGGATGAAATGGCTGGATGGCATCACTGACTCAATGGACATGAGTCTGAGTGAACTCCAGGAGTTGGTGATGGACAGGGAGGCCTGGCGTGCTGTGATTCATGGGGTCGCAAAGAGTCCGACACGACTGAGTGACTGAACTGAACTGATACACTATCAAGCACTAGACCACTAGAATTAACTTTCAGAAATTCCTAGAAAAACCATTTTCCTTTGAACCTCATCTTCATTACCTTAGGGGCTTCCCTGGTAGCTCAGTTGATAAAAAAATCCGTCTGCAATGCCAGAGACCCAGGTTCAATTACTTGGTTGGGAAGATCTGCTGGAGAAGGGATAGGCTACCCACTCCAGTGTTCTTGGACTTCCCTTGTGGCTCAGCTGGTAAAGAATCTGCCCGCAATGTGGGAGACCTGGGTTTGATCCCTAGGTTAGGAAGATCCCTTGGAGAAGGGAAAGGGTACCCACTCCAATATTCTGGCCTGGAGAATTCCATGGATTAGTTCATGGGGTCACAAAGAGTCATACACGACTGAGCAACTTGCACTTTCACTTTTCATTATCTTACCTCTTTCCTCTTCAGTTTAATGCCTAAATGCCAAATTATTTTGATATTTTGGCACTATTCTTTGTTATTATTCTCTAGTCATTTCATGCTATTGCGATGATCCCTATTAAAATGTGGTGTAAACCACAATGCACTCTCTGAAGGCATGTGAATTTTATTATTGAGCCTTGAATTAAAAGAGTATGCTTTCTATTTCTTCATTATCCATCAGCATTAAAACAGTGCTGCACACAGAGCAGGATAACAGTAAACACTCCTGTTCTAAGTAGCCAGTCTTGGAAAGGAGGGAAAGCCAGCATTCAAAAGACCCAAGGGTTCCAGCAACTCCGCCTGTGGGCAAATTTGTTGATATGGTTTGGAAAGAAGTCTCCAGAGTTGACCAATCTGGACACAAATTCTGAAGCAACCCCTTCCTGCTTACAAACTTAGACAAGCTACTTAATATTAGTAAATTTTGGAAGTGAAGAACTAAGAAGCCTCTTGATGAAAGTGAAAGTGGAGAGTGAAAAAGTTGGCTTAAAGCTCAACATTCAGAAAACGAAGATCATGGCACCTGGTCCCATCACTTCATGGGAAATAGATGGGGAAACAGTGGAAACAGTGTCAGACTTTATTTTAGGGGGCTCCAAAATCACTGCAGATGGCAATTGCAGCCATGAAATTAAAAGATGCTTGCTCCTTGGAAGGAAAGTTATGACCAACCTAGATAGCATATTGAAAAGCAGAGACATTACTTTGCCAACAAAGATCCATCTAGTCAAGGCTATGGTTTTTCCAGTGGTCATGTATGGATGTGAGTGTTGAACTGTGAAGAAAGCTGAGTGCTGAAGAATTGATGGTTTTGAACTGTGGTGTTGGAGAAGACTCTTGAGAGTCCCTTGGACTGCAAGGAGATCCAACCAGTCCATTCTAAAGGAGATCAGTCCTGAGTGTTCTTTGGAAGGAATGATGCTAAAGCTGAAACTCCAGTACTTTGGCCACCTGATGTGAAGAATTGACTCATTGGAAAAGACTCTGATGCTGGGAAGGATTGGGGGCAGGAGGAAAAGGGGAAGACAGAGGATGAGATGGCTGGATGGCATCACCGACTCGATGGATGTGAATCTGAATGAACTCTGGGAGTTTATGATGGACAGGGAGGCCTGGCGTGCTACAATTCATGGGGTCACAAAGAGTCGGACACGACTGAGCAACTGAACTGAACTGAACTAAAAGTGTGAGCAATAAAAATGCCTGCCTCATGGGATACTGTGACGATTTAATAAACCAGTAGCTACTTCTTAGGAAATTTATGAGAAACAAATGCACTAAATTCTGTAAGAAACTCAATAAAGGACCCAGGAAATAGTAGGCACCCAGAAATGAGGTCAGAACTCTTACCATTATGGTTAGAGAAAAATATCACATGCTTCTGTTGTCCCAGTGCTTACTCTGGAATGTTTTATCCCCAGTCATGTTCGCTGAAAACTAAGGAAAATTGCAAATATGCCCTTGGATCTCTGAGGAAAGTGGGAAATACACACTCCCTTCCACCCCATCTGCATGTCTAAAGCAAGGTAAGTCTCTCATGTTGCTTTCCCAACCAGCGACCAAGAGCTCTGCCCTCAAGTGGCAAAATATGTCCAGAAGAAACAGAGCATTATCTGTTAAGATATTCAGGGGGTGGAGGGGTGTCCTGGTAAAGCTATTATAGGAAGCCCCATCCAGGTTCTAACTTGCAAGCAACACAAACCTTTCCTGCCAAGATCAAGCAGAAGAGGAATGGATGGATACTGGGGAGCCTGAGGGAGCACTGGAGAATCCAAAGGGCAGGCTTGGGAGATAGACAGACATGGGGAAGGAAACCCTCTGTAGCCAGGACCGCAGTCAAGTCACCCCACAGAGTCTACAGGATGAGAAACTCTGCCACTTCTGCCATCTTACCTGGAGGTCCCAATGGGCACCACAGGCCCTTGTCAACACTGGACAGATGCCACAACCCATCACTGAAGTTGCTGGAGAACAGACGGGGCACTCCTACCACTGGGATCAGCTCTCTACTCTGCTTCTGTAACACTGTCCAGATTCAAAGCAGAAGGGTACATACCACACCCTCACTTGACTCCCGAAAAGGCTCACTCTTTGAGGAATCCTCCCAAAATGGCGGGGCGGGGGGCCTTCAAAAGCTGAGCAGACAAAAGATGGCAAATGTTTTCTACAAGTGATTGTTTTCCTGTTTTCTAATGTGTATATCTACACATATGTATGTGTACTCACTCTTTTGTACTCACATACAATAATAAATGTACTTTGATTTTCAAGGTACAACTTCTATTTTTAAAGTATTTTAAATCTTTTCCATACATCATGCAAAAATGCAAAGCTGATGGAGTTTTCAAAGGCTAAAAAGGAGAAATTGTCAAAGGAACAGCTGAGAGCCCAGTGCGTGAAGCACTGGGGGTCTATGTATATTCGGATTTTAAGATGTAGCGAGAACCAAATGATCAAGAGACCAAATTGAAAAACTATGTTTGACACCTTTTTTCCTTCCCCTGCTCTGAAAGCAAGGGGATATCTAATTGCTTCTGTTTCCTCCAATAATAACCCCATAAATAACAAAAAAGGCCTAGTATGGCTCGATTCCCTCAGTATCAGATAACTATCTTGACTGTTTATGCAGTCGATGCATTAATTTTAGCGCGGGTTGGCTTTTTCCTTCTTTGAAAGGAGCCTCGGACAAATCCTCTTTGAGCTTTGCATTGAGCTCGGCTTTGCAGCCAAAATAAATTAGTCAAGTCTAGAACTTTGTTTTCAGAGTTTGTCAAGTTCTTTCCAGTGAAATTTTTCCTCCCGTTCCAGATGTGGTGGTTTTCTTGACTCCAGCTTCTATTTTCCTGGCACATGAAAATGCCAACATCTCCTTCGGGATACTTTGTGGAAAGCCAGAGGAAGGTGGACACAGCTAGTCTGCTCAAATGTGACCCTGACATGTGATTTAATATAGGTACTGTCTCGGCACCTCTGGCTGAATCACTACATAGATACATTAGCTTCTCAGTATCCTTTCTTCTGATAACAGCTCTTTTGCTAACTTGGTTTATTTTATGTTCTGCATGGACAGAGTTAGGCGAAGCACTGGGGCAAATTGGGAATTACTCTATTACAATCAAAATATCCAGATTATTTCACAAATGTTCATTTGAGGCTTGAGCTATTCAAGGAATGGTCTCAATTTTCCACTTCTCCGTGTGTCACACAGACAGAAGCACAGACATGGTCGATGAGACCAGCACCAACTCAGCCAACCCTGAGCGATACGTCTTAGCTACAAGACTGGTTTGCGGTATGTAATAAAATACACAAACTTGCTGCATCAAAATATGACCGCTGTGTTTTTGCATTAATATGACCAATTATCCAAAAGTGTATAAATAAATTTTGATTTCTCTATGCTCCTGTTAAAATTTCAGAGGCAATATTTTCTTCCACTGGGACATATACAAAATGTAACTTGAGATGAAGTAAATTATTGAAAGAGCATTGGTGAATTTATTCAAAGAGCAAATGTCTTTGAAGTCTAGCCTTTTCCTGTTTAATATGCTGTAGCTTTTAAATGTGGTTTATTGTACATGCATTTTATAAATTTATATAAATATGTGTATATAAATAGATACATATTTGTCAGTCTTTGACTTTCACAGTTTTCTTCTAGTGAACTGTTCCTGTTTTGATATCCTGAATCTACATTATTTTTATCATTAAGCTAGAATGTTAATTTTTATACTCTTTGAGGTTTGAGGATTGCAACTTGGACACCACCACCTGCAAGCCTTTTAGGAGGTGTCATGGGTACCCTTTCCAACATTTTATTAATAATAGATAGGAAAATAAATGCTGCTCACCAAATTGTCTGAAGTCAACACCTACATCATCCAAAATGAGACTAAGTCAGTTCTAATAGATTTTACAGCATTGCCAAGTAACTATATATTTTTTCAACCCCAGTGTATCCACTTTCTTTTCTCTCCAGGCTTTAGCTTTTGAAGCCATAATTCAGCTCACTTCTTTGTGCCCCAGTCCCCTCATCTGTACTATGAGGCAGGGAGACTCAGTGATTGTGGAATTGTCTTTCATTTACACAAGCTTTGTTGTTATTGTTTGTGGTTCAGTAGCTAAATCGTGTCCAACTTACTGTGACCCCATGGACTGCAGCATGCTAGGCTTTCCTGTCCTTCACTATCTCCTGGAGTTTGCTCAAATTCATGTCCATGGAGTTAGTGATGCTACTTAATCCCCACCCTCCTCTGTTGCCCTCTTCTTTCCTTCAGCCTTTCCTGGCATCAGGGTCTTTTCCACAAGCTTATACCTTGGGAATTTCTCTGAGTTTTTGTTTTTTCTTCTATGAAAGAAGCAAGATATCTCCACATATAAAGTGATATCATATAGTAGTTGTTGTTCTCTGACTTATTTCATTTAGCATAATGCCCTCCAGGTTCATCCATGCTGTTGCAAATGATAGGGTTTCCTTCTTTCTCTGGGCTGAGTAATATTCCACTGCATAAGTTATACCAGATTCTCTTCATTCCTTCATCCATTGATGGATAAATACTGCATGACACCATTTACATGTATAATCTTTTTAAAAAGTCAAGCTCAGAGAAACAGAGGGTAGAAAAATGGTTGAAAGGGATGAGGGAAATAGAGAGAGGTTGGCACAAGGGTATCAACTTTCAGCTATAAGATGAATGAGGTCTGAGGATGTTTACTAATGTAAAACATGATGACTATAGTTGATGACACTGTATTATATAAATAAAAATTGCTAAAAGGGTAAAACTTGAAGGTTCTTACCAAAGAAAGACAAATATGTGAGTTGATGGATTTGTTAATTAACTAGATGGGGTTAATCCTTTCACAATGAATACATTCATCAAATCCCTGCAATGTACACTATACATATCTTCTAATTTTTTCAATTATACAACAAGGCTGAAATTAAACTTTTTTTAAGTTTTAAAAGAAAAGAATGCTGAACCACGTGGAATTTCTTAGTTTCTATTTAATTGTTGTGAAAGTAATAAATGCTTGTTTTTAAAATCAGTAGTACAATATTTCATGAAACAAAATGGTACAGTTTCTCCTCATTTCTCCTCATTTCTCTTGTTTTATCCACTCTCCAACCTATCCCCTAGTGATAAACACTGTTCAGATTTCTTTTATCATTTTGAACATTTCTGGACTTATTCAGACATTTATATTGTACTTTAAAAATGCAAATAAAAGTATACAGTGTATTTTTTATTTTTTTTAATGAAATTTGGGGTGCACCTTGCCCTGACAATACATAAAGGCACATCTCCTTTTAATCAGTTATAATAGAGGTCTATTTCACAGTTTGCATAATTGATTTAGCTCATCTTCTGTTAGAAATAGTTGAGTTGTTGTGGTCTGAATATCTGTCTTGCCAAATTCACCTAATGCCCAAGATGCCCAAGGTATTAGGAACTGGGACCTCTAGAAGGTGATTAGGTCATGAGGGAGCCCTCTTGAATGAGATAAATAGATGATTATTTTTTTTTAAGGCCTCCCTGAAGGTTCAGGGGCTAAGACTCCACACTCCTAATGCAGGGGGCCTGTGTTCAATCACTAATCAGGGAACTAGATCCCATATGAGGCAACTGAGTTCACATTCTGCAACTAAAGATCCTGTGGGCTACAGCTAAGACCAGGTGTAGCCAAATAAATACTTTTTTAAAAAGGCCTCAGGGAGCTAGCTAGCCCCTCTGCCACTTGAGGATACAATAAGTCTGTGACATGGAAGGGACCCCTCACTTGACCAGGCCAGCACACTGACCTTGGACTTGCAGCTCCTAGAACGGTAAGAAATAAATCTTTATTGTTTATAAGCCACCCTTCTGTGATATTTGTTATTGCAGCCTGAACAGACTAAAACAACTGTTTATTTTTTACCAGAAATAGATGATTTCTAAGATTCCTTTCAGTGTTAAGATTCTATAGTCACTCGTCTATTGACTAGCTTCCTGTACTTCCTACATTCATTCAACAAATATTTATGGGGACCTATCACGTGGCAGAAACTATTTTTCACAGCTCCATATGAATGAATTATGAATAAGTGATGTGAACATGCTGTGTTCAGTGCATTTCCCATATGCAAGCAGCCTTAAGTTCCAGTGGATGCCTTCTTAGCAGTACCCAGGACAGCAAACAATGGGTAAGAAGGAGTACTCAGAAGTCACAACTACCCTCAGTTGACTCTGGATGGGTGGGCATGTATTATTTTCTTGAAGAAGTATGCAGAGGACCTTCTGTAATCCTCCATCTAATGACTAAACATCTGAACTTGCTCCCCCAAAATAGCCGAAAAATCTTAATTTTGCCACCAGGCCTACTTGCTAAAAATTAACTCTGTAAGAGTGTGGCTCAGCAGAAATCTGCCTGTAATGAATGCTAAAGACATAGGAAATGTGAGCTCAGTCCCTGGGTCAGGAAGATTCTCTAGAGAAAGAAATGGCAACCCACTCCAGTATTCTTGCCTGTAGAATCCCATGGACAGAGGTGCCTGGTGGGTTACAGTCCATAGGGTATCAAGAGTCAGACATGAATTAACAACTAAACCACCACCACCAGGACTGTACGTATTCAAAGAGCTTGTCCTTTAGATTATGTATTTTATTCTTCTCACACACTAGTAGAAGGTGATATTGGCATAGGGATACCGCCATCATTAATAAAAATAAGATATTCTTGGGACTTCACTGATGATCCAGTGGCTGGGAGTCCACGTTCCCAAAACTGTGGGCTCAGGATCCATCCCTGGTCGGGGAACTAGATCCCACATGCCACAACAAAGATCAAAGATCCTGTGTGCTGCAACTTAAGACCCGGCACAGCCAAATAAATAAAAATAAATATTAAAAAAATTAAGCTATGGGCTTCTTTGGGCATCAGCAAGGGACACCTGATTCAGTCTAGGTCAGAGAAGTCTTTGGAAAAAAAAAAGAATAAGATATTCTTAATTCTTAATTCAAATTATTAGGAAGAGTAAGACAGATCTATTACATATTTGCTGCTCCTTCTGTAGCAGTACCAAGTACTTTACATACATTTTCTCTAATCCTTAGACCTCTCCTGCAAGATTGATAACAATGTCCCCATTGAACAGCAGAGGAGAAGTAGGGAAGTTAAGATTCCTCCATAGACTATTTCTCCCTAAGTTGCCCTAGTGTCACTTGGAAATGCCAGACAAGCTTTCGGTAAAATCTTAGCTAGAGATTTAAAAAAGAAAACCAGAGGGCTTTAGATAAGTGAGAGACCTCAGAAAAGATCCTTGGTTAGATTAATATTTAATATTCTTTGAAAATTATTAAACCACCACCCAACTACCCCCATCCAACCTCATACCCCTGAAACTCCCTTGGGTTGAGCTATCATCACTGCTTCAGTTTGTGATTTGAAACCTTAGTCTTCAGGCAGCTGGTTTTCCCTGTAGTTTTGTTTTACAATCACTGAGCAACTCTTTGCTGTAAGAAGTGAAGACTTTCCCTCTGCCAACCCAATTACACAGCAGCATCGCGCATAGTCCTCTGATGTAAATGCATCTGTCTACACACCAGTCAACACTTAATTATCCACCTGAAGATTATCTATGTCAGAATTGTCTCCTGCTAATTTTTAATCCCTAAATGAGTTTCTCTTGCTGCCCAGGGTGGCCTTTCCTGACAGCCATGAGTGTCTGTCCAGAAAGTGATGCTAATATTGACAATAACTTGCATAAGATCTAATTAAAGGACGTGAATCTGCTGCCCAAAAATTCAAAAAATTAAAAATATGATCCTTCCTGAGGCCAAATAAGAGATGATTTGGGGATTATCTGTTGTGCTGGATTTTCTGCACTGCCACGCCCTCCCTCTGGCATGTAGAATTGAGAACTGGCTGCCCAACATGTTTTCAATGACTGTTTTTGGAGTGAAGCTATTGATGAGCAAGACTGTTGTCATAGCACATGTCAAACTTGGTAATTATCATGTTTTCTTACAATAAGTTCTACAGCTGCTCTTCTATGGTTCATTTGTCCCTAAAACTTGGGAAATAATTGCTTTCGGTCAGGAATTTACAAGAACAAAACCAACTATGCTGGTGCAAATGATTAGATACTCTGCATTTTCTAGTAATCAAATCATAACTTGAAGGGAATTTTAGGTCTTCTCCAGCCATACCCAGCTACTCTTTTATAAGCTCACTATGTAATGAATAGAACCAGATGTTTTAATGCTAAATTGCCCCAACCCCTCCATGAGAGAATGTTCTGGTAAAGACAAAAATCATCTGCACAGTGCCAGCGCAAATTCACCAAACTCACCTTGCTTTTTCTAAGGATAAATAAACCTAAACTGTTCTAGCTCAAGACGAAATTCTCAGGTACTTGAGAGTGGTAAATATCTCATAGACCCATCAAACAAAGACATGCCTTGCAACACTGTCAGGGCTTCTTAACAAAAAGATGTCTGAGTCTTTGTGAAAGAAGCACGTAACCCAGAGCAACCAGTAAATGCCAGGTTTCATTGATAGTTCTTGTGCAATCTTTAGGCCAAATACAAAGCTTGTACCCTACCCCATAGTGTTTAGGCTACCTTGAAATTGCCTTTTCTCTTAAAATGTGGAGTTAAATTGATGCCCTCCTCAACTGTTTCACAGTATTTACCCTATAGTTTCCCATACCACCTGGTGAACAGCCTCATTTACCACCTAGGGATATGAAGACCTGAAGTTATGAAACAGAGATATTTAATAATAATAAAAAAAAACTCCTTTCTAATGATGCAGTTTCAGATATCAATTTGAGCAACAAGGGGGATACTGCCAGATCTCAAGATGCACTCACACACAGGTGCCAGCATTCTCATTTCCAAGTTCTCAGCTGTAAGAAAGGCAAGATTTCTGATTGTTCCTTTTACTGAAGACTGTCTAGGGGACCACAAGGATCCAGAATGCATCTGAAACCTGATCTAAGGGTCAGAAGACATCTCTAAACCAAAGTGGTTTCATATCATCTGATCTATCTCAAGCAGAGAATTTTTCAGTATTGAGTTGTCCTAAGGATGATTTAATTAATCATTTTTCCCTATATAGTTATAAACTAAGCTCAAGGCAGAGGAACCAGAGATCAAACTGCCAACATCTGCTGGATCATCAAAAAAGCAAGAGAGTTCCAAAAAAACACCTATTTCTGCTTTATTGACTATGCCAAAGCCTTTGACTGTGTGGATCACAATCAACTGTGGAAAATTCTGAAAGAGATGGGAATACCAGACCACCTGACCTGTCTCTTGAGAAACCTATATGCAGGTCAGGAAGCAGCAGTTAGAACTGGACATGGAACAACAGACTGGTTCCAAATAGGAAAAGGAGTCCGTCAAGGCTGTATATTGTCACCCTGCTTATTTAGCTTATGTGCAGAGTACATCATGAGAAACTCTGGTCTGGAAGAAGCACAGGCTGGAATCAAGATTTCCGGGAGAAATATCCATAACCTCAGATATGCAGAAGACACCACCCTTATGGCCGCAAGTGAAGAACTAAAGAGCCTCTTGATGAAAGTGAAAGAGGAGAGTGAAAAAGTTGGCTTAAAGCTCAACATTCAAAAAATGAAGATCATGGCATCCAGTCCCATCACTCCATGGGAAATAGATGGGGAAACAGTGGGAACAGTGTCAGACTTTATTTTGGGGGCTCCAAAATCACTGCAGATGGTGACTGCAGCCAGGAAATTAAAAGATGCTTACTCCTTGGAAGGAAAGTTATGATCAACCTAGATAGCATATTCAAAAGCAGAGACATTACTTTGCCAACAAAGGTCCATCTAGTCAAGGCTATGGTTTTTCCAGTGATCATGTATGGATGTGAGAGTTGGACTGTGAAGAAGGCTGAGCGCCGAAGAATTGATGCTTTTGAACTGTGATGTTGGAGAAGACTCTTGAGAGTCCCTTGGATGGCAGGGAGATCCAACCAGTCCATTCTGAAGGAGATCAACCCTGGGATTTCTTTGGAAGGACTGATGCTAAAGCTGAAACTCCAGTACTTTGGCCACCTCATGCGAAGAGTTGACTCATTGGAAAAGATTCTGATGCTGGGAGGGATTGGGGGCAGGAGGAGAAGGGGACAAGAGAGGATGAGATGGCTGGATGGCATCACTGACTCGATGGACGTGAATCTGAATGAACTCCGGGAGTTGGTGATGGACAGGGAGGCCTGGCGTGCTGTGATTCATGGGGTTGCAAAGAGTTGGACACGACCGAGCGACTGAACTGAACTAGGCAGTGCTGCTCTTCTTTTTCTGTCTGTCTCATCACCCTATGCTCTGCTTGCTTTATGCTCTGATAAGAGCTAGGACTGATCTAAAGCCACAAAAGCCCTCTTCTGAAATCCATATACAGTGGATACTGCAGTGTCCATCCAGATCTACTTCAGTGGGATGTACATCCATCCCTCAGCTTCCCTCTTCTGGATGAACTGGCCTTCCCAGGTGGCACTAGTGGCATGGAACCTGCCTGCCAATGCAGGGAACGTAAGAGATGAAGATTCAGTCCTTGAGTTGGGACGATCCCCTGTGGGAGGGCATGGCAACCCACTCTAGTATTCTTGCCTGGAGAATCCCCATGGACAGAGGAGCCTGGCAATCTACAGTCCATGGGGTCCCAACAAGTTGGACATGACTGAGCAACTTGGCACATGGATGAACAGGAGTCATCTCCCTGGGGAAGTACTCATCTTCCCATGCCACCAACCAATACATGACCGGCATAGTGGTGCCAAATACCAGGCCCCTTACCTCAAGATCAGTAGGACTTCCCTGGCCATCCAATGGATAAGACTCCCTGCTCCCAATGCAGGGAGCCTAGGGTTCGATCCCTGGTTGGGGAACCAAGATCCCACATTCGGCAACTAAACCTGTGTGTCACGAAAAAGACCCAGCATAGCCAAAAAGAAAAACAAAATCCTATTGTGGGGGTTGGGGGCAATTTATCCTCTAGCGCTGCCAATAGGGTCACTCTGAAGATAGTCTCCAGCTGGGACCCTATCCTTCCTTTGTTCTCATCTTCTCTTCTTTCTTGCTTCGTACTCCTTCTCCTAAGAGCACTTTCCCACTAAAATCATTTAACCAAGAATCCCCACTACACACTCTGCTTCTGGGAAACCCATCTTAAGACACCATAGAACATGGGACACAGCAGGAAGAGGATGGATTCTGGGCAGGGTCTGAAAAGGACAGGGAAGAAGCAGGAAAAACCATGAAGCTTGTAAGTGGAAGGTGGTGGTGGTATAGTTGTTAAGTCAGTCCAACTCTTTGCAACTCCGTGGACTCCCACCAGGCTTGCTGTCCATGGGATTCTCCAGGCAAGAATACTGGAGTGGGTTTCCATGTCCTCCACCAGGGGATCTTCCCAACCCAGGGACTGAACCCAGGCCTCCTGCATTTAATGTGATCTCTTGCATTGCAGGCAGATTCCTTACCAACTGAACCATCAGGAAAGGCTGTAAGTGGCAGGAGATAAGGGAGTGTTAGAGCCCAGATAGGGGTAAACAGGGGTGGTGTTAGGGCTGAAAGACAGTGGCTGCAGCAAGTGGAGAAGGAAGATGCATAGGAAGCCAGCAGCGAGAGGCTCCGTTTCGGCAAAGCGATTTCCTCTGCGACCGGGGCCTCCTCTGGGGACACACCCTGCCAGTGTTGTGCTCTTAGCTCCCAGCAGAAGCAGAGATTTCAGGGACTATTCCTGCTTGAACTTGCCCATTCTGTCGTGGTAAGAGGAGGTCTCCAGCTGATCCATTTGTTAATCCCCTGGATTAAGCTCACATAAAGAGTGAAAACACCACTAGGGGAGAATTCCTACAGCTTCCTGCTGGCAAACAAGATTCGCCTGCAGCTAATGGGCATGCCCAGCTCCTTGGACAGCTACTATAAACCCTGGGTAGGGTTTGAGAGAAAAGGAGGGTGGGGGCAGCAAAAAGAGAGGGGGAAAAGACCAGGAGAGGGAATGAAAAGGAGAAAGAGGGGACATGGGAGCGGGGGAGGGGTCTCTCCCTTCTACAGCAGCCTCTGGAATGCGTTCTCTGCACCCAAGACGGAAGGAGACTGTTGTCTTGATCTTTTAGCACCATTGGCAGCAAACAGAAAGGAAACACTAAGCCCTTTTGATACTATTTTGAGCAGAAGCAGTTTGAGGAAGAAAGAGATGTCTTCACTACTTGGGTTATTTACTACTTGATTATTTTACTACTTTACTACTTGATTATTCTCCGTGCCCTTGAGATATAAACACGCAAACAAACAACAACAAAAAATTATGGGGAAAAGTAACCACATTTCTTAAACTTGAGTTAAAACCCTAATCAAGAGTCATCCATGGTTTTGGGATACATTAGTGTACCTCCCCATGAGCTTCTGAAAAAGAGTCTTAAACCTAAGACTAAAATGCTGAAGGGAGGTTTGCATTAAGTGCCTTACTGCTTGGAGGTGAGAGAAATTGAATTTTAGAAACTGCTGGGGCTGTATTATGCTTTATTGAAAGTTCAAACCTGGTCAGATGCATTAGGTGGTTAAGATTCATTTAACAACTATTTCTTGAGCATTTCCTATGAATCAGCTCTTGTACTGGGTGCTAGCAATATGGAGGGATATGAGCCCATCCCGCAAAGTTAGAAGCCACTGATCTAGACCAAACTTCATTTTCTAGACACAGAAAGGTTACCCAAATAATTCTGACTTTGGGAAAGACTTTGCCAAACTGAGACTTTAATCAAGGGCATCTACCTCTTCCCAAATTATAATCAGACCAGTCTCACTTCCTGGTCTTTTCTTCCCTGCTTGTATGAAGGAAAGTGAATATGGGCTCTCAAGTCAGCCTGGCTCTAACACTATTTGCTTGAGCTTGCATAGTGTATTTGTTTCTTAATCCTGGGTTACCAAATCTTTTTCTTTTTTTTTTTTTTTTAATAATTTCATTTTCTTTTTTATTGAAGTACAGTTGATTTCTAATATTATATTAGTTTCAGGTCTACAGCATAGTGGTTTGGTATTTTTGCAGATTATAGTCCATTATAGGTTATTGCAAAGATAATGGCTACAATTTCCTTTACTGTATCCTTTTTCCTTATCTATTTTACACATAGTAGTTTATATCTGTTAACTCTATACACCTACTTTGTTCTTCACTCTCTCCCACTTTCCTTTGGTAACCACACGTTTATTTTCTGTATCTGTGAGTCTGTTTCTGTTTTGCCTAGGCATTCATTTGTATTATTTTTTTCAGATTCCACATATGAGTGATATCATATTTGTCTTTCTCTGATTTATGTCACTTAGTATGATCATCTCCAGGTCCATTCATATTGCTGCAAATGGAAGAATTTCATTCCTTTCTAAGGCTGAGTAATGTGTGTGTGTGTGTTTCCACACCTTCTTTATCCAATCATCTGTTGATGGGCACTTCAGTTTGCTTCCATGTCTTGGCTGTTGTAAATAGTGCTGCTATGAACACCAGGGCACATGAATCTTTTTGAATTAGAGCTTTCATTTTTTTTCCAGATATATATACAGTAGTGGAATTGCTGGATCATGTGGTAGTCCTATTTTTAGTTTTTGCGGGACCCTCCATACTGTTCTCCATAGTGGCTGTATCAATTTACATTCTCACCAACAGTGTAAGAGGGTCCCTTTTCTCCACATCCCCTCCAACATTTGTTATTTGTAGACTTTTTGGTGACGGCCGTTCTGACAGAAATGAGGTAATACCTCATTGTAGTTTCAATTTCCATTTCTTTAATAATGAGCAATGTTGAGTGTATTTCATGTATCTGTTAGCCATCTATATGTCTTCTTTGGAAAAATGTCCATTCAGGTCTTCTAACCATTTTTAAGATGAAATTAAAAATAACATGTCTGTATCCATCAGAGTTCTTTATTTTGAGTGATATAAACAAACAAAGGTTGATTTAGACAGGCGGGAATTTACTGCAAGAATAGGAGGGAGCTCAAGGGGAAGGCTTCTTTGTGGTTCAAGTTCAGGAACAGCACCCATATTATATTTTGTTTCTAACAACATCAAAGACTGGAGAACCAGACTCAGAAATGGCAGAAAGAAGGGGGTCTAGGCAATAGCCAGACCACAGCCAAAATGACACTCCAAAGCTAGTTGGTGGTTGGTGGAGACTTTGTCACTGCAGCTGCTGACATGGAATAGTGGAATTTATCCACCGCTACTATTGGCCTTGGACACTGGCTGCTGCGGTACACACTGCAGCCTCTGGGAGCTGCATGCTGAAGCCATGTATGCCACCATTATCAGAGAAACAAATTCTCAACTTTCTCGCCTTTTGTATCCCTAACTACCATCTTAAAGTCTGAGGCAGATAACACTCTTTGGCTGAGTGTAGGTCATATGCCCACACCCCAGCTGCTAGGAAGTCTGGTACAAGTATCTGAACTTTTTTAACCTCTGTACTGAGAAATTCCGTCTAAATTCATATTATCAGTAATTTCTCAAACACAGAAAATGAGTTCAAAGGCTGGACAAATCTCCAAATAAAACTCACATGGTTCCACTACTCTATAAGATTGGTATAAGGATTAAATAAGATAATAAGGAGATTAATAAGATGATATAGAGCTCAACAAAGGTTCAATTAATGTTCATTTTCATCATCACCTTCACCACTATTATTACTATAAGAGTCAGACCATCTGCTCTTCATATCATACCAGTTGTTCATAATGCCTGTAGCTGAGAAGGGTAAATGGTAAAAGTATAGGGAAAATTAAGGAAATGAAGGGTAATGCCAGAAGGGTAAGGGAAAAGATTGGAAGACAGAAATAAGGAAAAGAAACGGGCACTTTCTTTTCTTTACTGATTCCTAGAGAGAAATTAATTACCCGGGAAAAAGAGCATGACAGGACTTAACACAAAGATGTAGCAATAAGGAGAGTCATGTTATTCAGAGCTCTGGTCCTCAGATATGACCTTTCTTAGCCAAGGGACCCAGACTGAAAGAACACAACAATTGAAGACAAATGAAGAGGCTTAGAAAGAAACGTTCTTAGTCTTTTCATAAATAAACCCTTATAGCTTGTACCCGTTTGGTGGTGGTGGTGGTGATGGAGATGTGTGTATATATAGGCATGCGTTTATTTGTTTTAAGAAAGGTGTTTCTTTTTTGATTAATTAATCATTTATTTCCGGCTGTGCTGAGCCTCTGTTGCTTTGCTTGGTCTTTCTCTAGTTGCAGTGAGCAGGGGCTCCTTTTTGCCTCAAGTGCTTAGCCCTCTCATGCCAGTGGCTTCTCTTGTGGTGAAACACAGGCTCTAGACACACAGGCTTCAGTAGGTGCAGCACGTGGGCTCGGTAGGTGTGGCTCTCAAGCACAGGCTTAGCTGCTGAATGGCATGTGGAGTCTTCCTGAACCAAGGATTAAGCCCGTGACCCTGCACTGGCAGGTAGACCCCCACCCACTGTACCACCAGGAAAGTGCGGCATGAGTTTGTTCTCTCGTGTTTTAAGTTCATAGAAGAGAACTGAGATTTGAATTCTAAGGGGATTTTGATTTTTGTTTTGGCAGCTCCTGTTTCCTCTCCTCCCACTCAAATATGCAGAGACACACAAATCACAGTTGAGGTTGGCTGCAAGCAATGCCTCCCGGGGTATTTCCCTTGGTTTCATCAAGGCTTAGCTGACTTCTGATACCTGGTAGAGGATCCTGGTTAAAGGATCAATTAATAATGATAATTATTCTAGGACAGTAATTCCCAATCCTTGTAAGTATAAGTGTAAATATGAGATCTGCTCTGGCAGAGGGTAAGCATTGCTTGTCTGGGCATCAGCTCCTTTTGTTTGGAAATTGGCCTCTCCCTCTCTCTACGTGACTCTAGTAGGGCTGTGAATCAAGGGATGTCATCTCTCCTCCCCTTTCAGGGGTCAGCACATAATTCATGCTGACCAATCAGATAATCATCTCTACCTTACCTCTTGTGGTTAGCCGAGAGAGGAGTCCATGAAGTAGTGTTGGACAGTCACAGTTTGTTTAATCATAGCTGGAGTTTAATACAGGTGTTGGGATAAAGTCTCCCTTGAGTTCGCAAGTCTTCAGGACCATGTGATCATGTGACAAGGACCCTCTCATCACCCTTTGGACAAACCACACCTGAAGACGAAGCCAAGCAAAGGCATACAGGGTGCAGCTTACCTCTGAGTTACCTGAGCCAATAACTTTTCCTTTTGGCTTTAGTTACTGAGTTGAAATTTTATTACTGGCAATTGGGAGACTTTCATATCAAACTGCCCCCCCACACAGTTGCTTTAGACTCCTATGTGATATGAATTGAACTTTTAGTATGGTTTGATCAAACATGTAATGATAAAAATGGCTATAATCTCAAAGCTTTTAAAATAGTTTTGATGCTATTAATCATAATAGCATCTGCCGATATTCTTTTTAAAATAACAGTCTGTGTGTGAGACATGTTATTTATTCAGACCCTAGAGAATGCTTAAACACTAGACTCATGGATCACTAGCAGTAATTATTTTGGCTCCCTTATCCAAGGTTGAGAATCACTGTTTTTAAGCTCTCAGACTTTCAATACAATACTACAGAAAAAGCACTTCTGAGTTTTACCATATTTTTAAGAGCTCTGAACCCTTTGTCTACTTCTAAAGAAAATACCATGAAAGAGCCCTTTGATAAGCTTTTGTACCCAAACAGAGGCTGGTCTGAAGTTTCCAAAAATACAAGGCCATCATCTATGAGAACACAAGATCCACCTGTGAGCTGCAAAAATTCAGGAACTTGCCTGGGGACCACACTGGGGTCACCACCCACCATCAGAAGTAACATTCTCCATGAACTGGATGCTCAATTTTGCAGTGGCATGCAGGTCACACTCCCAAGACCAAAACCTGCTCTTGACGTTCGAAAGCAGTGCCAGGAGCCATTAGTGATGTATTTGACATTCTATCAGAAAATTCCACCAAAGCTCTCTTTTCTATTAAAAGCCACTGAGGGAAAAAAAAAAAAAAATGGTGGAAACCCTAACAATAAAAGCAACCATTTACTAGAAAGACCAATGTAACCCTTCAAAAAGCTGACTGGATGGTATGAAACTCACTAGCTGTTCAATTTCCTTTTTGACCCGTTTTTAAAGTTACAACAATTTTCAAAGCTATTTATATAGCTGAGGATCTCTATAAAAATTTCTACACATTTTCAATTTAACAAAGAACAGACTGCTAGATCATGCTAGGGTCAAGAGGGACTGGGAGTGAGGTGAGGGAAGCCCATATACCCCACTTCAATTTAGCTATGAGAAATGGGAGTTTCACTGCACTAGGAAAACATCGATCCCTCAAGCAAAAACCTCAGCAGAAAAGTTAAGGGGCAATAAATGCAGGTTCCAGCCCTGTAGCAAGTGGATCAAATGCTACCTGGGCCTTTGGCATCGAGGTAACTCTCTAGAACTAAGATGATTGGAATTGGTTCTTTTCAGGTAATGATAGCATCCCTGAAGTCTTTTCTACCTCTTGGCAGCGCAGTGTGGCAGTCTCTGACTTGAGGCACCACTTCTGTCATGGGATCAAATGTTCAGATTTTAAAAACTAAAGTTTGATGTGGATGAACAACTGCCTATAAAACGCATTAAGCTCTTTCCCTGTAATGTATTTAATTTCACACTGACTGCTGGTATTACCTCTGAATGGATTACGGCGGGGGGCGGCCATTGTCCCACTAAACCACACGGGTTAAATAATACCTTGGTGTCTAGAGCCGCTTCGGGACCATTTCATACAGGCTAATACATGAAATGAATACCCAGCTTTTCTGCAAGTGATTTGGTTGGGTTAAAAAGAAGGACACGTTGAATTGGTTTACAGCACGAGATCATTTACGGCACTATTTGGATTGTACCTTTGCCTACAGTAACATTTGCACCTGCATTTTGCCATTCTCAGCAGCGGGGCATAATCACACCCTTACTGCTGGAAGGCATTTGGTGCTCAGAGTCTATTTACTTAACAACCTCGGGAATATGACTCCACTCCTGGGTCAGCCACTTAAATTTGGCTTCGTGTTTAGATAATGACTTTGTGCTCTTGTCCAAGCCCGGGGAAATGCTATAGATAAGCTCCAACATTGCCAGCCCTGCTCCAAGTTGACTTGATTCTTTTTCAAGAGCACTTGCACCCTTTAAGCGCATTTCCAAAGTTATCCCCTCACGTAGGCAGGATAATCACCTCATTTCATGAAGCACTTCTCAGGCCATAGACACTGGAATCATTTGAGTCTGAGCCAAATGGGGCCAGGAGGAGGTTTTACAATGAAGCCGTTTCTCTCTGCCCCTTTGGTTGCACCTGTAACATAAACAGCCAGGGAGAGGGAAGCACTTTTAAAGCCACTTAACTGGGCGTCTGCTACCCTGGGTTTTGCTTCCGTGTCTGCATTGGTTTGGGACTTGCCCCAGCAAGAGAGGCAACCTGGCACATGCTTGAGACCTTGGGCAGACTCACCTTGGGGCTAATTATACAATTGTAGATGCTTATTTTTAAAAGAGGTTTCAAGTGCAAGAGAGTGAAGAGGGTTCTTTTATTTCCTCTGTATATTTGTTGTCATTAAAAAAAAAAAGGTTAGGAAAGTATTAAAGCTTTGCTCATCTTTTTTTTTTTTTCCGTCCCTTGGCTTTTGAGTCTGAAAAGAATGCTGGAAGTCTTCGGAGGCCTGGTTGGAACAGAGAGTGTTAATTCTTCCATATCTAAGCCTCTTTGTCGAAATTCCCTTTGTCTCCGGCCCCAAGTCATTAAACACTAATCCCATCACTCTCCCTAATCCACAGCACTGAAGCTGGAGTTCAGTTTCCGAAACTGTCTTTGCGGCTCTCCTAATAGACAGCTCCTCTGGGTTGCCGTCGGTTCAGGCGCATTTAGAGCGGCCCATTTCAGCTCCTTAATGAAGTGCCCTTAATGAATCTTTTCCTCCTTCATGCAGTGAGCACGGGCTTCAATTGGTTTAGTGTTAAGTAGAGGAAGATGCCGAGTCATCTCAGGGGCCTCTGCAAAATATGACTGTCAAAGGCAAAAGCCTAGGAAACAGGCCATTGAGGGCGACAGCCACTGAAGTGCTCATTTAATTACTAAGGATTTACAAAAGAAAATCTGCCCTTTGTAGCTAACAAAGGGCAAGGAACTAAGAAGAGATAGTAAAGGGTTTTTCCAACGAATGATAAAAGGGGAAACATGGTTGAGTAAAGCCACAGGGCTCGTAGAGGACTCTTTCACATTTGCTACCCAAGCTTACCTTTCTCAACATTACATATGCTCGGAGGTACTCAAGTGGACTTTTCTGTCCTGCCAAGTGATGGAGGCCAGAGAGTAAGTCTGATAAATTTTTCAGGGACGAAATGCCATTACAATGATGATCCACTCCGCTAAATTTAAGACAAAGTGGAACTTGAAAAACAACCATGGGGGGAAAAAAACAATGGGAATAAGTGTTCCCAAGGAGTTTTGTTTGCCTTTTTTTCCCTACTTGGGTAAATTGTTTACAGTCTTAACAGTCATATTTAGCTTGGCTCTCACATTCCTCCAATGCAGCAGATGTAAATGAAAACTCTGAATGGCCCTTGATCACTTCACGTTTTCAAAATATGTTGACGCATTTTATGGGTAGCTCAGCACTTGTTTCTCCTTTGGTAAGGATATTTATTACATGATAAATATATAAATATATATATATGATATAATCTATTACATGATGAAATTGGTAAAATTAATAGGTGGCTTTGGTGTTGCAAATATATATGTTTAAAATTCTACAATATCATGTGCTATTGTTCTAGGTTAAGGAATAAAAAGAAAAACAAGTTAATGGAGAAATAAATCCGTCCAAGTGGCCGTAATTTATTTGGTACTAAAGTCATATTACTCCAGCTGACAACAATTAATATAATTGTGGCTGAATTCTTTGGTCACAGTGTCTGCATGCTAGCAAAGTCACAGCATCAACTGACCCACAAAGCACCCACAGGTAGTAGACACTCAGAAAGACTTCTTAGCAGACTGCTGAGTTAACTGATTAATTGGACCAAGTCATCTGGCCCTGCAGAGTAGACAGAGAAACTTCAAGGTTTTTTAATAAATGTATAAATGTCACCTAGATGCCATCATGAAATCACTTAGTAGATTTAACAAAATTGAGATCACAAGGTACAAAAGGCTTAAGTTTTCTGATTTGGCAGCACAGGATGGCCTTGTAAAGATGCTGTCAGATACTGACACCACAAGTCTGAGCTTCTGAAACCCCAAGTTTCCCTCTTAATGCCAAGACTCCAAACCCTCTTCATTGTACATGGCAGGTGACATCTTGGCTTTATCTTTATTGAGCATTTTGATAAAACTTCTTTTCCTCTTATTCTTACCAGACCTGATAGTTCTCTTCACTGTAACAAAAACAAAACCCCCAAAACTAACTTTGAACTCCCTAATGAAAACAAATCAGATACATTTACTCACTGGATAAATCAGAACAAAGTGACTCATCTCAAAATGAAACCACAAACATTCTCCTCACAGATAAAAACAACTGCATTTAGCATTTGGGCTGTGTTTCAAATTCCAGTGCATGTCTACTGTTGGCAATAAAAGTTACACTTGGACATTGTTAAAATGTGCTCATGTGTTCAGTGCTTCTACTTTCCTCTTAACTGACTTGCCAAATCTTTTTCTTTGGGGAATCAAACAGCTCTTACACGCATTGAGGAAAAATTTCCTGTGCCGCAAGTTGAAAAAAAAAAAAAAACAACCTACATAGCATCAGTTGAGTTTGTGGGAGCCACAGAGGCAACATGAGGCCAACACAATGACCAGCTGAGTGCCAGCTGTCCCTGGGAGCACCAGCCCTTGAAAGTCAGTATTCCCTGAAGCTGGGCTGCCCATGGTGCATTAGATCATGATGGCTACATCCTAGCAGAACTTTTAATTTAATCCTTCTCTTCCTTTCCAGACCCCCCCTTTTTTTTCATTCTCATTTTGCACAGGCAAGCTGCATGAATCTAGTTTCAAATGAAAACAACATTGAAAAATGGAACCAGGGTGGCGTATTGGGAAGATCTCCAGCAGGCTGTACACTGGGGATTTTTTACTTCACTCTGAACCTCATTCTCTCAACTATAATTTTTGGGGGAAGGGTGGTGGTGGATTTGATTACAAATCTTTTTTTCCTAAGGGGGGATATATGTACTTACAAAACATTTTGGTACTTCAGGCTTTTCTTTTTAAGAAAAGATGCCTCACTGAGCTTTTGAATTAATAAGCGTTGGAAGCACTATGTTTTTCCTTTTGTTGGTTGTTAGTGGCATTCATTGGAGAAAGAAATGGCAACCCACTCCAGTATGCTTGCTTGGAAAATCCCATGGACAGAGGGGCCTGGCGGGCTGCAGTCTATAGAGTCACAGAGTCAGACACAACTTCGCAGCTAAACAACAGGGGAGTTCATTGACCTGTACCAGCAATCTAGAGTTCAAATTTGTCAGGGACACTGCAAATTCAACTGAGAAAAGAAAAGACGGATAAAGAGTCTCATCATTTATCAAGGTTTATAGGTAGCTCACAACTTGGCATCTACTCCTCCAGAAAGTAAAACAAGAAAACCCTGATCTGTTTCTTTCATGATTTCACAGAAATCAAGGGGCCCATTGCCATGTGTCTCGTATGCCCCTCTATATCCCTAGCACATGCTATAGTACCCTACACATATTTCTGGGATGAATAAATAAATCTACCAAGTTGTAAACAGCCTGCACATTATCTAAACAGAAATTGAAGTTGGACATTAAAAATAGTTAAGATATATTATTTCCTACAGGATTTCCCAAATGGATTCTGCTGTTTTGCTTTCAAATCACAGATCATTCACAGAAGGGAGATTTGAATGGCTAAGTCATTACTTAAGAGATGCATACACTTGTTATTAATCAGAGATATGTGAATTATGAGTTGAAACAAAGATGAAGTTTTATTCTTCACTTAACAGAATAGAAAATGTAGGGAAGGAGAATAATGCCAGTTGGTGAGGATGACATAAGGCCATGAGAACTCTCAGAGACTATAAACTGATGAGCCATTCTGGGAAGTAACCTGGAAGGACTCATGTCCCATTATCGAGCAATCCCACATAACTGCCAGATAAATACTCACACAGAGACTTGTGGGAGCACCTATGATTCCCCACTCTATTATTTGTAGTAGTGGTGAGTTTAAGGCAATCTAGAAGTCCATCTCTAGGAGAAGATGAGGAGGTATTCTATGCAACAGATAGAATTAATAAATTAGAGATAAATACACAATATGGATAAATTATGAAAACAGTTTTTGAGTGAGGAATGAGATCTAAGCCACAATTTCATATAAGTAAACTATAGAAACACCACCAACCAATGCAATAAGAATACATACCAATCCATGTGAATATATCAAACATCTTAGAATGTCAGTCTACTAGAGGAAAAAAACAGAGGAGTATCAGGAATGAAGGAAAAATAATTGTAGCAAGCGTGAGAGTCCTCAGAGACCCAGTGCTGGTAGTGTGCAAAGAACTCATGAGAATGATTAACTTATACCTTTCTGACCCTGGAGCGCAAGAAAAAAACCAATATATGTTTTGAAAAAAATAGAAATAAACTAGTCTGTTATTTTCTTCCTCCTCAAGAAAACAGCATCTTTCAGAACAAATGTTAGACTTACACAAACTTGATTTAAAAATATATCAGGAAAAGGGCTTCAGATTTCCTTGACAAATGGTCAAGAATTGAGCAGAGGTGTCAGTGGTCTTCAAAATATATAAAGCTAAAACTTTTGTATTGGTTAGGATAATATTAGCTGCTGTAACAAAAGGCCTCAAAATTTCAATGGTTCAGCACAAAATAACTTTACTCCTTGCTCGTGTAACAGTCCACTGTTCTGTGCCATGATTTCAGTCAGGGACCTTGAGTGGAAGATGCTGTGCCATCTTCAAGACATGGTTCCCATGGTCTCCCCAGAGCCTCTCCCTGTAGCATCATTTAGAAGGGAGAAAGAGATAGAGGAATGCACTCAGAAGGTTTCTATCGGTCATGTCAACTTGCATTCCACTGGCTATAATTCAGTCAGATGGCCACACCCTCTCTAAGAAAGCCTAGAAAATATGGTGTAACTGTGTTCTTGGAAAAAAGAGAAAAACACACATTTTAATCAGTCTCTAGCAGTCCCTAGTATGATCTGACTTCAACAGCATTATCAGTTTCTCTCGAAACCAGGGCCACTGACATGTACACTTGAGCCAGTGAACACCACTGAGCTGGTTTTTAAAATCTGAGAGATGAACGAAGAGGTGAAAGGGAGACAGCTCTACCTGTAGTCTTGAAGTCTTTTTCTTAAAAAAACTTTTTAAATCAATAGCATGGCAAGATGTGTGCTGCACTTTCTGTAAGGCAATATGATGATACATATCCGAAATCTCTGAGGATCATAGCAATTCCACTTCCAGAACATGCAAGCAGGGGAGCGCGGTGTCTAGAACGCAAGCCTTGGCAACTACTAGAAACAAGTTTAAGTCTATATATTTACCTCTAAGCCTCCAACTTTTATCTATAAAATTAGGGTAGTAAAAATATATACCTCATCAGTTAAGAGACCAAATGAGATAATGCATGTAAAGCCTTCTTGACTATAGTGCCTGGCATGTAAGAAACACCCTGTAATACTACTGAGTAAATAATCACCAATGTGTGCAGCTTGGACTCAGAAATGCTCATCAGAGATTTGCTACTAATTATTACATATTGAGGAAAACCTTAGAAAGGCCTAAAATAGGAGACTGGTTAAACAAATGATGGCAAATCAATTTGCACCCCTGAAAAGATATAGGAAATAATTCAATAACAAGAAAAAATGTTTCCTATATGTTAAGTTAAAGTGATTAGAAAATGGACTGTAGGGACTTTTCTGGTGGTCCAGTGGTTAAGAATCTACCTTGCAATGCAAGGGATGCAGGTTCGATCCTTGGTCAGGGAACTAGGATCCCACACACCACAGAGAAACTAAGCCTGTGCGCTACAACTACTGAGCCTAAGTGCCCCAACTAGAGAGTCTGTGTACAGAAACAAAAATCCCACATGAAGCAACAGAGATCCCATAGGCTACAACCACAACCCAATGCAGGCAAATAAACAAATATCTTAGCAATAAATAAATAAAATGGACTGTAAAGTATGTCCAGATAAATGCATATGTAAATTTATATGCAGAACACGGGCTGACAAGGTATGCTCTCAAAATGTAGATGATGGTTCTCTCTGAATGGGGCTGGGAGCAGGTTAAGTGACCTTGTTTTTCCTTTGTAGACCAGTGCTTCCTAGATTTTCCTCAATGAACTTGTATTGTTTTAGAAAAATGGAGCTTTTAAATTCCAGGACATGCTTAATGTGTTAGCATGATTTCTCCTCCCTTTTCACAATAAGTCTTCAAATATAAAGAAAAGTTGTGAAAATTTTTCAGGACCCCTTTTTTCCCATCCTCTAGATTTAACAATTGTTTACATTTTTCTTTTTAATGAAGTATTTTGAAATAAATAGAGTCATACAATGTCATAAGTTTCCACATGAATGTCTAAAAATAAAGATTCTTACTAAAACAGAAATAATAGTATTTTGTGTTTTAGAAATGGTAAAATGGCTAGATGCTTCTATTCTTAGGCATATTTTTAAAAGTTAGAGATTTTATGAG
Organism: Budorcas taxicolor; assembly: GCF_023091745.1. Classification (NCBI taxonomy): domain Eukaryota; kingdom Metazoa; phylum Chordata; class Mammalia; order Artiodactyla; family Bovidae; genus Budorcas; species Budorcas taxicolor. The sequence continues at coordinate 124,201,668 of NC_068920.1, forward strand.
ACAGGGCCTCAGAAAGTCTAGTTATTAGACCAGGCTATGCATAGACTTACTACATTCTATTAAATCACTGGAGTCAACTTTTCTCATTTGTAAAATAAAGTTCTCATGCTAAATAAAATCATAAAATCATATTTTAAAAATCATATTTTCTTTGGGGGCAAGGAAAGAAACAAGTGAATTTCCACAATTAAGGAAGTCTGAGGGTCAGAGCATACCAAGAGCTAGCATGTGTCATTGAAGTAAGGAAAATATGAAATGAGGGAACTGGAGACCAGAGATATTAAAAGATTTTTCTAATTTGTCCAATAAATAAACACACCTGTGACCTTTTGTTTAACTAAAGTAAACTCTTGAAACCGCTCCAACTCCCAAGCATGAGTTTCTGTATTTTAGTTTATCCAAGTCTTTGCATAGCTGCTTTGACTGTTTCATTCTTGTCATTGTGTTTTCCTGTAGCAGGGCCGGCTGGGTAGATCTTTGCCAAGAACATAACCAAGGAGCCCTCTGCCATTCAAGTGCGATAAAAAGAAGTGCTGGGCCAGGGCCCCTCGCTTTGCATTTACATCACAAAGCCCAGTGTTCTGCACAGCTCCTCTCAGTGAGAGACCCTTGGAAAATGTCAAATTCAGACCCAGCTTGGGACCCTACTGGCTGAGAGCTTGGTTCTTGTGCACCCTGTGGTAGGGAACTAATCTCAATTCCTCAGTTTCCTGCCCCCGAAATAGAACTCACCCCTCCCTGCAGGAAACATGACCAAAATTCATTGTTGCAGGATTTATTCAGATGCTTGATTCATTGTGTATCAAATGGCAGTTGCGACTCCAGCCTGAGTACTAATAAACTTGGGCTGGACAAGCTACCTCTGTACACAGGGGCAACTTCCATCATCTTCACATGGAATCTGCTTCCAGGCTCCCTATTTGATGGAAGAACACCAATGAAAAGTCTGAAAACCTAGATTCTCAATTTTCTCTGCTCTTAACTGCTATGTGGGCAACCCCTGAGCTTCCCAGGAACTCAGTTTCCTAATTTATAAAATGGAGGAGTTGGGCTCCCCTGGTGGCTCAAATGGTAAAGAATCTGCCTGCAATCCTGGAGATTTGGGTTCAATTGCTGGGTCAGGAAGATCTCCTGGAGAAGGCAATGGCTACCCACTCCAGTTGTCTTGCCTGGAACATTCCATGGGCAGAGGGGCCTGGTGGGCTGTAGTACATGGGGTCACAAAGAGTCGGAGAAGACTGAGCAGCTAACACTTTCACTTTTTCACTGGTTCTAAGATGCCTTTAAAGATATGTAGAATAACGTTTCTAAGGGCATTTTCCCCCTTTTCTGGAAAAAAGTCAATATTTCACCTGTTTTTTATTTATTTATTTTAATTGAATGTTAATTGCTTTACAGAATTTTGTTGTTTTCTGTCAAACCTCAACATTAATCAGCCATAGGTACACACATATCCCCTCCCTTTTGAACCTCCCTCCCACCTCCCTCCCCAACCCACCCCTCTAGGTTGATATAGAGCCCCTGTTTGAGTTTCCTGAGACATACAGCAAATTCCCATTGGCTATCTATTTTACAAAAGTCATTTAAAAAGAATACATGAAGACTATCCATTCAACCACATTCCCTGTCCTTAAGGCAACTTCTTTACTAGCTCTTTATATTTCCAAAAATAGCCTACTGAATTAAAAATACACATATGGCCAAATCTCCAACTCAGTTTCTAAAAATTTATCCTACTGATAGACAGGAACATGCGTGTGAAGACACACATCACTTTGCTTGTTGTATTACGGTCATTACTAGCCCACTATAATAACCTGAATGTTCATCAAGTATATTGTGATGTAATCATACTAAGCCCATTAAAAAAAAAGGAAGTAGATTTATACGAACCTGAATCATGATAGTCTTTACGTTGCAAGTAACAGAAAATCAACTGCAAACTTGATTTAAATAATAAAGGAGATTTATTATGTCTTATAAATGAGAAATCCTCAAGGACTCAGTTTCTCCCCATCTCTCTGCTGTTCTGTCAAGGATAATAGCTCCAGACCAAGCCTGGTTCTTTCCTGGTGGTGGGGGACTTATCAACCATAATTAGGGTTTCTTGTTCCATTCCAAGGCAAAGAGAGTGCCTTGCCCCAGCATTCCAAGTAAGGGTCTAGAAGTTCACTTGGATTATACAAGCTGATACCTGCCATGAGAATGCAAAGTAATGATTAGCTTTAGCCAGTCAGTCCAGGATTCAGTGCTTCCTGGAAGTTTTGTGGGAAGCACAGACAAGTAAATGAAAATCTGAGTATTACAGGAAAGGAGGGGAGAATGGACACCCAGCAAACAGTCATCAAATGTCCACTATGGTATTGGAGTATGAAATAGTTTCCAAGATACTTTGTTAAATGGAAAAGGCAAGATACAGAGGTGTGAGTACAATATGCTACCATTTGTAGTAGAAAATCATACATGCATATTTTTTAACCTTTTTCTTATTGAAATATAGTTAATTTACAATGTTGTATTAGTTTCAGGTATACAGCAGAGTGATTCAGTTACACACAAATATATAAATATATTTTTTCTTTTTCAGATTCTTTTCCATTATAGGTTATTATAACATATTGAATATAATTCCCTATGCTATGCAATACATCCTTGTTGTTTATTTTATACATAGTAGTGTGTCTATGTTAATCTCAAATTCCTAATATATTTCTCCCCTCCTCCCCCTGCTATCCCTTCCAGTAACTGTAAGTTTTCTGTATCTGTGAGTCTATTTCTGTTTTGTAAATAAGTTCGTTTATATCATTTTTAAGATTCCACATATAAATGTTATCAGTTGCTATTTGTCTATATCTGACTTACTCCTCTCCACTACTTTTGCCTTCCAACTCTGGATAATATGATCTTCAGCTTTCTCAAGAAATGAAGAGTCTTCAGCAAAAAAAAAAAAAAAAAAAATCTAACTCATTATGCAAATGAAAAGAAATTAGAAACATGTATGTGTTTGTACAAATCAATTTACAAATGTCACTTATCCTGAAAGAGGTTTTAAACAATGCCCAAGAGCTAGTCACTGGGAATTCCAGTAGGTGACATAAATCCACGAATTTTTCTTTTCATACCGTCTCAGAAATACCTAGGGCTGCTCAATCAGTCACTCACTCAAAACTGCAAGGAATTCTGACAGTTTCTGATGGTTTCCTGAATGCCTATTATATATTCATGGAGTCAGATCATTGGTATAAATTGAGTTTTAGTAAACTGAAGAAAAACTGGAAAAACATCTGTGCTTTAAGGGTGCCTCCCTCCCGGGAAAGGATGAGAGAACTTTACATCATCAGCCTATAGCACTATGGAGCATGAAGCCAGGAATGACTTCAAAAACCCATTGCAAACTGCCAACACTATTTTTGCAAAAAATAAAATTAAGATGTGTGTATGTGTGAAGTGCTAGACGCAAGAACTCATTTTTACAATGGATTAGAGGGTTTCAAATATTTTCATAAGCAGAAAATGTATCAAAAAGGAGAACTGGAGTTAAAAATGTAGTGGTCAAAGCAAGTGGTTCCCTTCGACACATGAGAGAGATGGCTTTGCTTGGAAATAACTAGACATTCACTCATTCATTCAGCAAACTTCTAATTTAATGCCTGCTCTGGACAAGGTACTGTGCTAAGAGCTGACGAAATAGGGACATGAACCACAAGGATACCAGTAGAAAAACTATACTTGGAAAGCTGGTAATTATGAAGTGTGGGCAAGACAAGAGGGAATATTGATGGATGCCAAGTACTTGTAGGAGGAAAACTATTAGAGAAGGGTTACTGTTGTTCATTTGATATTAAGTCATCAGGAAATAAATGTGGGTGAGGCAAAATGGCACAGTAATTAAACACATGAACTCTGAGGTCAAAAAGCCCGGATATAATGTCTGGTACACCACTGACCAGCTGCGTCAACTGGTAACATTACTTAACTCTGCTCCTTGGTCTCTATAAGATAATGGAAACAGAGCTCCTAGCATAGTTCCTAGCAGAGTTCCTAGCATAGTTCCTAACATAGTTCCTAGCATTTAATTGATGCCCCCAAGTTTAGCTATTATTGTTATTATTATTAGAGTTGAGTTGAATCACTGTTTAGTATTGTCTCTTTCTCTGCTTTATTTTATTATGCATGCAACAGGGTAGACTATTAACAGATTTACAAACATTTTTAAGGGGTAGGGGCAGAAGGAGGATTGCAGAGAAATTACCTGTTTACATTAAAGTTGCATCTACCTGTGTTTATTCATTAGCAACCCAGCAATTTTACCTTTTTTATATCACCCTGGCCTCTTAATGTTGATTCTATGGCCTTTTAATGAGGTCTTTATTTGGCAAAATGGTTACTTATAATTTAACATCTCATTTGGCTTGTTCCAACATTAACTTTGCTTCTAACATGTTAGACGATTGTAGGCTGTTATTTTTCTGATCTTCTCATATAGCTATAATCTCATCTTTACAGTATCCCTTTTAAAGAATAGCAAAATTATTTGAGTGGGCTTCTGTGGTAGGCTCAAGAGGCAAAGAATCTGGCTGCAATGTAAGAGATGCAGGTTCAGTCAATGGGTTAGAAAGATCCCCTGGAGAAAGAGATGTCCACCCACTCTAGTATTCTTGCCTGGGAAATTTCATGGACAAAGGAGCCTGGCAGGCTACAGTCCATGGGATTGTAAAGAGTTGGACATGACTAAGCATGCATACACATACTCTGTGACATGGGGACAATGAGATAGAAGGAGAAAGAAGCAACTTAGAGCAACCATAAATTAGCTGTGAATCAAAGTGTTTATTTTCTGGAAGACTGATTTTTTTCTATGCTTTACCTTATTTTCTTAAAAATAGTGGCAAAAAATGAGCCCCATCTCCCTAAACCATCCCTTGGAATGGGATACAATTCAGTCTGAAAGCTAAAGAACACATGATCATTTTGATGAAATATTGTCATTTATAAAGTACAGGTCTCCAAGAAAGATAATACAAAAAACTCCAAAGTAAGTCATCAATACGAGTAACTGAAGGGCTAAGGAGGGAACCAAGAAGAAACTACTAAACATGGGAAATAGAGTGATTTATGCCTCACTCCAGCTGCCCTGTGACTGATGCTAAACCTCCTAGAAATGGGCTTGGATTAGGAAGACAACTTTTCTCTGTCAGTTCAAGACTCCACATTAAAACAATGTGAAGCAACCCATGACCATGTTTAACATTGATTAATCCCCCAATGTGACATGTACACATAGAAAGTATGACTTTCGGCCCCCTGGAATGTATCATTTAAGAAAATAGTGGGAAATACTATACAGAAAGGAAGGACCAGGAGTGAATGGGAATGAGAGAAATACACACACACACACACACACACACACACACACACACACAGACAAAGTAATAACACTGTGTTTACTCCTTAATGCTCTCATTTTTTCTGCTGTCTTTGCATCTTAACTTCCCTGATATGTCTACACACACACACACACACACACACACACACACATACACACACAGAGGAGAGACAGAGAAAGGAAAAAACAGCTAGATCATCTGGATCCATTTAGGGACTGAATTTCCTAAGTGCCAGTGAGATAAACAGACCCTATAATATAGTTGTCACCTGAACAAACCAATGTTTGATCAATGGTCCATTTGCTTGGTGGAGTGTGAACCTTGCCTGAGAGCTGAAATGACAAATATTAGTAAATTATTATCATCACCTATCATCAGACAGTTGGTTCATTGTCCTATGTGAAATGAATTATGAATTAGGAATCTATACGTAGCTATAAACAGCACCACAGCATGACCAGATCATTGAACAATTTGATTCAGCTGCTCCATGCTTTCTGAATAGATCAAATTCCTGTTCTGGAACCAGTGAACCCACGGTGGTGTCTCTTCTCCAGGAGCTCCTAACACTGAGGCCAGTGTTTGTAGCCTTTAATCATTTTTAACAATTAAAATCAGTTGAAACAATGAGCATGCACCATCACAAAAAGTATACTTGATCATTTGTAAATTAAGAATCACACGTTTTGAAACATTAAATAGAAACTAGAAAAGAATGATCTTTTATGACTTAAAGTCATGCTATTTTATTTATTAGTAATGCAAAATATCTTTCCACTCTCACCTAAATATTAATATGTACAGTTTGTTATTGAAGATTTCTTATTATTGTTCAAAATCTCAGTTTTATTTTAAAATACTTAATTTTATTGTCTGTCAAAAACTGAAACAGTTTCTTTGCAAAGATCTATAGATCTGAATAGAAGGAGCACATCAGTAGTTACATTTTCCAAAGCTTTGTATTTATACTTGGCCTTCAACCACACCCTTCAATTATTAAAGGGTTTCTGTTGAAATTCCAAAAGTGAATTTCCTTCATCCCTGTTAAAAGTGAATCAGGAGGTGTGGCATGTTAATATGGCTAACACACTCATTCAAAATTCACTGAAACTCTTTATCTGGAGGATTTGAAAATAGATAATTTTAGTTTTCAAGCCTTTAAACTGTAGAGGTACAAGAAATTTTGTAGGAGATATACATGATATTTTCAAGAATAAAAATCACATGAAGTTGAAACTATTTCTAAGCATCCATTTTCCACATGTTTTCTTTATTGAACCAAGCTTCTTTCAAAAGGCTGTGCCTTCTCCCTTGGTGTTAAAAGCATCATTAGGTTAAGGGAAGGTTCAGAGTGGATGCAAATACCAATTTCAAGTAGTCTTTCTGATGATGTTTTTCTGACTTCTGATCAGATCTGAGTGCCTGCATCATTACTTTTTCCTTATGGTTAGACTAATGAGGAGTTTGTTTGAGGAGAAAGAGAAGGCCAATTCTGCCATACGCTTGCTGTGCATTTGTGCGTGCACTATTTGTAAAGTATTATCTTCAGTTGATTATTTTCTTGCTGGAATCTTTTAAAGCTACTTGTCCATTTAGTGGGAATTAATTTAAACTGATATTATTAGCTATAATTGCCAGTTAGGATGACATAGGTATAAACTATAACATGTCTCTACATGCTGAGTGAACAAGCAAGGATGCTGTGGATCATCCAGAGGCTTTGGGAATTTCCATTCCTTCTTAGAATGTTCACTTACCACATGAAACTATGGTAATGGATGAATGAGGGCACATGTATCAGCCCATATGTTAAATACTATCAAAATTAACATTTTTTATTTATACTAAAAGTATTTATAGGGTCTTATACTTTCTTCCTACACCTGCCTCACTGGATTATTTTATGCAGCCCACTTTGGTGACTACTGGTCTATATAACTGCTTTGCTTTCAGAGCCTTTCACACGGCTGTTCTCTCCCTGGGCCACTCTGCTCTCCACAACCCCATCAGTGATTAACTGCTATTTATCCATGAAGTTTCTTGCTCATGGAAACATTCCCAGATCTTCATTGTCCTCTCAGTTTAGGTCCAATCTTTTCTGTTACAAAGCTTTCATAGAATCATATTGCCTTCTTTCAAGAGCCCTTCATAGCACATAGTTATAGATTCACCAGTGTGATCAAGAACAGCACCTCTGCTCTATAGAAACTATAAACTCCAGGAAAGCATGGGTCACACTCATTTTCTATCATATGTACAACCCCTAGCATCAGTTCAGTTTGGTTCAGTCACTCAGTCGTGTCCGACTTTTTGCGACCCCATGAATTGCAGCACACCAGGCCTCCCTGTCCATCACCAACTCCCGGAGTTCACTCAGACTCACATCCATCGAGTCAGTGATGCCATCCAGCCATCTCATCCTCTGTCATCCCCTTTTCCTCCTGCCCCCAATCCCTCCCAGCATCAGAGTCTTTTCCAGTGACTCAACTCTTCACATGAGGTGGACAAAGTACTGGAGTTTCAGCCTTAGCATCATTCCTTCCAAAGAAATCCCAGGGCTGATCTCCTTCAGAATGGACTGGGTGGATCTCCTTGCAGTCCAAGGGACTCTCAAGAGTCTTCTCCAACACCACAGTTCAAAAGCATTAGTTCTTCGGCACTCAGCTTTTTTCACAGTCCAACTCTCACATCCATACATGACCACTGGAAAAACCATAGCCTTGACTAGATGGATCTTTGTTGGTAAAGTAATATCTCTGCTTTTCAATATGCTATCTAGGTTGGTCATAACTTTCCTTCCAAGGAGTAAGCATCTTTTCATTTCATGGCTGCAATCACCATCTACAGTGATTTTGGAGCCCCCAAAAATAAAGTCTGACACTGTTTCCACAGTTTCCCCATCTATTTCCCATGAAGTGATGAGAGCAGATGTCATGATCTTAGTTTTCTGAATGTTGAGCTTTAAGCCAACTTTTTCACTCTTCACTTTCACTTTCATCAAGAGGCTTTTTAGTTCCTCTTCACTTCTACCATAAGGATGGTGTCATCTGCATATCTGAGGTTATTGATATTTCTCCCTGCAATCTTGATTCCAGCTTGTGCTTCTTCCAGCCCAGTGTTTCTCATGATGTACTCTGCATATAAGTTAAATAAGCAGGGTAACAATATACAGCTTTGACCTAGTCCTTTTCCTATTTGGAGCCAGTCTGTTGTTCCATGTCCAGTTCTAACTGCTGCTTCCTGACCTGCATATAGGTTTCTCAAGAGGCAGGTCAGGTGGTCTGGTATTCCCATCTCTTTCAGAATTTTCCACAGTTTATTGTGATTCACACAGTCAAAGGCTTTGGCATAGTCAATAAAGCAGAAATAGATGTTTTTCTGGAACTCTCTTGCTTTTCCATGATCCAGCGGTTGTTGGCAATTTGATCTCTGGTTTCTCTGCCTTTTCTAAAACCAGCTTGAACATCAGGAAGTTCATGGTTCACGTATTGCTGAAGCCTGGCTTGGAGAATTTTGAGCATTACTTTACTAGCATGTGAGATGAGCGCAATTGCGCGGTAGTATGAGCATTCCTTGGCATTGCCTTTCTTTGGAATTGGAATGAAAACTGAGCTTTTCCAGTCCTGTGGCCACTGTGGAGGTTTCCAGATTTGCTGGCATATTGAGTGCAGCACTTTCACAGCATTTTCTTTCAGGATTTGAAATAGCTCAACTGGAATGCCATCACCTCCACTAGCTTTGTTCATAGTGATGCTTTCTGAGGCCCACTTGACTTCACATTCCAGGATGTCTGGCTCTAGGTGAGTGATCACACCATCATGATTATCTTCGTCATGAAGATCTTTTTTGTACAGTTCTTCTGTGTATTCTTGTCACCTCTTCTTAATATCTTCTGCTTCTGTTAGGTCCATACCATTTCTGTCCTTTATCGAGCCCATTCAGCATCAAGTGAGTATATGTAGGGTAAGTGAGTAAATGATTTATAGAATCTGGAACTTATTCATATATATATTCATATATAAGGTATCTTGTCTTATCCCTTGTTTTATTGATAGGGAAACTTTAATGTAAGAGGGATATAAGTTGGTGAAAATATGGAGGAAAAACGAAACTTTGCACACTGCTGGTGGGAGTATAAACTGTTACAGCCATTTTGGAAAACAGTATCATGTTTCCTTAAAAATTAAAAATAGAATTACCATATGATCCAACAATTTTAGCTCTCAATATATATCCAAAGGAAATAAAATCAATATCTGAGAGAGTCATCTGCATTCCTGTGTTTATTACAGAATTATTCATAACAGCTAAGTTGTGAGAATAATCTGTCAATGGATGAATGGATAAAGATGTCATATTGTATACAGTGGAATATTACTCAGTCATAAAGAAGAAGGTAATCCTGCCATTTGTGACAACATGTTGGACCCGAAGGGCATTATTCTAAGTGAAATAAGCCAAATACAGATAGACAAATAGTGTATGACATCACTTTTGCGTGGAATCTAAAAATAAATTAGACTCAAAGAAACAGAAATTAGCATGGTGGTTGCCAGAGGCTGGAGGATATGGGAAATAGGCAGATGTTGGCCAAAAGATACAAACTTTCAGTTACAAAATGAATAAATTCTGAGAATTTAATATACAGGATTATAATTATAGTTAGTAATAGTGTAGCATATTCTTGAAATTTGTGAAGATTGTAGATTGCAAGCATTCTCAACCCCCTAAAAAGAGATAAGTATGTGAAGTGAAAGATGTGTTAATTAACTTGATTGTGGAAATATTTCACAATGCACACATATATCAAATCATCACATTGTATACGTCAATTATACCTTAATAAATGGAGAAGGAAATGGCAACCCAACCCAGTATTCTTGCCTGGGAAATCCCATGGACAGAGGAGCCTGGCAGGCTATAGTCCATGGGGTTTGCAAACTGTTGGACATGACTTAGCAACTAAACAGCAGCAGCAGCAGCACCTTAATAAAACTAGAGGAAAAAAGAGTCAGGTGGCATCCTCTAGGTCACATCATTAGCTGAAAACAGTCAGAGGAGGAAAACCTGGCTTTCGGTCCCCAGGGCCAGTGATTTTTCTATGCATCCCAAAAGATGCTAAAGTAAGGCTATTCTTGAAAAGTATCTTCTTACCCAGATAATCAGACTCCCTGAGATCAAAAGTTTTCTTGAAAGGGCATCTAAAATAAATTTACCGGAATAAAGTTTTAAAAACAATAAAACAAAGAATCACATAGAAAAGCTTTATAAAATAGGCCATGAATTGGCAATTCATGGAAGAAGAAATCTAAATTACCAATTAACATGTAAAAGTATATGTAACCTAAGAGAAGTATAATCTAAATTTAAAATAAGCTCTTTTTTTTTTTGGCATCAGAATGCTAAAATTTAGAGAAGAATGATCATACCACTGGCTATTTGTCAAGAATGTGAGAAAAATGAACCCTCTCATAAATTCTTTGTGAGAGCATAAATTGGTGCTACAAGGCCTGGACAAAACTGTGATCACACATCACAAACATGGAAAAAGTTTCTTAGAAGATGATAATGTTCTTCCCACCGGAAGTTGTGGAGAAATAGGTGGAGCATCCAGCATTCTTTTCTATCAAAGCGTGGGGCAGATCCAACCAGGGGGAACATGTGTCCAGGATTCTTAAGGAGCAATGGAAAGCTCTAACTATTATTATTATTTTTTATTGAAGTATACTTGAAAGGGGAGTTCCCTGGCTGCCCAGTGGTTAGGACTCCAAGCTTTCACTGCAGTGACCCAGGATTTAATCCCTGGTGGGGTACCTAAGGATCCCCACAAGCCATATAGCCAAAAAAAAAAAAAAAAATAGTATAGTTGATTTATAATGTACAGCAAACTGATTCCATTTTACACATATATATATACATATATATTCTTTTTTGTCATTTTTTATTGAAGTATGGTTGATTCATGATTGTTCAGCAAAGAGATTCATTTATACCTATATTCTTTTCCATTATAGGTTATTACAAGATATTGAATATAGTTCCCTGTGCTATACACTAGATCCTTGTGAGGTCTAACTGTTGCTAACTGAATGTGCTAGAGCCTTTGTGGTGTCAGTCAAGTGCAGTAAGTTAAGAACCTTTTTTCCTTAAAACTGTGGCCCTTCTGGGTCTCTTTCCCCAGCACCCTGCACCTACACTTAACACCCATCTGCAATCCCACTCGCTCAGCACATCCCAGATCACTCAGCCTGATGTAATCTCACCTCCTCTAAACCAGGGCTGTGTGTGTTCATCCAGTTAAACTGATGAGGGGCCAAGTGACAACAGCTCCTTTCTTGCTTTCACCAGTTATTTGAATGTTGGCTGACGGTTTGGCTTTTGTTTGTGTCATTTTCCAGATTGGGCAGGGATGTCATAAGACACTGCTTCCTAGGATCCACATTAACTTTGACATAGCAGACATCTAACATTCTTGCACATTTGAAAAACTGCAAACAAGAAAGCCAGGTAGGCCAGGAGTCTCTTTTTCAGTTGGGTGGCTTCTGTATGCATGCTTCTCACTCCTCTTCCAGAGTTGACAGTATACTCCTCATGAAGAGGAATTCAACCTTTAAAATGAATACTGAAATTCAAAAACATTGAATATTAGTGTATAAGCCCAAGAAGAGTGAAAAACTATACAGTAGCCAATAGTGCGAGTGAACAATGAGAAAAAAGGAAAAATTGCTTTCCACTAGAGAATGATGTTCCTATTTCACCATCCAATAAGCTATCTTAAACAAATGAGGTGAAAACTTAGAAAGATAACCAGGCTTTTCAACTAGAAATAGATGTGGCATGTGTGTGTTTTAAATTAAGAAATGAAATTCAAGGCTCCTTTGCTTAATGAAGCCAGCCCTTTCATCTTTTAAAATGACAGTTAAAGTCAAAACGGGAGTTTAGGGTGGGGGGATGGAAATTTAGGACCTCCTTTCAGACATTAATAAACACTACTCCACATTCTAAAACGATTAGCTCTAATTTGGCATAATTGCCGAACTTTCCTGAGCAAAGACCTGCAACTCAGTTGTTCTGCTACGCTCTTCACAAAAAGCAGTCACCTCAGTACTGGGCTCAAGGTTCATGCCTTCAGAGAGGCATTGTGAGGAAATAGGTTCTTGGCCTCGTATAGTAACAGAGAATTTTTATTTTCTCAAATTCACCTTAGGAGTGGAACAGAGGGCAGATTTGAGAAAACCACAAAGGTGTTTTCTGGGATGCCGTCTTGAAGAAAATGCATGTGAGGACAAAGAAGACAATTGTTTTATTCCCTCTCAGGCAAATTTCACTCTAAGTTTGTTGAAGTTTAAAATTGTATTGACCTCAACATTTTTTCCACCCTAAAGCCCTCTGCTTTCTTACGGTGACTTTCTATCCTGCTGGTCTCATCTGGCTAATTTAGATCTTAACCCCTCAAGGCAGACACCATGTATTTTCCAGTGTTTCCTTAGAGCAACATCATGCTGATGAGTTCAGTAAATCTTGAACAGCAATACATTTTTCACGGTCACCTCCTCTAACTCCTGCTTGCTATGCTGGCCTCCCAACTTCAATGTGTGTGGTTCACTATTCTTCCACTAAGCTATTGGAGTGACTAGGAATTTTTCTAAGTCAAGTTTAGATGATTCACTTGAGATCTATTCCTAGTATATAGCAAGAGGGAGAAAGCAAGGGAGGAAGGGAGGGTCATATTGATCAATATTGATTATAATGAAAACAAGGGTAGCCCTTCTTTCACAGTTGGACTGTTGAGGACCACCAATGTTTGAAAACAACATATTTAACCTTTCCTATGGCAAATATATTTTAAAACTATTCTTCTTCTTCCTCACCCCATTTGCCATAAAGAAATTAACCAGGAAGTTGAGAGATTCCAATGCCAAATATATTTTTCCCCCAAGATGTTTGATGGTGATATTTTTAAAAATTGTTTTACCTTCATACGTACCAAGAAGCATCAAAATGAATTAGAAAAATAAATGTAAAAAAATCTTTTCAGATTAGAAGTCTCACCCTGGTCCTGCCAATTTGTTAATAGGTATTTCTTCGGAAGAGCTTGAGAACCTGCACAGTAGAAGATGCTAGTCCTGTGCCGACTCTCGTGCTTACAATGAATCATTGAATAAATTATTACCATCCGCGGAGACTGCCTCTTTGGATAATTAGCAATTTCAATCTAAGAAAGATACTGTAAAGTACACTTCAGCTTCGACATCAATAGACAAAACGCTGGGGTAAGTAGCTAAATTAGACTGCTTTAAATACTATCTAGAACTTTTATTTCAATTACATGCCCTTAGAAATTTCTATCTAAAACTAGATGATACATAAGCCTTTTTAGCATATAGTAGCAAATCGAGATTTTATAACAGAGAAATGAGATTTCACTATACTTTTAGAAATTTGCCAAATAAACGAGCTGTAGGCAGAATTTATTCTATATGCATAAATAAACAGAATGTAGAAATTGTGCCGACTTTTCTCACAGTTCTGCCCCCGGAACTGTGTGTTTTGTGTATAAGCTTATAGTAAAAAGAGAAAACTCCCTATGGTCACTAATTTGATTATATCTTCATCTATGAATTAAGTTGATGACTGTATTTCACTTGGGAAATTCAGTGCTCTATAGCTGAAATACAGGTTTTATGACCTCAGTCCTGCTCTCTATTTTGTAGCTTAATAAAATCTATAGGAATTTAAGAGTAGGCAGAAGATTTTCTGAGACTTGCACTCTTGCTGCATTATAACTAAGACTTAAGCTTAAACAAGAGTATAAGCAAATGAAGCTTATATTTAAAAAGCATTTTTATTTTTGCAACTAATACAATTTTATGTAAATTATTTCAGTTGTTATTTCATAACAACAAAAGCCAAAAGACAGAAAAAATGGTACAAAAACATTTGGAATCAAACAGGGGGAAAATTCTTGTTCTTGGGCATGATCAAAAATAAACCTAGACAAAATTTAACTCCTGTTCCCTTAGCCTTTCACAAAACACTCAGGCAAGGCTTACCAAATACAAAGACAAAAGAAGAATTGTTAAAACCATTTAATCAGCTCATTACAATGCATAGCCTCTGAGGTGATTTTCACAAATACATAGACATTTAGAAAAGAGATTATTATAAAATGTAAAGCAGAAGTAATTTATAGATGTATCAATTAAAGCAATACTACTTTACTTTACTAATATGACATTCTCCTAAAAAGCTCAAAGCACATTTTTAAAAATTGGAGTCTTAGAATTATAATTTTGGAAAGATCTATATCCTCTATTTGACCACTAGAATTGAAAAAACAGGGGGTAGGCTTTCTTTTTTTTTAATGGCTTTGTCTTGCACTCTGAGAAATGTATTTTAAAATTAAGTGACCAGAAGACATTACCACTGGCAAAGCATTAGCAGGGAAGAAACCTCTATAAAATTAACAGGGAGACACTGAATCATTTGTTCTGTTAGTGAAAGTCATAGGCAAAAGTTCTAAAATTATACAATTACAAAAATAAATCAAGTGAGTGTGTCATTTCTGCTTTTCTACATTAATAAATTAACCATGTAACATTGTTCAAAATTATGTCAGTTACGCATATAATAATCTTTTAAATTAATGAAGTGATGAAGCGGTTTGATGACACCCATGATTTACAGGGCTGCTTTTAGCTAATGTTAAAAGCCTTTCATTTAATAAATTGCCCCCTTGAGAAATTACCAAAAATGAATATTTTCTATGCTAAATGTTTCAAGGTTTACACTTTTTCAATATATTAACAAATGGCAAGGGAGACGCATTTTTCAAAATCTATCTTCTTTTACATATATTTAATTGAAATTAATTAGTATATGACTTTAAAAGGAAATGATTATACAAGATTATTTATGAGAATTTTTGTGAAGCAATAAAGCTGAATTTAAACAATGAAATTAATCATATGCTTACAAAATTTTGATGATAAATTGGGAATCATTTCCTCTTTCATGAAAGAGGAACAAGTCTATGAAATCTATGTTCTCAAAATATGGTTTAAAACTCCACACTCTTGGCTTAATCATTGCCTTCATTGTTTGTTTGCAGTTTTTATTAAGATTGAATTATATTACTAGTAAGGATTTGCAATTTTTATCTTTATTTTTACTTTGTTCACTTTTACCTAAACATTACTTCATGAATTGTTATATGTGATTTCAGCTCCAGTATATTTCTTAGTTCAATCATGAATAACAATCGTCAGACCTTCCAATCAAAATATATCATTTACATTGTCTTGTAGTTTTATGTGGCCTCAGAGACCGGTCTGAATACAAGAAAAATTATATCTTGTGGACAAATGTTCTGTAAGTTTATTAGGAGAGCAAAATAGATTTCAGTCAAGCCAGGATATGCTTGCATGTGATAACAGCAAAAGAGAAAAGGAGCTAAATATAACTTGGAAAGAAAAGCCTGAAATTGATGTTCTCTGTACTTATGGATTTGTTTTCATAATGTGGAGACTGGTTTTTATTCCACTTCTGAATTAGTAATGTGCCTAGTACTTTGGGCCAATTTCTTTTCAAAGCATTTGCAGCTCCAACCTGGAAACAAGAATAATTAATTTATGCTTCTTGAGTCCAGTGGATGCAATTTTAGGCAGGAAGATGTCAAGGAAATAATTTTTAGAATTCTAATAATCGATGGCAATGAAATGGAGAATTGCCTGTTGGCATTTCAAATGATTTTAAGGAATTTCAAACTTTCATCGATGAATTTTTAATGTGCACTAATCATGGATGCTCAGGGGGCTGTAGTCTGTGCACAGTGAAACAGAACTCAAAGCCGATTATTATTTTTCTTTAAAAATGGCTTCAAGACTTTTAGTTCCTTTATAACATGCAACAGCATCGAACTAGTCATGAGTACAATTATTGGAGTGAGCTCCATTTTTAAGAGTTAATTTAAAGAATGGAAAAGAATCAGTGATCTTTGCAATACACATATCCTGTGTAGGATATTGGCAGGAGGATGCTATTTACTGTTAGAGCTACATGCAGGTCCTATTACTTCCCCAGATGAGCCGGCACAACCTGAAGACGTCTCTTTGCTTTTGGGAGAAACATCACAAGAGCTTTAGGATGGCAAGTTGGAAAATATTACATGCCTCAAAGTTAGACATATCTGATATTGTTAGCACTGATACTGAGCTCTATTTTTGTTTGGGTTATTTCTAGGAAGTGCCTACAATGAGTACAAAGTTATATGATATAGACATTTATTAAAATCTTTGCCTAGACGAACTAAAACCTATTGGAATCTCAATAGGTTTTAGTGGAAGGAATATGGAGAGCTTTCCAGTGCTTTCTGAGAACCCTACAGAGAGAAAGATAATTTTGAAATAAAAGTTTAACTTCTGGTAAATCAAACCTCATGTTCTAAACCACACTAACTATGGGAAATAAAATGTTAGATCTCTGGACCTTAGTTTTATCTGTTCTTAAAATGGAGTCATGGTATCTATTTTTAGCAAGAATTACAGCATCCTTTTTTCCTACCTCAGCTGAACTGTAGAAACAATGAAATAATATATGAAAGCATTTTAACTCTTTGAAAGAACTGTGCTGTAGAGATTCAAGTAACTTCAAAATTTTCCAAGCCCTTTGAAGGTAGATAATGGTGTAAAAGCTTACAGATTACATTTATGGTATATACCTAAATAGGCACAGATTAGAAATTTTCTTGTAATTTGATAGCAGATTTTCTTTTTTAAGTATGTTCAATTAGATTAATAAATTCATATTCTTTGCACACTCCAAAACAATGTCAGGAGGAAGAGGACAAGAAACTTACCCAGAAGTAGAGGAAAGGCCCTACCCCCATACCCGCACCCCTCCAGAATGTTCTAAATAGAAACTCCAGTGGAAACTTGACACCTTCTATTTACTCCTGATAGGAACAGATGCACAGTGGCTGAGTAGCATAACACTATGCCTGCATCCTTTTTCTTTTCTAAGATCCACTTAGAAGTCGGGCAAATCTTTTACTTTTTACAACAAAGAGCACAGCAAATCTGCCCCTGTTTTTGAAAACAGAGTGTAGGACGTACACCTCACAGACAAGGACCCAATAAAATGCTCTATTTATTGGCTAAGCATTAACGGCGTTTCTTATTTTACTCCTGTGACCCTCTCTGGCAGTTAGTCACACATTCCAATTGAGCCAACTCCACAAAAATATCCCTTATGTATAAGGAAAGTGAGAAGCCTAATTGGCCATCGACCTCTGGCTTCCAGCTCCCCTGGTGTCACAACCCAGCAGCTCCCAATTCATCACCCCCAGAGCCACACAATCTGCGCCAACTGAACCAAGGTGGGCAAGGCTAAGCCTGAGGTTCAGGGCCAGTTCCCTGGCCCACCTGAAATCCCTAGTACAGTGAGCAAAGCCTCAACAAGTTCTATCATCCTCACCTGAGTCAGTGCTGGTCAAAATACGGTGCACAGAAAAGTGGATGTTGCTGCTACTGCTAAGTCACTTCAGTCCTGTCCGACTCTGTGTGACCCCATCGACGGCAGCCCACCAGGCTCCTCCATCCATGGGATTTTCTAGGCAAGAGTACTGGAGTGGGGTGCCATTGCCTTCTCCGAAAGTGGATGTAACCAGAACAAATTTTAGTGCTTGATTTTTATTTTCTTTAGTTTCACTATTACTTTCTCTTCATAGCTATGGTATTGCAATCCCACTTACGATAATGATACCAAATTCCCCTTCAAAGTACACATATTTATTTTTTATCTTTTTTATTTTATTTTATTTTTTTTTTTTAATTTTAAAATCTTTAATTCTTACATGTGTTCCCAAACATGAACCCCCCCTCCCACCTCCCTCCCCATAACATCTCTGTGGGTCATCCCCATGCACCAGCCCCAAGCATGCTGTATCCTGCGTCAGACATAGACTGGCAATTCAATTCTTACATGATAGTATACATGATAGAATGCCATTCTCCCAAATCATTTTTTAAAGAAAATTTCAAGAAATTTATGCAAATAATAGCACAGGGAGGCAGAGATATGGCAATAATTGTGTGATTTGTGACTAGCTGAAGATTAGAAAACACTGAGCTAGAGGATGCCAAAGCAATTATGGGAAAAGAATAACAACTCTCTCCTTTCAGCTAGCTTTTCATAGTAATGATTAGAATTCAGTAGTAAAGTAGCTTCCTGTGTGTTTTTAATCAATCTCTTTACAACTCTAGCAAGTAGGTAAGGTAGGTTTCTATCACCATTTTACAGATGGAGAAACTGAGGATGAAAAGGCTCAAGTGATTCACTTAAAATCATGCAGCTAATTAACGGCTGAGCAGGAAATAGTGAGCCTTCAAAATAAATAAGGCTTTCTGCTCCAAATAGAATATACTTTTCAGTTTAACATATTATTCGATTACAAAGGTCACAGGGGGACTGCAGAGTTAAGTATTGCCTCTGTATTAAATTTGTGCATTCACTCACTGAGCATTATTTCTATACCTTTTCCAACTGTACACCAGACATAATAGGAAAATTCCTTGTGAGCAATATAGGACATGAATCCAACTGAACTAATTAGCTCACAATGGTGTTAGGAGGTTAACTGTCTGATGGTGATAAAACATTTTATTGATGGAAAATGCCATATTAAATCCCCCAAATTACCATTGCACATATCACTATTAAGTATGTATATTCAACAAATTTACAGGTAAAGAAAAATATGAATATCATGCAGTGATTACATTTCTGATCAGTCCTTAGAGAGGTGATATTTAATCCTGTCTGTCACACTGTAGGGCTATCGGCATTTGTCAGGGAGGGCTGATGAATCAGGTAGTCAATAGGCATTTAGAGCCAGGCAAACACATATATTCAGGAAATGCTGCCACTTTGTCGTTTTATAGGAACGAAGAAGTATTAAAATAAAACTTGGTTTGCCACTGTGTTTGTTTAAAAAAACACAGAAGTCATAATTTCTGAAAGCAAAATTTGTAGCTTCAATTGCAAATTTAGTCATCTGAGTCTGTACCATGAGACCACAAATTGTATGACATCCTTAAATTAAAGTGGCTTCTCAGAAACGTAAATATTTCCACATGAAAGGTACACGCCAAGTCAAAGTTACACAAACATGTAGATTGCCAATAAAGTTTCCAGTATCACCAGCCATTCAAAGGCATTCAAGACTGCAGCATGGGAAGCTGTCATTTCTGGAAGGCAAAAAGCCGATAAACAAAAAGATATTCTAGCCTTGTGATTTTCCAATGAAATAGCCAATCTGAAGTTTCTTAACTAGGAAATCTGACCTGGTGTTTTGTAAGAAGACAGCTTCATAGTGTGATTCATATTTTTTTCAAAGGAACAAAACTTCTGCTTGTTTGCATGGTCTGCCTTTGCACTTTCTATGAGACTATTTCCTCCAGTGATACACTAACAATTCAGTACATGGTAGGCATGTGATCTGACACAAAGTTCTGAAGTGTAAAGAAGTGTAACCTAATCTCAAAGTGAAAAGCGAGAGACCATATCCACAAGCATAATTATTAGAACACCACCGACCTTTCAGGCTGAAATTAGTAAGCATTCTCATTTTCCATACGCAATCACTTACTGTCCTTTCCCTGCTATTAGTGTTTCAAGAAGCAAGGACATTTAAATGAAAAAAGAAAAAAAAAAAAAAACCCTTCGCTAATTTGAAGCTGAAAATCCAGTCCACTAACATTGACAAAAGTATCCTCTTGATAACTGCCATTCTCCAATAAGACAGCATCACAGGAGACTCAGGAAGGAGCTGGTTAATGTGACTCTATTCTGTATCTCCGTATTGGTAGAAAGTAACATTTTTTTATTGCAAAGTGTTACATTTAAGGCCTTTTGAACCAGAGCTCTCTTCTAGATAAAAATCACACAGAAAACTCATGTGTGAATGACCCAATTTAAACAGTGACTTCAGTGGCATTTTGGCACCTTCCAGGTCCTTTAAGAATCTCAGATGGTGAATGGTTTACATGACATCCAAACAGCTCAGTACCTGCTAGCTTACAGAAGATCAAGACAAACAACTAACTGGTCTCAAGCGTCCCAGTTCTGATTAGACAGCAAAAGCATTAACAATTGCCCAGGCTGAGTATGTACATTTTGCTTATCAAAAATGTTACTGTTGGTGGGGGGGTGGGGCGTGGAATCCGGCCCAGGCATCAGTCCACAGCTTTTACCCTCTCAGCTGGGACAGTGACTCATAGACAGACTCCTCATACCTGTAGCAGAAAGTACTTCCTCCCCTTCTCAAAGTGGTAGGCAAACTCCTCAAAATGATGGCCTCTCACAAAGTCACAGTTAGCTGACTGTCATTATAGCTGTGAAACTGTCCCGCCCATCTGTGCATAGTGAGGGTGGTTAACTCTGCTGAAGAGCAGGCTGATGAGCTGATGGGCTGGACATTAGAGTGAAACAGAGAGGTGACACTGCCTCATGGAGGTGCCCCAGGAAGCAGAGGCAAGGGAGTCTCCCAGCAACAGAGAAGGAGGGAACCAAACCACTTCCCATTGTATATTACCTCCATCCCTTGATAGCTTAGGGATCCTGATGATGTCAGACTTCTGTTAGCACCACATAGGCCTAACACACGTGTGATATTGGGGTGGATGGAGCTTTCGTGAAGTTCACACGTGCCTCAGCTCTCCACCACTTCTCGCTGTTTCTCCTCCCACTGTCAAGAACAGACGTCCCCTTCCCCTGCTCTGCTGCAGTGCCCTCAAGCCCTTTGAAGAAAGTGAGAGTTGAAACTGGAAGAGCCCACTTAATCTTGATGAGGATAAAGGGAAAACTCATGGTGGGGTCCCGGAAAAGGGGCAACAGTATTTTTTGCAATGCCAGTTCCTTCCCCATTAGAGCCAAATCATGCTGCTGTGTGTTCTGTCGCTTCAGCCGTGACTGACTTTTTATAGTTCAATGGACTGTACCCCTCCAGGCTCCTCTGTCCATGGGATTTTCCAGGCAAGAATACTGGAGTGGGTTGCCATGCCTTCCTCCAGGGGATCTTCCCGACCCAAGATTAGAACCTGAATTTCTTATGTCTCCTTCATTAGCAGGTGGGTTCTTTACCACTAGCACCACCTGGAAAGCCCAGAACCAAATCGTGGTGGTTTAATTCTAAATATTTATTAAGCAGCTCCTACCCACAGGACGCTGAAACATCAAGAGCAGACAGCGAAAACCACCACATAATAAGAAAGACAGAACAAAGCTGTGAGGTCCTTCAGTCCTGCCAGTATAACCTTATCCACAAGTCAGGAGGGGCAACCAAGCCTAGAATCAAATGGTTTGTATAAAATTAATACTGAGTGAGGGGAGAGGAACCAAAACTTTATAACATTCACCAAATTAGAATTTCTGAATCAGGATTGACTAGCAGAGTCGTTCTCACAATAGTCATCTCAAAACTTCTGGATCAGATGCTCAGGCTAGAAACTAGACATGTAACTTTAACATTTTTCTGAGATAATTTTGACCTGTGTCCTCTGGAAGAATATAGCTATAAACTAGTAGTTCTCATGGAGAAGGCAATGGCAACCCACTCCGGGGTTCTTACCTGGAGAATCCCAGGGATTGGGGAGCCTGGTGGGCTGCCGTCTATGGGGTTACACAGAGTCGGACACGACTGCAGTGATTTAGCAGCAGCACCAGTAGTTCTCAAACCTGGCTGATTAATTCTAAGAATCACCTGGAGTCTTAAAATTATGGATTGCTGATTTCTACCCCACCCTGAGTCAGAATCTTGAGAGGTGGGCCCCAGAATATGAATTGTCAAAAGCCCCTGACTGATTCTGATTATCAGCTAGGTTTTGGAATGGTTGCTTTAGAGCATCACAAGAAAGTCTCAACACTTGTTGAGCTCTAGAGCCCCACTGAATAGCACCACATTCAAAATGGGGAATCTGGGGAGAGGGGGCTCCCTGGTAATCCAGGGGTTAAGAATTTACCTCTCAATGCAGGGCGATGCAGATTTGATCCCTACTCAGGGAACTAAGATCCTACACACTGCAGCTACTCAGCCCACACACTCTGGAACCCGTGTGGCTCAACAAGAGAAGCCACCGCAACGAGAAGCCTGTGCACCACAATGAAGACCTAGCACAGCCAAAATAAAAAAAAACGAAGAAACAAATAAAACAAACAAAACAGAGAATCTGCATTTGGACAAATGCCCAAGGCTGTTCTGGTATATTGTGATCAGTTAACTGTAAACACAAGGAAGAGATGGATCTCGGGTTTCAGATTTGAGGCCTGTATCCTTCTTGTCCAATCTTTTATTCAAGTGTGCACACTAAGTCACTTCAGTCATGTCTGACTCTTTGTGACCCTATGGACTGTAGCCCTCCAGGCTCCTCTATCCGTGGGATTCTCCAGGCAAGAATCCTTCCTCCAGGGGACCTTCCCAGCCTGTTGACTGAATCCACATTACTTACATCTCTCACATTAGTAGGCAGGTTCTTTACCACTTGCGCCACCTGGGCAGCCCCATTTGTTTATACAGCGCCCCCACTCCCCAAATAAATATACAAAGCCTCACGGATATGCCAGGCACTGTTTTAAAACTTATGAAATTCATGATCTAGTGATGAGAATAAAAGCACAAATAGTTATAATGCACTGTAGCAAGTGTAGAAATAAAGATATGTTTTTTTCAAAGTGACATATGAACACAAAGGAGGGAAGTAACTAACTCAGCCTAGAGGAAATCAGGAAGGTTTTCCAGAAGAAGGTTAGCTTGAATTTAAAAATAACACAGGAATTCCAGTTAGAAAAAAATACTATATAAAATAGTCGCAGTGTTTCCAAAAGTGTGTTCCTCAGACCAGCACTCTCAGAGCCCTCAGGGAGGTATCCCTGAAGTTGCAGCCCACAACTCCACAGTCAGAATTTCTTGGAATGGCACAAGGAATATTCCTTTCTATTGAGCTCTCTGGGTGATTCTGCAAAACACTAGCTTGTGAAAACTATTGAAGAGACAGTTGAAAAAACTGGGTTTATTCCAGGAAATATAAGTGCCTGATGTTAAAATGGAGACTATTTTTTAAAGCTTTTAAAACCAAGGGACACATCTGCTTCTGGCCAACATGGTAGTAACAGGGACCGGATGTATCCTCCTACTTCAGGAAACTGAAATAGAACAAAAAAGGAAAGAAAGAAATAAGCAAACGATGGTTTTCAAGGCAATGTGTATCAAGGAATAAAGGACAGTGAACCTCAAGAGAGAGGGAAAAATGACGTGAGCCCTATGCTTGCATTGAGGTTGCCAAGCTGTGGTGTGGGAAGGAGAAACCCAGAGAGAGTAGGGCAGACCCTGAGGTGAGGGAACAGAGCGAGCCCGCAGCCTCTCCTGTAGGACAGAGTCCTGGGAGGAACAGAATGAGAAGGATGCTACTCTACATGGGAATAAGGGGCTTTGAATACCTCTATGCAACCAAATTCAACAACTTGATTAAATGGACACATTTCTTTCAGGATACAGTTACCAACATTTACTCAGAAAGACACAGAGAACCTATATATCCCTACCTATTAAACAATTAAAATTGTACTTAAGACCTTCCCAATAAAAAACAAACAAGAAAATAAACAAAAAACAACAGTCCCAAATAGCTTTACTTGTGAATTTTACCAAGCATTTAAGGAGAAATCATTCCAACTCTGCCCAAACTATTTCAGAGAATTGAGAATGAGGGAATATATCTCAGTTCATTCCATGAGGCCTGATTTACCATGATGCCAACAATAACACCAACACTATTTTTCCATATGCATGAAAAAAAGGGTTAAATTGGACTTCATTAAAATAAAAAATTTCTGCCTGGCAAAAGACACTGTTAAGAGACTAAAAAGACAAGCCATAGCCTGGGAAAAATAGATATCTGACAGAGGTCTTTCTTATATCCAAAATATACAAAGAACTTTTAAAACTCAACAATAAGAAAAAATACACCCCGGTTCAGACAGACAACATACCAACAAAGATATACAGGTAGCAAAAAGGCATATGAAAAGATGTTGAACATCATTTGCCAGTAGGGAATTGCAAATTAAAGCAACATGATACTACTATACCTCAATTCAGTTCAGTTCAGTTCAGTTCAGTGGCTCAGTCGTGTCCGACTCTTTGCGACCTCATGAATCGCAGCACACCAGGCCTTCCTGTCCATCACCAACTCCCGGAATTCACTCACACTCACATCCATCGAGTTGATGATGCCATCCAGCCATCTCATCCTCTGTCGGCCCCTTTTCCTCCTGTCTCCAATCCCTCCCAGCATCAGAGTCTTTTCCAATGAGTCAACTCTTCGCATGAGGTGGCCGAAGTACTGGAGTTTCAGCCTTAGCATCATTCCTTCCAAAGAAATCCCAGGGTTGATCTCCTTCAGAATGGACTGGTTGGATCTCCTTGCAGTCCAAGGGACTCTCAAGAGTCTTCTCCAACACCACAATTCAAAAGCATCAATTCTTCGGCGCTCAGCTTTCTTCACAGTCCAGCTCTCACATCCGTACATGATCACTGGAAAAACCATAGCCTTGACTAGACGGACCTTTGTTGGCAAAGTAATGTCTCTGTTTTCAATATGCTATCTAGGTTGTCATAACTTTTCTTCCAAGGAGTAAACGTCTTTTAATTTCCTGGCTGCAGTCACCATCTGCAGTGATTTTGGAGCCCAAAAAAATACAGTTTGACCCTGTTTCCACTGTTTCCCCATCTATTTGCCATGAAGTGATGCCATGATCTTAGTTTTCTGAATGTTGAGCTTTAAGCCAACTTTTTAAATGACTAAAATCCACAATGGACATGAGTCTGAGTGAACTCCGGGAGATGGTGATGGACAGGGAGGCCTGGCATGCTGCGATTCATGGGGTCACAAAGAGTCAGACACGACTGAGCGACTGAACTGAACTCAACTGAAAATCCAAAAATCTGACAATACCAAATGCTGACAAAGATGCAAAGAGCAATATGAGCCCCATTCATTGCTGGTGGGAATGCAAATGGTACAGTCACTTTGGAAGATAGTTTGGCAACTTCTTATAAAGTTAAACATACACTTCCCATATGATTGAACAACTCTGCTCCTAGGTATTTATGTAAGTATTTGAAAACATATGTCCACACAAAACTTGACATATTTATAGCATGTTTATTCATAATTATCCAAAACTGGAAGCAACTAAGATGTCTTTCATTTGTAAATGGATGAACAAACTTTGATACATCCACAAAATGGAATTTTATTAAGTAATTTTAAAAAGTGAGTTATTAAGCCACAAAAATAGATGAAGGAGTTTTAAACATATCGCTAAGTGAAAGAAGTCATTCTGAAGAAGTTATATACTCTACAATTCCAACTATATGATATCCTAAGATAAAATTAAATAGAAAGTAAATAGATCAATTGTTTCCAAAGAGAGAGGGTTGAATAGATGAATCATGTGGTTTTTCTTTTCCCCCAGGGTGGTGAGATGGTTTTATATGATACTGTAAGGATAGATACATCATATTATGCATTTGTAAGGATTCATATTTACAAATAGAGAAACAATATATTAAAAAATTTTTAATTATTTGAGAAGTCCTGCATCCTAAGATGGCATATAGTCTATGATAAAGAATCCAGCTATGATACAAATGTAGCATACAAATGAAAAAAAGTTCAGAGGAGATGGGGCAAGTGCTAAGCTAAGTAACTTTGGAAAAGAGTATAGTGTGTAAAGCAAAAGGTAAAAGAAACTACACATAAGCACTGTTCTTAAGGTGACAGATATTTCCAACAGAGGCACAGGTTAAAAATTCTGGTACTGCTTCCAAATATATTGGAATTGAACAGTTTAGTAAGAGGAAAACTTAAATCTCATCACTGATGGAGTGGGAGTTTACAGATGATCAAGGGAGGAACCCCAAATGGTCTATGTGGCAGTGGATTAGAGCTGAAAATATCACTAGGACACATGTTTAACTTCATGTGGATACATGACTCACTCTGTCGTGTCTGACTCTTTGTGACCCTATGGACTGTAGCCCACCAGGCTCCACTGTCCCCGGGATTCTCCAGGCAAGAATATTGCAGTAGGTTGCCATGCCCTTTTCCTGACCCAGGGATCTATACCTTTATATATAATATGTCAAATTTTTTAAAGACAAAAAATATGAAATACTCAGGGATAAATCGAACAAAAAACATAGAAGGATTATCACTGAAAAGGGATCCCTGGTAGGTCAGGTGGTAAGGAATCTGCCTGCAATGCAGGAGATCTGGGTTCAATCCATGGGTTGGGAAGATCTCCTGGAGAAAGTAACTGCTAGCCACTCCAGTATTCTGGCCTGGAGAATTCCATGGACTATGTATAGTCCATAGAGTCTCAAAGAGTCAGACATGACTGAGCAACTTTCACACTTCACACATACACATCACTGAAAACTTAAAAATATTACTAAGAGAAGACCCTACATAAATGAACAGATATACTGTATTTCATAGTGAAAAGACTCAATATTCTTGATGTTAATTTTCACCAAATTCATCTACATATTCAACACAAATTCTTACCAAAATCTCAGCAGACTTTTTCATAAAAACTGAAAATCTGATTCTAAAATTACTATGGAAATGTAAAATACCTAGAATAGCCAAAACAATTTTGAAAAATAGAGCACTAACTCTACTTGATTTTAAGATTTCTTATAAATTTACTGAAATCAAAACAATATGGCAGTCATTTAAATGGAGACAAATGGATCAATGAAACAATAGAGAGTTCAGAAATAGACCCACAAATAACATGAACAACTGATTTTTTTTTTAATGTGCAAAGGCAAATCAGTGAAGAAAATCATTTTGTCAGCAAATGTTGTTGAAACAATTGATAATTTCATAAACAAAAAAAACTTTAACCCATACTTCATACCATATAAAATATTCACTCAAAATGATCATAAATCTAAATTAGAAGCTAAAACTATAAAACTCTTAAAAGAAACAGCTTTCTGACCTTGGATTAAGCAATGGTTTTTTAGATGTGACACTGAAAGCACAAAAAGCAAAGAAAAAGTAGATAAGTTGGATTTCATCAAAATTTTTTAAAAAGGATGTGCAAGAAGGTGAAAAGGCAGTAATAGGGTGGAAGGAAATATTTGCAAATCATATATCAGGTAAAGAATTTATATCTAGAATGCATAAAGAAAACTTAAGCCTCGATGATAAAAACAATTAAGCCAATTTAAAATTGAGAAAGGATTTGAATAGACATTTCTCCAATAAAGTTATACAAATAGCCAATAAGTACATGAAAAGATGTACAATATTTTTAGTCATTTCAGTTCAGTTCAGTTCAGTTCAGTCGCTCAGTCGTGTCCGACTCTTTGCGACCCCATGAACTGCAGCACACCAGGCCTCCGTGTCCATCACCAACTCCCAGAGTTCACTCAGACTCACATCCATCGAGTCGGTGATGCCATCCAGCCATCTCATCCTCTGTCGGCCCCTTCTTCTCCTGCCCCCAATCCCTCCCAGCATCAGAGTCTTTTCCAGTGACTCAACTCTTCACATGAGGTGGCCAAAGTACTGGAGTTTCAGCCTTGGCATCATTCCCTCCAAAGAAATCCCAGGGCTGATCTCCTTCAGAAGGGACTGGTTAGATCTCCTTTTAGTCCAAGGGACTCTCAAGAGTCTTCTCCAACACCACAGTTCAAAAGAATCAATTCTTCAGCGCTCAGCTTTCTTCACAGTCCAACTCTCACATCCATACATGATCACTGGAAAAACCATAGCCTTGACTAAACGGACCTTTGTTGGCAAAGTGATGTCTCTGCTTTTCAATATGCTATCTAGGTTGGTCATAACTTTCCTTCCAAGGAGTAAGCATCTTTTAATTTCATGCCTGCAATCACCATCTGCAGTGATTTTGGAGCCCCAAAAAATAAAGCCTGACACTGTTTCCACTGTTTCCCCATCTAATTCCCATGAAGTTATGGGACTGGATGCCATGATCTTCATTTTCTGAATGTTGAGCTTTAGGCCAACTTTTTCGCTCTCCTCTTTCACTTTCATCAAGAGGCTTTTTAGTTCCTCTTCACTTTCTGCCATAAGGGTGGTGTCATCTGCATATCTGAGGTTACTGATATTTCTCCTGGCAATCTTGATTCCAGCTTGTGTTTCTTCCAGTCCAGCGTTTCTCATGATGTACTCTGCATATAAGTTAAATCAGGCTGACAATATACAGCCCTGATGTACTCCTTTTCCTATTTGGAACCAGTCTGTTGTTCCATGTCAAGTTCTAACTGCTGCTTCCTGACCTGCATACAGATTTCTCAAAAGGCAGGGTAGGTGGTCTGGTATTCCCATCTCTTGAAGAATTTTCCACAGTTTCTTGTGATCCACACAGTCAAAGGCTTTGGCATAAAGCAGAAATAGATGTTTTTCTGGAACTCTCTTGCTTTTTCCATGATCCAGCAGATGTTGGCAATTTGATCTCTGGTTCCTCTGCCTTTTCTAAAACCAGCTTGAACATCAGGAAGTTCACAGTTGATGTATTGCTGAAGCCTGGCTTGGAGAATTTTGAGCATTACTTTACTAGCCTGTGAGGTGAGTGCAATTGTGCGGTAGTTTGAGCATTCTTTGGCATTGCCTTTCTTTGGAATTGGAATGAAAACTGAACTTTTTCAGTCCTGTGGCCACTGCTGTGTTGTCCAAATTTGCTGGCATATTGAGTGCAGCACTTTCACAGCATCATCTTTCAGGATTTGAAACAGCTCAACTGGAGTGCCATCACCTCCACTAGCTTTGTTCATAGTGATGCTTTCCAAGACCCACTTGACTTCACATTCCAGGATGTCTAGCTCTAGATTAGTGATCACACCATCATGATTATCTGGGTTGTGAAGATCATCTTTGTACAGCTCTTCTGTGTATTCTTGCCATCTCTTATTAATATCTTCTGCTTTGTTGCGTCCATACCATTTCTGTCCTTTATTGAGCCCATCTTTGCATGAAATGTTCCCTTGGTATCTCTAATTTTCTTGAAGAGAGCTCTAGTCTTTCCCATTCTGTTGTTTTCCTCTATTTCTTTGCATTGATCGCTGAAGAAGACTTTCTTATCTCTTCTTCCTATTCTCTGGAACTCTGCATTCAGATGCTTATATCTTTCCTTTTCTCCTTTGCTTTTCACCTCTCTTCTTTTTACAGCTATTTGTAAGGCCTCCCCAGACAGCCATTTTGGTTTTTTGCATTTCTTTTCCATGGGGATGGTCTTGATCCCTGACTCCTGTACAATGTCATGAACCTCATTCCATAGTTCATCAGGCACTCTATCTGTCAGATCTAGGCCCTTAAATCTATTTCTCACTTCCACTGTATAATCATAAGGGATTTGATTTAGGTCATACCTGAATGGTCTAGCAGTTTTCCCTACTTTCTTCAATTTGAGTCTGAATTTGGCAATAAGGAGTTCATGATCTGAGCCACAGTCAGCTCCTGGTCTTGTTTTTGACAGAATGTGGTCCACGGGAGAAGGGAATGGAAAACCACTTCAGTATTCTTGCCTTGAGAACCCCATGAACAGCATGAAAAGGCAAAATGATAGGATACTGAAAGAGGAACTCCCCAGGTCAGTAGGTGCCCAATATGCTACTGGAGATCAGTGGAGAAATTAACTCCAGAAAGAATGAAGGGATGAAGCTAAAGCAAAAACAATACCCAGCTGTGGCTGTGACTGGTGATAGAAGCAAGGTCCGATGCTGTAAAGAGCAATATTGCATAGGAACCTAGAATGTCAGGTCCATGAATCAAGGCAAATTGGAAGTGGTCAAACAAGAGATGGCAAGGGTGAACATCAACATTCTAGGAATCAGCGAACTAAAATGGACTGGAATGGGTGAATTTAACTCAGATGACCATTACATCTACTACTGCGGGCAGTACCCTCAGAAGAAATGGAGTAGCCATCATGGTCAACAAAAGAGTCCGAAATGCAGTACTTGGATGTAATCTCAAAAACGACAGAATGATCTCTCTTCGTCTCCAAGGCAAACCATTCAATATCACAGTTATCCAAGTCTATGCCCTAACCAGTAACACTAAAGAAGCTGAAGTTGAACGGCTTTATGAAGACCTACAAGACCTTTTAAAACTAACACCCAAAAAAGATGTCCTTTTCATTATAGGGGACTGGAATGCAAAAGTAGGAAGTCAAGAAACACCTGGAGTAACAGGCAAATTTGGCCTTGGAGTACGGAATGAAGGAGGGCAAAGACTAATAGAGTTTTGCCAAGAAAATGCACTGGTCATAGCAAACACCCTCTTCCAACAACACAAGACAAGACTCTACACATGGACATCACCAGATGATCAACACCGAAATCAGATTGATTATATTCTTTGCAGCCAAAAATGGAGAAGCTCTATACAGTCAACAAAGACAAGACCGGGAGCTGACTGTGGCTCAGATCATGAACTCCTTATTACCAAATCTTTAGTCATTAAGGAAATGCAAATAAAAAAACACAATGAGATAACACTGTATGTGTAGTAGAGTAACTGAAACTAACAAGGCTGACAATACTAAGTGCTGGCTAGGGTGCGGAGACCTGAGCGTTCATATTCCTGGTGGAAATGTAAAATGGGACAGTCTATTAGGAAAATTGTTTGGCTATTTCTTAAAAAGTTTAATAGACACATACTGTATGATTCAGCAATTCCAATCCTTGGTATTTACCCAAGAGAAGTGAAAATATTAGCCTGTCAAAGATTTTTACACAAAGGCTTATAGCAGTTTTATTTATAATAACTCCAAACTGGAAATAACCTAAATCTCCATCAATAGGCAATTGCCTATATAAAAATTAACTCAAAATTAACTTATATTGCCACCGATAGGCAACATCTATACAATGTTATATAGATATACTGCTCATCCATAAAGACAGATAAAGATACCACAACATGGGGATGAAATAATTATACCAATAAAATAATTATACCAATAACCCAGACAGAAAAGGAACATATAATATATGATTCCATTTACATAAAGTTTAAGAAACTGCAGACTAATATATGGCAACAGAAAGTAGATCATTTGTTCCCTGGGACCAGGGAGGGATTTATAAAGAGGTAAGAAAAAACTCCTAAGGGTGATGGATGTATCTACTCTCTTGACTGTGACCATGGCTTTATGGATTTACACATATTTTAAAAATTATCAAATTGTGCACTTGAAATATATGTTCCCTACTGTATGTTCATTATTTCTCAGTAAAGCTGTCTTTTTACAAGTTCGACTATCAAGGAAAAACAGGAGTATGTAGATGAATCAGACATTTGAGGAAGCCATCTTTCTCTCACCTTTCTTCTTCCCAAAACTATATTAAAAATTAGCCTCAGGAAAGGCTTTTCTATCATGTGCTCCTGTTTTCAAGGTCCTTTGTTCCAACTGGGTACTCAAAACCAACAATCAGTGAAATATCTCATGGGCTAATAGCTTAACCTCTGTTTCTAGAAATTGCTGTATACTTGGTAACACGTTCACATATATTATCTAACTTTTGCCCTTTTGTGATGTACATAGAGTGGGCATTCTTTGATATGGCTATTTGTCAGATGAAGGCAAATGAAGAGGAACAAGGAAGTCCAAGATCAGAGCTATATGGCTATGTAAGCCAACCTACCTCCTTACTCACCAGTTTTCAATGATAGAAATGAAGTAGAATCATAGAAGGAAGGCTCAGCAAAGGGTCTCACTGCTTCTGCTACAGGGAGCCCAGTAGCACCTTTTAGATGGCATTTCACACCTTCATCTTGCTCTTTTAACACAACTACAATAGATTACTTGAATCAATTATTTTGTTTGTTGTGGGCTCCTGGAATCAAAGTAAACTGAATGACAATTGTATGTGTTACTCGCTTAGTCATGTCCAATTCTTTGCGACCCCATGGACTATAGCCCACTGCCAAGCTCCTCTGTCCATGGAATTCTCCAGACAAGAATACTGGAAAGGGTTGCCATTCCCTTCTCCAGGGGAACTTTCCGACCCAAATCTGGGTCTCCTACACTGAATGATAATTAACGACTTAAAATTTATCAGATTATTTATGGAGTTATATTTATTGCATTATGGTGTCTTATAAGCCTATATGGTGGCTCCAACCATGAGCCTCTCCATCTCATAGATGGGGAAACAGGCACAGAGTTTCAGTAGCTCGAGCAAAGTCAACAAGTTGATAAGGGAAGAACCACTCAGAGAGTACGACTTCAAAGCTTCGTCCTATCCCGAGTAAGACAATTTGTGCAATATTAATATATGGCTTTATTTTTTTGGGCTCCAAAATCACAGCAGATGGTGATTCCAGCCATGAAATTAAAACACAGTTACTCCTTGGAAGGAAAGTTATGACCAACCTAGACAGCATATTAAAAAGCAGAGACATCACTTTGCCAACAAAAGTCCATCTAGTCGAGGCTATGGTTTTTCCAGTGATCATGTATGGATGTGAGAGTTGGACTGTAAAGAAAGCTGAGCACCGAAGAATTAATGCTTTTGAACTGTGGTGTTGGAGAAGACTCTTGAGAGTCCCTTGGACGGCAAGAAGATCCAACCAGTCCATCCTAAAGGAGATCAGCCCTGGGATTTCTTTGGAAGGAATGATGCTAAGGCTGAAACTCCAGTACTGTGGCCACCTGATGCGAAGAGTTGACTCATTGGAAAAGACTCTGATGCTGGGAGGAATTGGGGGCAGGAGGAAAAGGGGAAGACAGAGGATGAGATGGCTGGATGGCATCACCAACTCAATGGACGTGAGTCTGAGTGAACTCCGGGAGTTGGTGATGGACAAGGAGGCCTGGCGTGCTGCAATTCATGGGGTCACAAAGAGTCGGACACGACTGAGCGACTGAACTGAACTGAACTGAACTGAACTGAGGACATCTCCAGACTGTATTTTTAATAGATCAGGAAGCCATAAATTGGATTGGAAACTGCCTGCTCATACAATTTTAGATATGCCCCTGGCAGAAACACCCTCCCTTCCAATGTTGGAGTGAGGCAAAGGGAAAGCTGACAGCTGCAAAATGGTATACCCAAAATCCAGAGAATGAGAGAAAAGATGACAGGAACCCACTTTCCCAATCATCCTTATCCCTCTCCTAGGCTTTTGTTTTGCTATACATTCTATTTCTATTTTATCGGTGCCTTGGCCTTCAAAGACACATAATTGAAACCAAAAGAGACAAAACACCTGAGTCCCTTCCGAATTCTGTTTCTTCATCCTCTGTAATTGTTTAGCAAAGAACTCCACTTCTTTCAGCTTACTGTTTCTTGTTTATCTCAAAGAGGAGAGCTGACTTTTTGGGAAAAAAAAAATCAGTATTTCTGGTTCAGCTATCGAAATACATGGTCCCTTGGGCAAGTCAATTAAGCGGGGAGGGATTCAGTTTCCTTATCCATAAGTAAGAAGGTCACCTGCACTGCTGCTGCTGCTGCTAAGTCACTTCAGTTGTGTCCAACTCTGTGTGACCGCACCAGGCTCCCCTGTCCCTGGGATTCTCCAGGCAGGAGTACTGGAGTGGGGTGCCATCACCTGCACTAGATAGCCTCAAAGAGGCTGTTCTAGCTTTCAAATTCAATGACCTCATGTCTCCCTGTTTCTTTCCTATCTGGTTTGAGTACCCAGAATTTGACATTTTCAAGGTGATTTCTTTGCTCCTCCTAATGGGAAGAAACCTTCTGTCTTGCTTCCTGTGCCTTTCTTTGCTATTCTAAATCCTGTGTCTGAACAAAAGATTTCAATAGTTTCTGGCTGCCCTGGGTCAGAGGGAACCCAGGTTAAATTACAGCTCACAGATATGCAAAGTACTGCTTTCTATAAGGGCGCTGTGAGTGATGTGGAGGGCAAACCAAATTGCTCACTTCCAGAAAACCTCAAATCAGCAGAAGGCACTTGGTATATTTTGGACTGTCAATGCAGAATTTTTCTAGCCCATAGATATTTAAACTTCTCTGAAATCATTCTTGTTTGAATAAAACTTTCAGTTCAAAGAAATACAGATACTGAATAAGTTAAAAAAAAATCCAAAATATAGCTTATAGATGGCTAATACTGCTGGGATTTTTTTTTTTTAGAAACTTTTAGAACTTTAGTAATAGAAATTATGTTCTTAGGTTTCCAGGTATATAAAGAGGTCATTGATTTAAAAAATAACTTAAATATAGTAAAAATAAAGATTAGAAATGGAATTAACCTGTAATTTGCATTGCCTTAATCTCCTTTTATTTTTATTTTTCCCTTGCTGAACAAAGAATACCTAGCACAGTGGGGAAATGTAATTCCTCAGAAGACTATAAGAAATTTCACAGAAAAGTATATGATGTACACATTACTAGGAGATAAAGATTTGAAAAGGTGGATGGGCTTAAACATGATATCCAATATCCTTTTTCCTATTTAAAGTGATTTTAATTCCTTTCTTTTAAGTGTAAGAAATTTACATTTGGTTTTACTGACTTACCGTGTTGAAAACTTCAAACTTAAAACTGCATCACACAGACTTTAAATGTTTGTTCAGTGATTTCATAAACTTTATTATTTATGTGAAAGTTAAAATATCTTAAAATCAGACTGAAGCTACTCAGCTCTTTTAATCACCTTTGTTACTGACTTAGGTAGTGATTAATCCTCCAGTTTTTTCTGTATAAAAAAAAAGACTGATGCTTTTCGGAAAATGATTCTTAAAATATGAAAATGTTGTAGCTAACAAAGTATCTCTATATATTCTATATAAATAAGGAATATACAATATAAACCAGAAGATACCAACCAAGAAATACTGCTAACTGCTAAGTCGCGTCAGTTGTGTCCGACTCTGTGCGACCCCATAGACAGCAGCCCACCAGGTTCCTCCATCCCTGGGATTCTCCAGGCAAGAACACTGGAGTGGGTTGCCATTTCCTTCTCCAATGCATGAAAGTGGAAAGTGAAAGGGAAGTCGCTCAGTTGTGTCCGACTCCTAGAGACCCCGTATAAGTTGACATGAATTAAGCACAGTGCAAGTTATAGTCCAAAAATTAAATTAGAATAAATGCTAACCACCCTTATCAAAAATTAAATAAGAAAAGATTAATAGCATTTATCATTTTAGAGACATAATATTTTATATATATGGATGTTAATCCATTTTAAATACTTTCTTATAAAAGTAATAATTTTTTAAATTTTTTTTAAGAGAGACACCCAGAAGTACTGAACTACATAGAAGAAGCTTACTAGATATTTTCTATAAATATTCATGTGTGAATTTGCTTAAATGATATGATACTGATGCAACTTGCCTTTTTCATTTGAGAATACATAGTGATTCTCTTTCATCTTACCACATCTAGATTTGGTTAATTCATCCCATGGTTGATAACATTACATCTTATGGATATACTATGATTTATTTAAAGAATCATCTCAATATACTTTTCTATTTTTTACAGTTTTTCTCTATTACAAGTAAGGCTAAAATGAAAATTCATTCACATATATCTTTGCTCATTTACAAAACACACTCACACAAGTATACCTGCAGTGATTTTAAATGTTGAGTTCAAGAATGTGAACATTTACATCTTGATAGATAATGCTACATTGGCCTAAAAATGGTCTCCCAATGCATTCTCTTCCTCAGAATATATGAAAATTCCTGTTTCCTCTGCCTCTCACCAACAATTGGGTCTTAGTAATTTTTTTTCATCCTTGTCAACTAGTATGTGAGACAACTTATTGTTTTAATTTGTGTTTCTTTAATTGTGGGTGAAATTGAATATTTCTTTTATGATGTTTATTATTTGAAATTTTTCTCCTAAATCACTTATTCCTCCCTCTGTCAACTTTTCTACTAAATTACAGGTATTCCCTCTAATTTGCAAGATAAATTGCTTAATAAAATTAGCTTTTTTCTCTTCTGTAAAACATCACTTCCCATTTTGTTGTGTTTTCATTTTGGTTATGATGCTTCATAGAGTGCAGGTATTTAACTTTTTTCTAAATGGGACTGATCCATTTAACAAATATTTACTGCCTATTTACTATGTGCTAAGGACACAAAGGTGACCAAAACAGA
Source organism: Budorcas taxicolor (assembly GCF_023091745.1). Lineage (NCBI taxonomy): Eukaryota > Metazoa > Chordata > Mammalia > Artiodactyla > Bovidae > Budorcas > Budorcas taxicolor. Next base: position 124,238,228 of record NC_068920.1, read on the forward strand.
CATTGAGCCTGCATCGACCTTAATAATACATTGGAGAAGCAAACATTGATCAACTAATAAAAAAGCATGTAATTTCAAATAAAGGGAAGGTATCAAAAGCTATCTTTTCCTTTCTAGCTTCCAGATTGTTCATGCTATGTTTATACATCATAATTATGGTCTAGAAATTTGTGTTTTGTTTTGCAAGTATATTTTTTTTAATGTGGAATTTATTTCAGGAGTGAGAGTAATGCAGAAATTCTACTTTTCTTCCTCTCTCTTTTTTTAAAACATGGTTAGGCCGTGTACCATTCATTAACTGGACTAGATATTCCCCAGTGATTAGAGATAACACATTAATCACATCCCAGTTATTACTTGAGTGTACTATATTTTTGTAAATCCATTGCCCATTTTAATTTTATTTTATAACTTGAGTATTCACACTTACTTATTCCTCTCAATTTAAATGGTATTCTAATGAATATTTCATCTAAGTTATAGAATAACTTAATGACGATAAACATCTTCAGCTTTCCTATCCATGAAACAGATAATGCCTTTCCATTTAAGTCTTTTTTATTTCTTTCCAGTAGAATTTCAAGGTTGGTTTTAGATTGGCTACCATTTATTTTATTTACTCTTCAATTTTCTTTTCTAACTCATAATACTATTTACACACTTAGATGGCTTGTTTTAAAGAGTCACTGTTCCCTTTACTTTGTTTGACAGTTCATAGCAGCCCTTGCAGACAAAAGCAGCAGTTAAAAATTTCTTGGAGTGTGTCTTTCTCCAGACTTGACTTTAGTATCATTTTCCCTTCATGTCTTTTCCCTTCTTCCTTTCTTTCTTGCATTATTTTTAATCAATGCTAACTTCCCCCCCTCCCCAGATTACTATCATTTGATGCGTACAGCTCTATACAGACTTTCTTGGTCAGGATACGGCATATATGGATTCACAGTGACTCCCTCTGTCTCCTCAACTGGACTCTGTGTGTAGATTCTTTGGTTTGAAGTCTGTGTGTTAACGGTTTCTGTCTAGACTCAATTTCTCTCATCTAAGGGAGGTAGGCCAGACGCTGAACTACAACTAGCAGGTAGGTTCTGTTTTCTTTTTTGTAATGATGTTTTAAATCTCCTCACTGGAATGTACTTTCCTAATTAGAAGTTTATCGTCTTCCTTTGGCGAATTTTAGATTCCCACAACCACCACCACTACCATACACCACCACCCCCCACCCCCCACCGCCCCAATTCAAGGAACAGAAGACATCTACTTCTTCAAAAAGAAATACTAAAATTTCTTTTCCAGCCTCAACCCTCCCCACCAAAAGAGGAGCCTCCATTTCTTTCCCATCCCTGGAGTCTAGTGAAAGTCGCTCAGTCGTGTCCGACTCTTTGGGACCCCATGGACTACACAGTCCATGGAATTCTCCAGGCCAGAATACTGGAGTGGGTAGCCTTTCATTTCTCCAGGGGATCTTCCCAACCCATGGATTGAACTCAGGTCTCCCACATTGCAAGCAGATTCTTTACCAGCTGAGCCACAAGGGAAGCCCAAGAATACTGGAGTAGGTAGCCTATCCCTTCTCCAGGGGATCTTTCCCAACTCAGGAATTGAACTGGGGTCTCCTGCATTGTAGGCAGATTCTTTACCAACTGAGCTATGAGGGACTAGAGCGTGAGGGAATACTGGAGGAAGGATTTTGAAATGAGCAAAATCTTAGGGCACTGGCAATGGCAATATTACTCCACAGTAGATCTCCATAGGAGATCTTAAGAAACCTAAAAGGGCTTTGACGCTGCTCCTCTCTAGGCCATTAATGCCCTGAGAGGCTTTCATCTTATTTCTTATTTACCACCTCTCAGCAATCCCACTTCAGACTACTTTCCCATCTTTCGATCAACAGAGAAAAGTACAGCGGCCAGTCCTGGTGGTTCTTTCCACTTTGGTTATGCTCTAGAAGGGCCTCTTTGGTTTTTCCTCCCCTTGAGGAAACCACACACCAACCCAGTCACCTTCCCTGAAAATGAAGTTTGTAAAAGTGAGTTACTGAGGAAAGTGCCCTTTCACGTGTTCCCTAGAGTACTGGGTCCAGAAGAATGAGATACAGGACTCTCAATACCTCTGTCTTCACACACTTTATTAAGCTTATTTAAGGAATGCTGCAGAGATTTCTTTGCTATTGTTTCTTTTCAAGTTCTGGAAGCAGAACAGAACTGTCATCTTGCTAGTCCCCTGCCAATTTCTGGATGTCTTAAGGATACCAGTTTACACTTGCCCCCAAGAGGGCTTCCCTGGTGGCTCAGACAGTAAAGAAACCGCCTGCGATGCAGGAGACCTGAATTAGATGCCTGGGTTGGGAAGATCCCCTGGTGAAGGAAATGGCAACCCATATTCCAGCATTCTTGCCTAGAGAATCCTGTGGACAGAGAAGCCTGGTGGCTTACAGTCCACAGGGTTGCAAAGAGCTGGACATGACCGAAGTTACTTAGCACAAGAGGGCTGCCATTCATGCCTCGAATTCATGCAATCTTTACTTTTCAATCATTCTTTCACCGCATTTATTCGTGAGGAGGGAGTGATTATTCCTATTAATTTCCATAGGAAGGGGAGTTTCCATGCTCATTAAATCAAAGTACAAAGAAAAGTTTTCCAAAGTCTTCCTCGATGTCCCATTTCATGTTTCTCAGAAAGATCAGTGTTCCTAATCGGTGAACCTGGAGAGTAAAATAAGAACCAAGCTTAGATGCTCAGCTTCTACTGAGTGCTGAGTTTTCTTTCAGTTTCAGGCAGCCTATGCTCAGTTCTCATATACTTATGCAGCTGTGGTTTGGGAAGACTTTGTTGGATAAGCCTGTTTAATGAAATAGACAAGATGTGTATTAGTCAGAGTAGATCTTAGCCTTGTTTTCCAGCTGTTATTTTCCCCCAAAGCTGACATTTCTCCATCATGCCCCTATGTGAATCTTTCCATTGATTCCTAGCCGAGGGGTTTGGAGATGAACAAGAGTGTTAATTCCCGTAAACCCCAACACACCCTGCTTTACTCAGGTTTGTAGGGTTTATAAACCCTAAGAACAGAAAGTGCCCTTTCCCTTTGCCCGATCTAAGAACTCTAATTTTAAAAATATACTCTCATGGAGAACTAGCTGCTAAAATGGTGAAGATCAAGAGCTTACGCTATTGAGAAATCATGAATTTATTATTTCCATGAAAGTATTTGCACCATTTCTTGTCCACCCTGGAAATTTGGAAAAATTTCCAAATTATATGCTCCTGGAACACTCTTAGAAATCAGTCTTTACTGAGACTTTTTCTAGTTCAGCCTCCAAGGGGTTGTTTTAATTTCTCTAGGACATTTACCTGCAATCACAGTACAGTAAGGCTTGTACCAGCTGAGAGTAGAGAGGTCAAGAGATCAGGCTTTGAGTGAAATTCTACTAACACGAGAGATTTGAAAGCTTGTCTACTTGTTATTCTTTTGCAAACAATAGATTGCATTATTAAAATTGACCAAATATGGAAATGTGTTCACTTGTACAAAAAAGGATATTTTAAATTAAAGGCAAACTTTTAAAAAGCAGACATTTAGTTATAAATTGTGTACTTGTTTTACCCATGAGAATTTGTCACTGTGAAAATTCAGGCAGAAGATGACACAAAAACCTTATACGCAAAATCTCAGAACAGCCTGGGAAGTCACACCAGCAGCTCTGAGAAGTGTTTATTCCCCATAGTTGGGCCACAGGAAAAGCCAATCTGAATACCTTTACCCACTCAGAGAAACTGATCTGGTCTTCTCGTCTCAATCATCTTTTAAGAAATTTTTCGTTCCACAAAGGAAAGGATCTTCCAGAAACTAATTTTTCACTTGTCCATAGCTTCCAAATAGGCACATATCCATCGGTTTCAATGAAACTCACGTCTTAAAAATGTCCAAGTTAAAAAAAAAAGTGAGTCAAGAGAAAAGAAAGACATATCTACAAATCACTGCTTTTTCTGATTTAAAAAAAAAAATAGTGCACATTCACTATAGAAACCTTGAAAATTAGAAATATAAAGTAAATATCATTCACCATCTTATAACCACATTAATATATTTATGAATTTCTGCTGATTTTTCCCTTTAGGTACAAACATATGTAATCATGACTCATTTTAGTTTTGTCTTTTTATTTTTATGACCATTTTAAATTTCATGAATATTTATTCAGGAACATCATACATGTTAGTTTCATACATTCCTTCATATAAGAAAGAGGATTCAAAAGTTTTAAAGCTACAATATCCCAAACAGAGAAATTCACTGCAAAAGTAAATAGACAATTCAAAAAGGAAAGACAAGAGCTGCAGGTAATAAGAAATGCAATTTTAAATATAGGGATTCATTTTTACCTAGAAATTTTGGTAAAAGGAATATTTAAACCATTGTATCCAATCATGACGGGTAATTCAGCAAAAAAAAAAAAAAAAAAAAACACCAATCTTAAAGCCATAAAATTTTTAATATATTCTAAAGACCTAAAATTCTAACTTCCAGATACCTTTCTAAAAAAATGTAGAGAAGTCTGCATGCACACACATGCAGGTATACTCACATACAAACACAATGCCCTGTAGCTTGATTTATAATAGTGGAGAAAAAAAACTAGAAAAAAATAAAATATCCAAAAATAGGTGGCACTTAACTGTAGTATGGTACACTTAGACTTTGCAAGATTAAGCAGACGTTAAAAATGGATACTACCTTTATGTCATAATTTGAAAGAGATACTACAATGGAAAGCAAAAGCATATAATTTCTATAAAAATATACATCTGAAGAAAAAAATTACTTTTAGTTATGTTTGGATGGTGGGTTTATGGGCACTTTTTCCTTCTTCTTTAGTATCAATATTTCTTTTTCAGTACCATTTTGATAATAATTTAATTTTTAATATCCTGGACTGTTTATGCAATCTTTAAGAGTCATTGCAATTGTGACATAATCAGAAAGGATTGGAAAACAGGAGAAAAGGAGGTAATTATCACTCAAATACCTAAGCAGTTGCATACACTAAAATGCGAACCTTTTTTGTCTCATTTTTTATGTTAATTATCGTAAATGCTTTTCTTATCCTTGATAAAAGTTCATGGAATGTCCCATGAATTGACCTCGGCTATGGGTTGAGGTGGGAGTGGGGAGGAGTCATTTTCATTCTATGTGACAATACAGCTGCATAGAACAACTTCCAAAATAAAACCAGCAGCTAAAACAGTACATGAACTACCCATGAAGGTAACTAGTACTGATCACATACTTCCTCAGGATTCCCTGTTTGTCTTCCTTAATCCAGATCCTGGAACAGAAGTTATCAATAAATAATTTATCAGATGCATACATTAATTAATGAATGAAGCAGGGTACATAGACTGGTCCATTTAAAACACGGCAGTAACTTCTAGTGTCTGCTAGGAAACACTGAGTATCACTTTCATGTTTGGCAACTGTTTTTGAAGCACTGGCTGCATTTAAAAAGACAAATACCACCGAGAAAGAGACTCCAGTCTCTAGAAACTGGGGCAAATCTCATAGACCAACTTGACTCCTAGCTTCAAACTCAAAGTCTGCTATGATCCCATTCAAATGAATGATGCTATGTCCACTTATTAATTATACAGCTGCTGCAAGAATGGCAAACGGTATTGCATAAGCCGCATCCTCAGAGAGATTTAGATCCTTCTGACCTGCCCTTAGGACAGCACTAGTCCAGCTTGTTCGTCACTGTAATGTCCCATCAAAGTCAATGTTGCAAATATTGAATATTCTAAGACTTCTAATGGGACTTTTGCTCATGATTAGGGAATATGAGAAAGCCTAAGTACAGAGTAATTTGCAAAGTAATAACAATGTTTCCTACACAGGTGATAGCTCAGAGGAGATGTAATTGGACAGAATTACCCCATTCCAAGAATAATACTTTGTACTTTATGTCATATTATCATGGGAAGATCTTAAAGAGATTTATGAACATTGATTAAACATCAGAACACCATTTTGAAGGAGACAGAATTAATATTATTTTACAGAGCCCAGAGAGGGATGGTTTCCGTTGCCAAAGCACACAGCAGATAGTAAAGGAATAATCCCAGTCTGCAGTGGCTTGATTCTAGGACTACTGTTCCAGCCTTTGGGAAGATTTCATTTCTATAACATGTTATAACTTAAATGGTAAAAGGAAGAAACAAAAAATGGGGCTTTTATTTTCAGTGTATCTTATAATTTCCATGAAGGAATGTATTTCTGATTGTCAGAGTCAGAAAACACTTAAATCATTTCTCTTGAGCCCCTGAATTTTGACTAGTCAAGTTCTGTTTATAATTATTTTGCCCTCCCCCTTTCAGCTGTAAACATGTGGCATCAGCAGAATCAAATGCAAAATTCACAAATCACTGGGGCTGGGAGGAATATCAAAAATAGAGTCAAGGCATCCTGGTTTCCAGATGAGGAACCTTAGGCCCAAAGGGGTGGGAAGGATGGAAAAAAGGTCTCTGTTCAAACAATGAAGAGAGCTTCTTCCGCAGAAATGCCTCTCATTGCAAGGAATGCCCACACATGGCTCCCAAGGCCCTTACTGCTTCCTTAGCTTGCTCGGCAATTGAGCATCTCAAGTTGAATGTATGTAAATGATTTTGTGGCCAAGCATAAAAGTGAAACTGATAGCAAAAGATGCAAGTTTTCAGCCAAGTTCTGATTTGACTGCTGTAACAACTGGCTGTCAGTAGCCTTGGATGTTACCAAAATGAAAGACTGTACCGAAGCACCTATCCCAGTGTCTGACATAGAGGAAGCCTTCAGTAAATGCTTTGCCTTGTACTCTGAACAGCCCTCCACCTCCTTCAACCCTACCTGGAGCCTGAGCTCTAAAACTGCTTGATCCACATATCTGTATGTGCTTTAATATACTGCACAGCAGATTTTGTTTGTATTTGCAAGAAGCTGCAATACTCCATCAGATGTTTCTTTAAAAGCTTATAAATTATTCTTTAGGCTTTCTTTAAAAAAAATAAACATTGAAATGAATATGTGTGCATTAAAGTTCATAATCAATAAAGGATGATCAGGGGTGGAGTTAGAGAAAGTGTATACCCACAAATGAGTCAGACTAACAGCTGTCACAGGAGTCTGCGTTAGGGCAGAGGCTGCAGATCTCTAAAGATGGAGAGTCTCAGTTTATAAGTTCCCCACCCCACTCCCCAGGCCCCGTGAAATGCCTGTTATGGGGGAGATGAGTGAGACTCTCCTTATGCAGAAAGTGAATCACTGTTTCTATATGCTCAACAAGCCCCAGAGGAATCAGAACACAGGAACTGAAATCACATTTGTTGTTGTTATTGTTGCTTTTGCTTTGAGTGTACCTCTGCAATTCAGATGACCAATTAATCCCATGAAAATAGGTTCTGAAGACCCAGTGATAAATATCTTTCCATCAATTACAACAATTGAAATTCTGAAAAGTAATAAAAAAAAATATGATGACAATGATGGTAATGATGAGTGGGTAATGTGACTATATCTGCTTAACCATATTTAAAAAATAGAAACCATGACAAGGCTGATCAGCTTTGCTATTCTCTTTTGGAAGACACAAAATGTCTAATATTTAAAACTTGGTCTCTCCCTCCCCACAGCATGACAGGTTATTCTTCCCATAATCAAAAGATTTCACTATAGTCTAGGAGAAAATATTTTGGAAGTAAAACTATGTCTTTAATATTTCCAAGTAAAAGAATTCATATCTGATAAAAGCAATACTTTTAGATATGTCATATGCAAAAAGGGTACCATGTAATTAGAAGTGAATTTAGACAGAAAGACAGAAAGATGAGATGTAAAAGCAGATAATTAGTGCACTGTTATAATTAGCAAATATTCTCAATCCCATGGTAACTGTGCTCTGAAAAGGACTCCTGCCGATTAATATTTCCTGAAAGCAGTTTTCTTCTCTCTTTTTAAATGGGAAGTTTGAATTGCTATCTCCTTGAAAACTATGCCATAATATGTCATAAATGGATTTATGTCTATGTTATAGTTTTTAAATGCAAAAAGGCATACCAAATACAAGAACAAAACTAATATTTATAGAATGAAAGGTTATGATAAATCTACATAATAATCTTTTGTTCTATATAGAATTTTAAGGGTGATCTTTCAAAACTATATATTCCTGTGCAACAAAAAAATAACTTTGAAAGTAATTATGCTCCCCAAAAAATAAATTAAAAAAAAAAAACTTTGAAATCGGAGGAGCAAACATTTTACACTGAGTGTATTTCATTAATTCAAAATGTCTGGATACTAGAAATAGTGAAACTTTCTGGAGATGGGTTCCAAAAGTTTCAATATTTCTAATTTATAGTAGATGATGGGAAAGAAAGAGAAAAGAACTAAAAAAATCAACCAGAAGGAAAGTTTTCTAATTTTTTTTCTCATGCTCTCCCTACCAAATATTTAGCTTAATAAAAGGATGCAGCTACAGGGATTTTTTTTTCCATTGATACCATAACTCAGTACACAGCCTTTGCTCCTAAACAGTTGTGTGACTTTAAACTTTATCTGTGAAACAGACATGATAATAACAGGTCCTCTCAGGGTTTGGGGGAATAAAGAAAGATTTTAGGCATGGAAACGGGGCATGCTTTGCAAATCATCAAAATTTTTTTTTAATTAGGGACAAAAATTAAACTCTTAATCTTACACCTGAACATCAAAGACCTGATTAGGGCAGTTAATTAATGTCACCCAAATCACACTGTTGTAAACAGAACAGTATAAAACCAAAAAAGTCAACAAATCTTTACCAATTACAGGCAACAGGACCAAAAAGTTATTCAAACACTTCTCAGTCAACCTCATATTGACTGGGACAAGCCGTGACATATGGTGACATTAGTGAGAAGGGCAACCTGACAACAGAGCAGAGAGAAGAGACCGATTTATGAAATTGGCAACAGACTTGCCTTTCTATCACTATCCTCAAAAATGTCAGTGACAATGAGAAAAGCAGGTAAACACTGAACATGTTTTTGGACCTCAAGTCTTCTTGAAAGTTTCCAAAAGAACAAGGGTAGGACAGTGAGGGTGGCCTTGGTATCCGACTTAACTGAGTATATAAAGTAACTCGGTTAACTGATTGTATAAAACAAACCTGAGCAGCTTAGACTATCCACCACAATTACTCAGATTTTTCAAGAAAGTATTCCTCAAGAGAGGAATCTGTTGTGCAATTGAAAGTTCCCCTAAACACAGGGAGGGGAACAAACCTGATTAGTGCTAACATTTGTTCTGGCACAAACAACGTGAGACGGAATCTCTACTACCACTTACTGTTCTCCGGAATCATTCTCAAGCAGCAGGTACATTAGAGATTATGCAGTGAGAACTAGCCCATCCTAAAAAGACTAGGGTTTGTAGCTTTTAAATTGTGCCCATTTAGAATTTTGGGGGTGGAAAGATTTTGATTAAAAAAAAAAAGTGATAGGCAAAAGGAAAAAAATTTGCTGATTAATACCAGCAATAGGAGTAGACATTTTTAGAAAGTGTTTTTAATCAGCTCCTCAGTATGGGGTTAACCGACTGTGTCAGCAGAACTGAATTACAGACTCAAAGGGAAGTAAAAAGCAAAGAAAAAGAAGAGAATTTTGAAACAAGTTCAGACTATTCCCTCCTGGGATAAAAGGCTACAAGCATTGAGAAAGGCTCATTGGTTGACTGTCTCAAACAAATAAGCCCTAAACATTGAATTTAAGAGTATCTAAAAATAAGTAATACTTTTCAGTCTAAATTAGCTTAGGATAAGAAGGGGGTGCTGGCTTCAACCTTAGAAAGGCAAAAATGCCCCCTGAAACTATCACAGCATTGTTAAAATAGGCTATACTCCAATATAAAATAAAAGATTTTTTTTTTGATGAAAAAACACAAAACTAAAGAGAATTAAATGCTCAAAGAGAAAGAAAAATTGGTAGCTGCCAGGTAAAGAATTACAAGTTAGGAACTAACTGGCTATGAGCATTTGGTTCTTATCCGGTCAGGGCATGGTTGGTCCCATCTCGCCAAATATTATTGGCAGCACAGTATCACTGGAGACTTAAATATGGCTGTTTGACCTTCAAAGCAGGGTTTTCCAGAGCATCTGAAGCTCAACTACACTCCTCATCGTGCTGGGCTACTGATTTAGAATCACGGTAAAATGACAGTTTTAAAAAGAGCCATAACTATCCATTTCCAACTTTGTGGTTTTTAAGTTCTTAAGCATTCGGTTATGCTAAGCAAAAGCTTTTTGGTTTTGATTTTCCTTGGTTGTTAAGATGGTCAGGTGTTTCTGTTGTTTCAATAAATTATTATTTCAACTTAATTCCATGTTTAGAAAAAAACAAAGCAGAATAAAGCCTTCCAGCGAATGGCACTTGATTTGCTAAGATATGCAACCACTATTAGGCATAAAGAAACGAGATCTATGAACAAATTACCACTTGCCCTACAAATCTGCCTGGAGTAGGAAATGGCAACCCACTCCAGTATTCTGGCTTGGAAAATTCCATGGAAGGAGGAGCCTGGCGGGCTAGAGTCCTTGGAATTACACGACTGAGCACACACTCCCCCACCCAACACACAAATTCACTTTACATGGCTGCACAGAAAAGAAAAATAAGGGAACTAGAGAAAGTGTCTCCAGAAGTTGCCTGGCCAATGCAGAAAGAATGAAGTGTTTTAACCTCTAAACCACATTAAAGAATATCCAGACAAAATCAAATGGCAACAAGAAATAAGCCAATGCTTTTGACATCTTTCTGTTTACCTTAGTTCTTTCAGGTACAGCTTTCAACAAAGACCTAACTTGTCATTTTCAAACTTTGAGAGTAATATCTGGAGGTTACAATGCCTGAAAGTATTAAGGAATTCTTCTGACACTTGATTTGCCTGTAGGGAGGATCTCAAAAGAGGGGGGAGTAGAGAATGGATAAATTGAGAAACAGTAAGTCCAAAGTAGAGGCATTTATGTTTTCCTTCCCTGGAATATAAAGCACAGGATTTCAGATTTCAGTGTTTTGAAGATTTTTATGAGAATTTATTGTCATTTTTCTAGAAGCTAGTATATTTTTCAAAAATTGCACATTATTATCTAAAATTTGGGCCTTACAAACATCTAAAATTGAAGTGATTATATTTCAAAATGCTTTCATGTAAAATGGAGGCTTCACATAGTTCACCAATATCAGCAAGTTTGCAATTACAGGCTTATAAGATACAATCCCACTTGAAATACCAGAGCTGAATTATAAAACATTGGTGATTTCTTCCTGAAATGTGTTTATTTTTTTTCCAAATCATTAGTGTTCACTTCTTTCTCTGCCAACTGCCTCTTCTTTATGTTCAGTGTTGTATGTGGCAGTTATTAAACAGTACTTGATCATGCTGATATACTAAGAAAACCCTGTTTAGAGCATAGCACATTGAACATATTTAAGATGACCTTTGGTCATTTCTTCCCAAAGGGCAGTAAAGATGATTTAGAAACATGTACCCAGGCAAATTGTTTTAAATTTATTATTGGATTTTTTGTACAAAAAAAAATTAGGAAAAATACAAAAGAATGCTATGATACAAAAGTTTCATTTTAAAATATATTTATATGTTTTATTTTAGGTGAGGCAATTTTTTTTTTAAGAACAAGCAAACAGTAATTCAGAATGCATTGATGCAGGTCAAAACCCCTATGGTTGTACATAAATGGCTGAAGTCAAGGCATGGAATCATTGCTTTAGGATAACTTCCTCCAATTCAATGTCATGATATCAACTTCAAAAAATTTACTGTGAAATAAGCAATATTGTGATGTCTTAATGCTAAACTTTTTGATCACTATGAAGTTACACATTTTCTCTGTGTCTAATTTTATAACACAGAATCATTAAATATAAGAATCAAAAGTAGACTTAGAGAACAAAATAATACAATACTCAGAATTTCAGATTTCAGTGTTTTGAAGATTTTTATGAGAAATTATTGTCATTTTTATAGAGTCATTTTGCAGATGATCAACTTCTTCAAATGCAACCAGTCCATTAGTGACTGAGTTACAGTTTGTTTATGATTTTTTAAAAGATATTTTGATGTAGACCATTCTTAAAGTCTTTATTGAAGTTGTTACAATATTGCTTCTGTTTATGTCTCTCCGTTTTTGGCCACAAGGCATATGGGATCTTAGCTCCCTGACTTAGGATGGAACCCCCTGCAATGGAAAGCAAGGTACCCTGAGTTACAGTTTGAACCCAAGTGTCATAAGTTTCCATGTGGCACAGTGGTAAAGAATCCACCTGCCAATGCAGGAGACACAGGAGATGTGGGTTCAGTCCTTGGGTCGGGAAGATCACCTGGAGAAGGCAATGGCAACCCACTCCAGTATTCTTGCCTGGAAAATTCCATGACAGAGAAGCTTGGCGGGCTACAGTTCATGGAGTTGCAAAGAATTGGACACGACTGAGCACACTCGTGCATTGAAAGTCTCAGCTCTGTCACTCAACCCCATAGTCACTGCCCAGAATCCTGGCTGGGAATATGTGTAAGTACAAAGAGATTTTTCTAATAAAACCAATTTCCAAAGTCATTATTTGTTTTAGCCTATAATCACTAATTAGTTGACAATAAAATAGCTTATAGTGCAGTATATCACAGTATATCACAAAGGTCTGGATTCCTCAAAAGATTTTTAACTAAAAGATATGTGAATCAACAAGCACCTAAGAAAACGCTTATCACGAAAGTTAGACTAGGACAGAACTAAGGTCTAACTTCTAAGAGTGTTAGGCTATTTTTTTCTTAAGAGTCAGTAAGTTAAAAACAACAACAACACAGTAAACTTCATAGCGGTTTCACAAAATAAATGCAGGTGGCTGTAGATAACAAGCCTACAAGCAAGATTTTAGTACCAAACACCCAAATCAAGGCAAAATTCAAGGTTACAAAATTTTTTTTAATGAAAGGCTAAAAATAATCAAAGAATGGGGAGAAGAGAATGATAAATAATTGATTAGTTTTAGAAGTCAAATTTGAAGCTAAAAATAAAAATATTTAAGAATTAAAAGTGACTACTCAATAATATATTTTGCCCATAATTGATACAGGATGTCTTTGTAAAGGGTTTGGTTGCCTGGGTCTTGGTTGTAGTGGGGTTCAGGAAAGCAGGGCTAAAGTGCTGTTTTTGTAAACTTGTAACCTAAACATCTCCATGAGTTAGGATGTCTGTTTAGACTCCAAGAAGCTCCTTCTCACATCCTTTAAAGGCAAGTTGCTGAGGAGAGACAGAGTGAGTTAGATGGGATGTTGCTTTTAATCCTGGGGTAAATAAGGCCTTGAATGTCCCCACTCCTGCCCTGGGTGACCTGCTTCAATTTTCTGATTAGGGTCACTCAGTCACAGGAAGTCAAAGCAAAGGGCAGGAGTTGTTTGGTTGTTTGTTTGTTTGGGGGTTGGGGGCTGGCTGGGGAAAAGCTGAGCCTATGAGACCCAGCATCATCACCACCATATACAATCTCTCCTTGTTTTTTTTCTCTCAGGTCCCTGGAGGGAACCTCCACAGGGCAGCAAGATCCCAGGCTGCTGCTCTCTGAAAGTGGCTGGTGATGGACTCAGGGTTGGGGCAGGGGAGGAGGAAAGAGCCAGCCCCCAGCCCCTAAGCTCACTCACACTTCACCATCAACTTCACAGGAGATACAGGAAGCCTCCAGTGATCTTAGGAAAGAAAAGACAAAAAGTCGTCTTCTATAGCTGTGAATTTAAGTGTTGGGAAATATATACACATATATAAAGAGAGCACTGAAACACGCAGAAAAGAGAGAGAAGAAATCGGATAGGTCACCGAACCTCTCCTGATTTTAGCTTGTGCATCTGTGAAACGGGCAAATGAAACTAAATGTCTTGACTTAGTCCGAACAGTCTCTGATTCATTTTGGTGAGGAAGGGACAGTGAAAAAATAGGCCCAATGCAGACCGATGATCCCTTTCACCCTATTTGGGATGGTGGTTCGCACTTCCCATGACAGAACGGTCATTTCTGAGATGGCCCAGGGGACATTTTGTAAGAGGGTCCTACTGTTTGCCTGTCGCCTTAATGCTTACTCCGAGACACACACACACACACACACACACACACACTCTTTTTCTTTTCCCCAAGGGAATTGTTTGCGATTGAACAAGTGGAAGCATAAATAGCTTTGCGGAACTATTTAGGTAAGTCAATATGCAATTATGTAAAAGTCTATGATAAGGCTCCCTTGGAAGCAGAAAGCACTGGGGAATAAGAGCGCTTTTCTCTCTCCTCGGCGAGGCCAGTGTGGGAGGCTGTTTTCCTGTGCCTTGGGGGCCGACAGGACTGGATTCGCTTCCATCTCAGACGCTTTCCTAGATTTTGTTTCTCGGTTTCTGCCGCAGTCTCTCTTTCCCTCTTTGTGTTTCTGTCGCCGTCACTGTTTCTCCCCACTTTGCTTCCACCTGCCTCTTCCTCGCAGCATCCTCCTCCCCTCGCTCCCCGGGCCGGGGTCAGCCGCCTCCCTCCGAGGTGTGAGCGACGTGCGAGGAGCAGGCGGTGCGGCAGAGAGAGGCAGGCACGCCCGTGGTGACTGCCCCCTTCCACCCGGCAATAGCGGCTGGAACCGGGAGAAGAAACCGCATCCATCCCCACGCGATTCTCCAGCGGCCGCTAATCCCATTAGCGCACCTGAAATAATAACCTTGCCCACAAACGCGCGTTTGTTCCAGCCCGCCTCCGAGAGGGCCGCCAGGGGTGCAGGGGCCCCCGGAGGTGGGGAGGGGGGGTCCCCGAAGGCTCCGGAGTCCCGGAGGGCTCCCCCACCCCAAACTGCTTCGGCCTCAGAGGAAGAAGCGGGAGACCGGTGGCACCCCAGGGCTCACGGCGCCTCTGGGAGGAACCGTCCAGGAACCAAGGCAAGAAGCTTCCAGAATTAGGCTAATTGGCGAGGGGCGGCGGGGTGAGCCCAAGTCCCCGAATCCAGGTGGGGAGAGAGGCGCCCTCGGGTGCTCAGCCCCAAGAACCTGCAGGCAGAGCCCGGTGCCCCGAGTGCGGCGCCCGGGTCCGCAGATCCTTGCGCTCCAGTTCCAGGGCCGCTACCCAGGCGGCGCACGCCTGACCCCACCCCTCGATCCCCCACGCCGGCACAGGCTGGGACGAACCCCAGCGAGACCCGATCGCGGTCTAGAATGGGGGAAGAGGGTGCACTGGCGGGAGAGGGGATCTTTTCACCTGTAGCTCTTTCCAGATGGTTCGGGGTCCCCGGGGAACAAGCCCCCAGCACCGCCGCCCCGTAGCAGCCCAGTGTGAGCACACTGGGGCCCCCCAGCGCGGACAGCGTATCCTGCAGGGCTCCCCACCCGCCCTGAGGAGTCTGCGCTCCCTGGGGTGCAGGCAGGCCCAGGGTTCCGGGTGGCTCGGATCGCAGGGACCCGGCTACGCTGCGGGCGCCGGGGGATCTGGCTCCCCGCCACGCACAGGCGACCCGACAGCCCCTCAGAAGGCTCAGCGGTGGAAGGACCCACTCGGTAAAGAGTCCCGGAAGTGGCCGCCGATCCGCCAGTAAATGAAGTTGTCCTGGATGAGGTCTCGGAAGAGGGGGAACCTCTCAGAGCTGTGGGCTAGGCTGTGAACCGGTTTCTCTGCGGCTTATACGTCGACTTCTCTCATAAGTTAGGTTTTCAGATTGGCCCTTTCTTGCATACATCGCCTGGAAAAGGAATAATGATTTTTTAGCAAGCATAGCCAGAGTCTGAAGTTATTTTATTTTTTAAAGACAAGGAAAGATGATATTTATTTTTGCCATTTTAAAAATAAGGGCACGGAAAAGTACGTTTTCTAATATTAACAAGTGAATAACTACTCAGTTTCTTCTAGTTCTTTGCTTCTCTGTGTTTTTTACGGTATCAGAATTCTTTCTGAACTGCAGGAAGCCTTCGATAGTTTTCTTACTCATTGGATAACTCAATGAAATGTTAAAATATTTATTTTTGAATAATCAGTAGATTTTTGTCTGAAGGTTTTCACAAAATACGTGCCTTTATGCACTCCAGCATGGAATCTAGCCACGACCAGTCTGGCTCCTCCTGTTGCTTCAAAGGTAAATGTTCGCATTTAGCGACTGGAGTCGGTCCCCAGCACTCAGTACTTCCACTCCTAGTTTAGAATTTATCAAACGCACGAATACCTGTGATTGGTTCCTGTAAGAACTGTCTACGTTTTCCAGCTATTGTTAGTAGGGTCCTTGTTGTTGTTCTAATCTGAACTATTGGAACCAAATGGAATCTTATAAAATAAACTTTCACAATTCAATTGATTATGCTAAAGGTGAAACGACACCCACCGCAGCCATCACCACCGACATCTCCCATCCTTACCCCCAATCACCACCATCTCTGTAGACCAACTGAAACCATCCTGTTCTTTTACACTGGAATGCAAGCAGTCTCACTGCTTTAAATAGTCAATGTCAGCCCAAGTTCTCTGGCATATCTATATTTAACATAATATTTTCAAGTCATTCTGACATAGTGCCACATCAAGATGTATATTTGAAGTAGATCATTGAAACATATTTATACATCAATAAAATGTCCTAAATCTGCCTCCTTTTCACTATTGGATTTTTATTAAAGGGCACCCTAATAACTAGTCATGTATTTACTAAGCTTCTTCTTTCTTAATGAAATAAAGAAGTTTAACTTCAGAAAAGCAGATGAACAGTTTCAAGAGCCTGTATCCAAATCTATGCTTCTTCCACCAAAATCAGCTTGACTTCTCCATAGTTTACTGGTGCTGGACTTTATCAGTTCTCTGTAACTGTCATTACTCAGAAGCTGTGTCACTATCAAAAAGAGGTTAAAGTTAGCTTTATGAGTTGTGTGTTGTTTTTTTTTGTACAAAGCTTCCATAATGCTAGAACTCCACAAATAGTTTTAGAATCACAACCAAAATGTATACAATATTTTTTAATGTTTAAGAGAACATCGGTCTCTGTTACACGAAAGCATCTGACTGTGAATTTTACCCACACTTTTTCCCACATGTGGTCTCCAAGTGAAAACACTGAAGTTTCACATTTTTATACAATTATGCCAACAAGGAACTGTGCTACAATTTTTCTAATTACCTATTTTATTCCTCCCCTCCTAAAAATACTTTTCTTGATTACTGAACAATGTCATGTTCTGGATTTCAAAAATTAATTTGTACACCCTGGATTACCTAGGCAATAGATACATTTAACTTTGACTGTCAAGCAAATTCACACTCAGAGCCAAGCAACTATACACATAGACTTTTCAGAGATGCCTGGCTTGTCCCATCATCTTTTTCTTCCCATGCTGACTCTGTGCACTCACACACATACACAGCTGTATTAAATGTAGGTTTTAGTTTTGTGCCTTAGTCAACAATGTCCTAAACTTGGATTTGAACACATGATTAGACCACAAAACCTGTCTGTGAGTCTCAGTTGGGTCCTATGGTCGTCTCCTATTACTCACCAGCATCAAATTATCCCCTCCCCCAAGTACTGGACAAGAAAAAAGTTTCTTAAATCATAGAGACTGTAGTTTTTCTATTGTCCAGTAGACGGCACAAAAGATCAAGCCTTCAAATGCTGAACAATCCACCAAAGCTGTTTGGTTTGGTTTGAGTATGTTTGAGTGTACTGTTCATTTCAACTACTCAGTCTGCCAGCCAGCTAGCCAGTGCTGTATCCATGAAGCAGAGAAAAATCCTCAAACTTAAAATAACTTTGCAAAGTTCTGAAATGTAGCAATATGAAAAAAAGATTTGTGTATCTGCTCACCAAAATGCTGCTTTAGATAACGTACCAACCATTATAAATGAGGTGTTTGGAGGGAAATGTTACTGAGAAGTTTATTGTTTAAGTTACCTTTAAAGAAATGAAACTGAGATAAAATACAAGGCATTTCATTTACAATTATCTTTTAATAGATGAAAATATTTGCAACCTGAACCTTCAAAATTCTATATTGGAATTTTGCAGAATGCATCTATACTTTTTGTTAAGCTTAACACACAACTTAGACCAGAAAATCAAGTATTGTATTTCACATGGGCTAACGTAAGCATGCATATATAATCTGTAGTAGAAAAGGGGAAGAAATTTTCTAGAAATTTTTTGAATAGCTTTTGGAGACTATTGGATGATGAAGCCATTAGAAATAACTTAGTTGAAACTTGCCTCTCCTAGAGCAATGTGTGACTGTAGCGAATATTTATATTTTACTAAAAGGCTTCCATTTCTCTTTTCATTCTGCAGACGCTCCTTATGTAGAAGTGGGGGGAGAGGGTAAAGTGTGGGCTAATAACTCATTTCCCAGTTAATTTTATTAAGAATTTATAGCACTGTTTAGAAAGTTTTAAGACAACCATAAATTTTATTAGGAATATTTTATTAAGCCCTCCATTTAATTAATAAAAGACCTCTATAACTTCTGAAAATGTCAGAGCTAGTAATTATGTTAACCAGTGTAATTTTTCCCCCTCTAGAGACCAAAGCGTTTTAATAATTTGAAATAGAAAAGTGGTAAGGAAAACACCCCCCCCCACACACACACACCCCTCCAAAATTTTTTCCTTCACTTTTGCATTATCCAGTCAGAATATAGGGAGTTAGGTATTCTCCCTGTGATGGCCACAGAGCCTCAGCTGACCTTTCATTGACTCCTGAACTGGACCCAGACATTCTTTGTTTTCTGAAGCAAGATGTAGCAAACAAACCTCCGGGCTCTTATAGCCAGGATTGCTTTGGGGCACTCGATTAACGTCTTCCCTAATCCTGTCGGTTAACCCCCTTTCATATCACCTAACCCGGTTTCTCCCTTTTATAGACCTCTAAATAGTTTATTTCACTTTTCTCACAGCCATTCATTAGCTTTGACTTCTTGGTACCTTTCTCATCCAGGCTCTTATCTCCAACATTCCTCTATTATCTCTACTAGATTCTAAATCTATTTCCTTTAAACTGTCTTTCTCTCCTCTGATTTCTGTTTTTTGAAATGCAAATACTAATGTGAGGTGAGATTCAGAGGATAAATGTTCTTGAAGAGCAAATCCTAAACCTCCAGTCCACAGGACAACCTAAAGAATAATCACAACATTTTAACAGGCAACTTAAAGTTAGGTGGCAGATGATAAACCCTTATCATTCTGTGAACACAGCTGCCAAACTCGATTGATTAACAGGCTTTTGTTTATTCTGGGCTGGCAAATACACACACATTTTACCTTAAGAGGTGCCTTTTTAATTTCTGAGGGTTTTGGAGCTGACTCATCAGTGTGAACTTCAGGGACAAAAGCCTGGATATAGATCTTTCCATTGGCAGAATTCCTTATAGGATAATAGAAAACTAGAGGGAAGTTCTCAGGGAGGACTGTACCAACAGTCTCCTTGCCAGAGGGTCTAAGCAACAGAAACCTAGGCCCCAGGCTGCCCCTTTAAAGTCCTCATTCTCTATCTTTGGGAAGATGGTAAGGTGGGTATGGAAGGCCCAGGTAGAGGGGCAAATGCCAGAACTCTTCACCAGGCCAAGTTTTTGCAAAATAAAAGTACTTTTGCCTTAAAAAGTAAGTATTTGCCATAAGCTAAAGATAGGTACTGTCAGAGAACAGGTATAAGTATCAGCATTGGTTTTCTAAGATACCTAGAACTATTCTTTTACCTTTTCCTTTCCTTTTAATAGATGATTAATTGCTGCTCTGCTCTGCTACAGCTTTTTTTTTTTTTTTATGGCTACTATATTGCAACCCCAGACATAGTCTGTGCAGTTTCTCTCAGCAAGCCCCAACTGTAATAACTGTTTGCTAATTGTAAAATCCTTATCCAGAATGAGGTTTGGGCAAACAATTTGTACTACTATAATTACATTGTAAAAGTGTTTTAGTCTCCTGATTGTTCAGAATTAATCTTATAAAGGCCTAGGACCATCAGCTTCACAGTTATACTTGGAAAGGAAGGGAGGGAAGAAAGAAGACACTTTTCAAAGCTAATGAGTTTAGCTTAAGCCCACCAACCCAAAGTATGTCTTTTTTAAGGAAAATCTGTTTGTAGGTAATTTAAAGTTGAAGCTCATGCTTGAAGAGCATGACAGTCTTAGGTTTGGGGTTGTGCTGGAAAAGGAGAGACTTACCTGAATCTTCTTTTTCCATCCCAGCTAGAAAACAAAAGAGGAAACTTACCAGAAAGCATCAATACAAAATACATTTTATTGTCAAAGAACTATGTATATCAAAACTGGCCTCTTCACACTTGAAAACGTGGCCGCAGACCTGAGGTAACTCCAAGCCTTAGTCTTTGCCCGAGAACCCCTTGGACTGTTAAAGACTACGGTCACCAAAATGCATTTCGCAGTAAATTTCTCTCGGTTAGATTATACTTACACAATTCCCTTCGCAGTTCACTTTAGAATCATAAATGTAGCTGTGCCCATGTCAGTGTTTGGCTGACGCCCCCACCCCCTACTTCGTTCCCCACTGCCGCCACTCGCGCTTATGCCCGGCGGGCCTGCTGGAGAAATCTAGCTTACAGCCCATCCAGCAGCCGTCGGAAGGCGCCCAGGTGTTGGCCGAGACCGGCTGGGGTTCCAGGAAGACGGCCGGCCCAGTTTGGTCCTCTCTGCAATCGGAAAAGGATTGCCTTTCCTGGCCCAGTGAGCGCAGCCTCCCGAGAATTAAACAGAGAAATAGTCTTCCTCGAGACCGGGAGTTTCTATTTTGGCCTGAAATTGTTTCCAAATTCACATTGGGGAAGGGCTGGGGAGTAGGGGAGTGAGGAGATGCGGGGTGGGGTGGTGGTGTCAGGCAGTGGCATAAAGGCGCTGGTAATTCACCTGGATCCTCTCCGCACTGACACGCGGCCCTGCCTTCACCTCACGCGTGATGTATCGAGGAGTTTGCACCAGAAAACTCTACGCTTGTTTCCGATGGAGGAAAGTAAAAGATCTTAAAACTTGGGGAGTGAGGTGGTAAGGAAGAAGAAGAGAGAGATGCAAATGATGAGGGATCCTAGGATGAGTAGTTAAAAGAGAACCCTTTCAAGGCAAAACGCATCCGCCTTGGGAGAACGTGTCTGTCCTTCGGACACACTTGGGGCGAGTTCGGAGTTGGGGAGGGAATGATGTGCGCGAGGCTGGGAAAGCTGAGATGCTCGACTTTATGAAAACTCTACTCTTGGAGGGAACCGGGCGTTGACTCAGGAGAAGTAGTAAAAGAGGCAATACTCGTCGCTTAGGGAAGGGAGGTACGTGC
Source organism: Budorcas taxicolor (assembly GCF_023091745.1). Classification (NCBI taxonomy): domain Eukaryota; kingdom Metazoa; phylum Chordata; class Mammalia; order Artiodactyla; family Bovidae; genus Budorcas; species Budorcas taxicolor. Next base: position 124,259,557 of record NC_068920.1, read on the forward strand.
GCTCAGTGCAACCTGATTCCAGATCTATGTTCTGATATTCGCCCTGGGTCCCCTGCTCCTCCAAAGCCCACTTAAACAGAAACTTGAGTTTTGTCTCTTGGACTGATGAGAATTCTCTTTTAGTTTGCCCGTTAAGAGTTGGCTTCGATACATGTTAGAACTCCTGATCTTTTCCAATCTCTGAGGATGCGAGCCCTAATCTTTCTCAAAACTCTTCTTCCTAACTACACCTCCCCCGCTTCGGGGTGAGGGTTGGTCCGCAGCTGGCCGTGTGGGAAGAAGGTAGGGGCGAAGCAAGCAAGGGGCCGGCTGCTTTGGGAGAGTCAGCCTTTTGGCCACCATCAGGGCGGGAATCGGGACTGGCAGTTTGCATTCCCGGCAGATCGAAGCTCCCTGCTGATCGATTATTTGATAATTGATTTTCCCCGCAGCCAATGCGCGGCAGCCTTGGCAAGGGCGCCTTCTGATTGGTCGAGCCGTCCTCCCGGCTGCCTACCGAGATTTGGGTGAGCTCATTTTCCAGTCGACCGCAGGGGGAGTTTTCTGCGAGGTTTCTGTCGAGGGAGAAAAAAAAAAAATTCTGCTCCGAGCCGAGCGAGCTGCGAGCCCTGCTCCGGGATGTGAGGTTTCCAGCCCGCTGGTCGAGCGGCTACGACTGAGCCATCTCGGCATATCAGAGCCGGGCGGGCAGAAAAATGAAAATGGCACCACTAAATACAATAATAAAAGACAGGTTTAGAGTGGGAGGATAAAGAAAAGGAATTTTCTGGTTTAAACTGGAGAATAGGTATTTAAAAGGAGAGAGTTCACACTAGTGGCTGGTTGGGGCCTCCGAGTTGTGGGTAGGGGCAGCTTTTTGTCTGAAATTTCAACCCCTGAAGTGAATTTCTTTTTCTTTGGCACTGGGAGTTTTTTCCCTGCGCCGGACTGGGGATTGAAAAGCGGAGTAAGGGTAAGAAGGTCCGGGAAGAAGAGCGCGGGGCGTCGCCGCGGAAAGAGCACGGCGGAGGCCGGAGCCCCTCGGCGCCTCGAAGACAAAGGCGGCGCGGCTGTAGCCCTAGCCGAGCGCGCCGACCCCGCCGCGGCGCGCCGCGCCCTGGGCGCACGGCCGTCTCTTCGGGAGCCGGTCGGAGAAAGAGCTTCACTCCCCGCGGCTCCTGACCCGGGCTCCACCCGCGAGGTCTGGGCTGCTCCGAGCCCGAGTCGGGTTTCGCTTTCCAGCGATCATAAATAGCTTCGTGTTTGTAAACAGGCGCTGGGGGCACATTCCCGGCTCTCGGCTCATTGTTCCCTCCCTTCCTCTCTCACTTCGCGCAGGACGCCGGGGCTGGGGCTGGGGCCTCCGGGACTAGGAGATGGGGAGGTTCAGACCCCCAGAATGAGAAAAGACAAGCATTTGCTTTCTCGGGGCGAGTGTCCACCTCTGACAGCAAAAAAAAAAAAAACAACTCTTAAGCTAGATCTGCAGAAAGCCCCAGCCATCCCCACCCCACGTTCTCAGAACTCCTAAGCAGAGCCTTTCGCAGCCTTGCTCCTGCTCCTCTTCCTCTTCGCTCTCGGTTTGACTTTTATACGTGGAGTATTGGTTCTAAGAATCCACTACTTTCTGCATCAGCCCCCCCTCCGACCCGAAAAACACAGTCAGACCCCAGTAATTTCGAGGAAAGTCAGGAAGTCTATCCGCCGAACCCTGTGCAAAAAAAAACTCCCGCTGCGGTTTGTCCCGCGTTTATTCCCGATTTATTTCAAGAGAGTCAGCTTTGGGGAGAGAGTCTGGAGGGGGAGGGAGAGAAAAGAATACGGAAAATAAAACCGGCGGCGGGGGGCTTCTGCCTGCGCTTGTGCGCGTGTGCCCTGGGTGTGTGGGTGTTTGTGCCTGGGCGTGCGATTTAATGGAGCGCCTTTCTGCCTCTCCAGTGCGGCCAGAGCTCGCTTCGCGCACCCACCCCTGCCGAGGAGTCTACTTGCTGCAGCCCAATGCATTGTGTAAGACGCGACCTGTTATGGCCACCACTACTTCCGGGTTCTAGCATTCTGGTCGGAATCCACCTCTCCGCCTGTGCAACACACACTTTACACACGCACGCGGACTGCAAGCGGGCAGCATCGATCGTGGCTCCTTTAAGACAAACTCAGACAGACATTTTTTTTAAACCTCCTCCTCTAATCTCCCTCCAGTGCAGCAGTTGCAAAGACGGAGAGAGAGAGAGAGAAAGAGAGAGCGAGCGAGAGAAGAGAGAAACTGATTAGGAATTAGGACTGATTCAAGGGAAGCGAACGCTAGGGCTTTGTGCATTTGAATATTAACATTTGAGGTGTTCTGACCAGAAGAAGACAGAGCGGATGATCATTCATTCACCACGTTGACAACCTCGCCTGTGATTGACAGCCGGAGTGGCAGAAAGCCATGAGATTTGGTAGTTGGGTCTGAGGGGCGCTCTTTTTTTTTTTTTTAAACTGATTTTTTGGGGAGAGAAGATCTGCTTTTTTTTTTTTTTCCTTGCCCCTGCTGCTGTCTTGGAAACGGAGCGCTTTTATGCTCAGTGACTCGGGCGCTTTGCTTCAGGTCCCGTAGACCGAAGATCTGGGACCAGTAGCTCACGTTGCTGGAGACGTTAAGGGATTTTTCGTCGTGCTTTTTTTTTTTTTTTTTTCCGGGGGAGTTTACGTATTTGTTTCTTTTCACACTGGCCTTAAAGAGGATATATTAGAAGTTGAAGTAGGAAGGGAGCCAGGGAGGCCGATGGCGCAAAGGGTACGTATTAAAAAACAATTGTGGAACTCAAATGTGAGATTAAATTGAAACGTGGCTGAAAGACACTGCTAAAAAGTTTCCTTTTTTCTCTGTCTTTTTTTGAAAGAGGCTCCTAAAGCCGTGGCCTAAAGCAAGAGGATTTATTCAATGCATTTGTAGACTTATGCATGTTACATGTAATTGTTAATTCAAGTAATCAAGTTTCCTATAGGTTCCTAACCAGCAGCTATATAAATAAAAATACAAGCTCGGACAATCATCTGTTTAAAAATCAAAAAGCGCTGGATACTTGATGTTATATAGCCTGAACATTCAAGGAGCAGAAGTTTAAAGCTATTTTTAAACTAAAATAAGCAGTGAGAAACTTCTGATATGTTATTGATTATGCTCATCTTTAATATCACTGGAAGGGTTTAGCATTTTTAAGCAAATAACTGTCATAGTACAACAGTTTTGGGGGTCGGAAAGCATTCATCTTTTTAAAGTAATTTTAATGTACGTGACTTTTTATACAAGATAACATTTTGTAAGTTTTTCTTAGCAAAGCCCTACACTAATTGGATACTAAGCACACAACTATTCACTTTAAAAATGCAATACTAATTTCCCCAATATTCCTATTTGAATGGAAATGTAGTGAGAGTAAAGTGAGACAATGACAACCCAACAGAGGTAGTTTCTTTAAAGAAAGGGGATCTACAAAAAGCCTTCCTTGCATAAATTGTGCCCTGGCCCTCAAAGCGCTGTTTGCAAAAGAAAGTTACTAGGCTGACACATTTTTTCTTTACTCCTTTGGTTCAGGCAAATGTCAGCGTTCTTCCAAACTCTTTTCACACCTCTGGCTTTAAGGAGATGAAAGTGGCAATTCCTCTTTGAAAATCATTTCACTCTCGGTGCCTCCAAATCTTAGGAAAAGAACTTGCCTGAAATGAAGCAATGAGAAAAACCTCAATAGCTAAATTTTGCACACAAAAATAATGACACTATGAAAGTAGTTTTTCTGGAGAAGGAAGATGGGGGTGGTTAGAATGAATGTGCATTTACTTTTAAATTTGCTTTAAACCTGATGACTAACATCTACCTCATTGCCTTCTAGTTTAGGGAGAAAGTTCATAGCAGCAGAAAAAATGTAGTATAACTGCTCCAACTATAGATTTTCTTTTAACTTGGGGGGAATATTGGCTAATTCTAAATTCAGCCCTAATGTCCAAGAGAAGTTACCCTTCTCTGAGTTTCATTTATAAAGGGGGCAGTTAGTTTTGTATGATTTTGCAGAGTTTGTCTTGGAGAGTAAAGGAAATGCAGTGTCTTGCAGGACTGCCTAACCCCACGCTGGCAGGGAAATAAAATGAGAAGCCTGTCTGAATTCACGTGCTTGGCTTAGCTGTTCTCATCGTAACTTTTTTTTTTTAATTCTCCCTGATGGGAAGGGGCTGTGAAACTAGGCAGGTTTGTTGCACTGTCCTGGCACGTTTTATTATTGTGATTTTGAATTTCCTCCTCTACAGACATGCACAATTTACCTTCCACCCTCCGGGAGAATGCCTCCCTTTCTTCCTTCTTTCTTCCTTCCTTCCTTGCCAAAGGATCCTGAATTTCTGACTAGTTGATAGGGACACAAGTTAGGGCAAGACCATTCCATCTAGCCGAGTCTCACTGAGAATCCTAGAATTTTTACCTAAAAAAAATTTTTTTTTTTAATGAGAAATCTCAATTACAGAGAGGCCAGGCCCCCGAATTCGGGGTTGAAGGATCCAGCTGGACTGACGTTGTATAAGCTCCGTGCCCTGCTGTCTCCCCTATGTGCCTGCCTGGCCTTCTGAATCTTGTTTCTCTCCTGTTTGTCATGCAGTACGACGATCTACCCCATTACGGGGGCATGGATGGAGTAGGCATTCCCTCCACGATGTATGGGGACCCGCATGCGGCCAGGTCCATGCAGCCCGTCCACCACCTGAACCACGGGCCTCCTCTGCACTCGCATCAGTATCCGCACACAGCCCACACCAACGCCATGGCTCCCAGCATGGGTTCCTCGGTCAATGACGCTTTAAAGAGAGATAAAGATGCCATTTATGGGTAGGTACGACGGGCAGCAGGTTCAGCAGTTTCGAGGCGAGGCTTTCTTTCCCCATTTCCCTTTGCCCTCGATAGGAGGAAAGTCAGAGCTCTCTGGATTTGGAGGTACATTATTCGGTGACTTTTCATTCTCTTTGCATGGAGATTGGGGGAGGCGGCCAGCCCAGACGCCCCCCGCCCCCGTCTCCGCTCAGGCTCCGCGCGGGTCCAGTGTCCAGCTCCTCCGAGGCCGTGCCCGCGGAGGGGTCGCCGTGCGGAAGTTGCCAAAGGTCCCTCGGCCTCCCACCACCCCCCGCAGACTCCGGCTCCGTAGTTCAGCGGGTTGGAGTCCTCACTTGCTCGACTTCTCGGGGAGAGTGTTGGGGATTTCTAAACGTAGGCGCCTTTGTGTTGCAACGAAACTTTTAGTTTAAAGGAAAATCTTTTAAGCCACTGATTGTTCTGACTTGCTAAGTTTACTCAGCCACCGTATGCTGGCCTTGCCACCGCACAATAAAATCAAGGGAGGACAGTTGCAGGTCAGGCAAAGGGGAACAGGCTTTGCATTTATGGAGTTTGACCACTGTAGTCGAGGAGAGGAGCTCACTGTGAATTGTTACAGACCTTAAGAAACTTCTGGCCGTTTTAGGACTTTGTGTTTAAGGGCGAAACTTGCAGGATTTAGAAGTAGATGCGGGGTGCTCTCGGCCGGTGTAGTGTTCGCTGCGGTTCACGCAGTGTTCTCCCGGGCCCTGGGGTTAGACCAAAACCCTCTGAAAGTCACTGTGCCTACTGTGTGCTGATGTATTATTGGGGGGCCGCTTTTTACTTTGCAGCCACTTTTATTTTTATTTATTTCTTCTTTTGAAAAACAAAAAATCAGGTAACACTGACCCTCCCCGACTGGAAACCCTTTCTGCTTTATCTTCTGGTCCCTTGTGCCATGGGCTTGTTTAAATCCCAGCGTCCTCTCCGCAGCGTTAACTGCAAATGATTTAGGTTCCCGGACAGAACATTTGGGGAAGCTTTGAAAAGGACCCCAAACTGTTAAATTCCCAGCCGGGCTGTGAGAGCTAATAAAAGACTCGAGACACCTCTTTGGGCATTAGAAGAGGCTTTTTTTGTTTTGTTTTGTTTTTAATGGGCTGAGATAAGCAACATCTAGGCCCCTTGCAATACTAGCTGCTTTGCCATTACGTGGGGACAAAATGAAAGGCCTGACTGCAGGCACATTTGAAGGAACTTTCTTAGGGGGTGGGAGGGGGCAGTGGGGACCGTCGGCAAAGAGAGGGAAGTGTGCAGGGAGACAAGGAGGAGCCCTCCGGCCCTCTGAGGGCTTTGGGGTCAGGATCCGTGGTCCAGCCCTCTGACAGTCGGTCGGTCCCACAGCCAGAGAGATCGTTGCCCCAAGTTAGCTGAGCGCCTGCCTCCAAGATCCCCAGAGTTTGAGCTTCCCGGGGCGGCCTCGGAGGAACCCACTTGAACAAGATTTCCCACCTCCTGCGCCGGGCGCCTTTCTCCTCTTCCAGGTCCTGGGTGTGCATCGGAGGGCCGAGGGCTGGTCAGGGTGGGAAACTTAATTCAAAATGGCTGCTGGAACCGCTTGGGTTTTATTCTTAGCAAATGTTACTAATTTCTCAGGCCAGATAGGCTGAACCAGTCTTCAGATACGGTCCATGGCTTAGGGCCTCCGACTTTCGGGGGCCCAAGGAGGAAAGGGAGGTGAGCAGTCACCTGGGGGGTAGGGATGGGGGAAGGGGAACAAGGAGATGTCAAAATCAGGGAGAGGGAGGTCCCCGTCTTGAGCTCGCCCGGCTGTTTTTCTTGGGCTCCTTGTTTCACTGCCGCGGGACTAACCATTGTGTTGTTTGTGACTGTTGTATTTTCTTGCAGACACCCCCTCTTCCCTCTCTTAGCACTGATTTTTGAGAAATGTGAATTAGCTACTTGTACCCCCCGCGAGCCGGGGGTGGCGGGCGGGGACGTCTGCTCGTCAGAATCATTCAATGAAGATATAGCCGTGTTCGCCAAACAGGTCAGCAAAATCAATGTTTCAAAAGTAAAAAGAAAAAAAAAAGAAAGAAAGACCCTCCCTCCACCCGCCCCCCGCCCCAGCACATTTGCAAAAGTAACCAGCTGAACAGTCTGCCCTAAGCCAGGCCTTGTTACATCTTCCCTGAGCTTTTCCTCCTAAATCAGTGTCTGTTTGCGGATGCCTGAAAATCACCCCACTTCTGACCCACTCCCGCGGCCCTAACCCGACGCAGAAAGCTATCTCTGTAAAATGCGACCCCAAACCCCCAGCGCAGGACCTTCCTTGGAGTTGGCGAGCTGGGCAGGGATCTCTTAGCAGCACACTGCTGGGAGAAGTAACCCTGTGCTCTGGGCTTGTTTTCGGATTATTTGACTCACACTGAAGGGTTTCTGCACGGGACGAACTCGGTGTCACCGAGTCTGTCCCGGAGGTTACATCCTGCCCCCGACAGCGTAATGAGGCAAGAAACTAGGAAGGCGACCAGATTTCAAATGTTTCTTTCTCCCCCCCCCCTTTCCCCTCCCTCTCCCCTCTCCTTCTCACTTGTATTTAGATTCGCGCAGAAAAACCTCTCTTTTCTTCTAATCCAGAACTGGATAACTTGGTAAGAGCGGACCCCTTACTCCCCTCCCCACATCTTCCCTTCCCCACCCCCGCCTTCTCCCCAAGCTTTGCTTTGAGAGCCCTGAGGTTTCTAGACCCGTCCTCCCGTAGCTTGCAAGTGGGCTGCAAGGGTTTCCATCCACCCGGCAAGTGGGCCGGGACGGGGTCCCGGGGAAATAAATTCACCTCCAGAGGGGCCGGGTGAACCGGCGCAGGGAAACGCGAGCTTTTGTTTTTTATGACAGCCGGGCAGCGCGGCTCTAATCAGCCCGGGGATTTATCTCCGGGCCTGTCAGCGTGTGTGCTTAAACTTTGCGGACTTCCCAGCCCTCAAAGTCGCGTCATGAGGGCAAGCAACCAGGCCAGACCCCCCAAACCACCAGTTTATCGGAAAGGTGTGCAGAAGGCGGCAGAAAGTTTGCAATGTGAAAAGCCAGTTTGGAGACTATTGGGAATATTTTCCGTGCACGCCTTCCAGGGAAATACCTAGTGGAGGTGTGCGGCCCTTTGGGGGTGGTGCAGGGGCAGTGGGGCTGAGAAAGAGGGGAGCTATGGGCAAGAAGAGTGTTTATGACCCCCACTTAGATGCTCGGTTGTTGTTTTAGCTGTTTTTTTCTCCTTAAGAAATATAAACCTCTAGATGGTACCCAGTCGCTGCTGTTAAGTTTTAGTGTTATGGCCATAAATCAAAATAACTCTATTTACTGGGGGGAGGGGAGGACTGGGGATGTTAGAGCTATGACAGCCAGTTTTCTGCAAACTACGAGTGGGGCCGCTCATTCTTTTTGTATCTTTGCAGATGATTCAAGCCATACAAGTATTAAGGTTTCATCTGTTGGAATTAGAGAAGGTAATTTCTCTAGCTTTTTTTCTCCTTTTGCTTCCCCCTCACGCCCAAACACATAGAAGGGGAGGGTTCAGAATGGCTGAAGTTCAGGCTTTGAAGATATTTGCATAAACGTCTTTCTTTCTGGTAATTAGTGTCAAGGCCAATCTTTGAGTCCATTTCTCTTTGCAGTTTAATTACAATTTCAGACACTAAAACTGGGATCACAAACGCCCTAGCCTTGTATTCATTCTTAATACCTTGCTGGCTTTGTGTAAGTAGTTGCAGGGCTCTGCATCCCCTTGGATGCTTAGAAAGCTATCCTGAATTTGCTTCACAGGTTGTACCTTCTCTTCTTCCTCCTAGTCTTCTTTGCTACCTCTGAGGGGGGGAAAGTTTTGTTTAGTTTTAGTGAGTTTCTGGAAGACAGTCTGAGAGCAGTGGCGGGTCAGATACAGGGGGAGAGGCGGAGTGGGAGGAGGAGTGGGCAAGGAGTGTGGAGGAGGCGGTGGGGGAGGCACTTTAAAGGTTCTGCGGAGACAAAGCAGAGTTGATATTTGTGTCAGTTTCTTGAATCTGGAAATCCTGCACACATCCCACCTTCACACTCAAGAAAGGGTGTGGGATAACGTGATTTTGCTAGCTGTTCTATAAATCTCAGCAATAAAAACTTAATGCATTGTAATTCAAAGTAACATTAAATTGCAAGCACACTGGGGTTTCTTGTGAATTTCTGCATGTCAGTGATGCCTGTGTCCTGTAAGACACCGCTCCACCTATCCCTAAATATTTTGAAGCATTCTTTTCCCTTAAAAAATTAATCAGTTTGATACCTTTTTGTGGCTTTAAGGGTTCCCCCCACACACACCATATCATGAGTCTTTTTTTTTTTAAGGAAGCATCCTAATATATGCTTCTTATAGATAGAAACCCTAATTACCAATGTTAAAGGGACTTGGGTTGTCAGGCATATATCCTGTACCAACACAGTACTGGTCCTTTATATACATACATATATATGTATATTTAATTTTTTTCTTAGACATGTTGGAAAGGATTTGTGATAAAAATAACTGGACAAAATTAAATAGTTTACCTTAAATGTCACCCACATAGGTCACTTCTTTAATGGCCACGGCCCCAGGAGCAGATGAATTTAACACGGGTGTTGAATATGTTGTAGCCTGTGAAGCATCTTGTCACTGTCAATTTTCTGGGATATCTCTATTTTGTAAGAAAAGAAAGTTATTCCTAATTCTGGATGCGTCTGGGGGTCTCTGGAGGACAATTGCCCTGTGTTTCCCCTATTTAGAAGTTTGGATCTCACAAGGGGGGTGGATTGCACTTGTCAATGTCATTTATGAACTCCTGATTATATTTCCATTTTTTTATTTCTGTCATAATGTAGGTACACGAATTATGTGACAATTTCTGCCACCGGTATATTAGCTGTTTGAAAGGGAAAATGCCTATCGATTTGGTGATAGACGATAGAGAAGGAGGATCAAAATCAGACAGTGAAGATATAACAAGATCAGCAAATCTAACTGACCAGGTATGCGATTTTCAATTTCAACATCCCTGGGAAAAAAATCTGTATGCATATTGCTTGCTGGATCACTACCACCTCCTTTTATTATTTGCATATGATTAAGTCCCTTTTAGATACATTTCCATCGAAATGAAAATTTTTGAATAATGTGGCTATTATTGCTTCATTAAGGCTGGCTCTGGGATTCGACCTGGAGAGATGAGCTTGTAAAAGCTTTGCCTGCAAACTTGACCTGTTTCTTGTCGCTTTTAATTTTTGTCTTTATTTTATTTACCCTCTACAATAATGGGAGTGTTAACTGCCAGTGACCGCCTCTGGTGGTAGGGCTTTGTTCTGGAGCATTTTTTCCCCCTTCTCTCTCAAAGAAAAGAAAAGTGTAAAGACTGCTTATTTCTTATTTTATTAGGAATAAACCCAAGATAGGTGGTCTGAGAGAGACAGGGAGGGTTTGAAATCTAGCAAATGCTTGCTATTTTCTCCCTGTCTATACGGTTCATTAGCCTGTCTTGTCAGTTTTCCTCGGCCGAACGCTTCTAGACCTCACTGAACATTGCTTTGTGCAGTGCTCGCTGCAAGCTCGCCCATTTTATTGTACTTAATAGAAAAAATAAGACCAGGCCGAGGTTAGAAAAACAGATAAATATGGACGTTTCTCCTCCTCCTTTCTCTTCATCCTCCAGCCGGTACGTGCTCTGGGCCCTCTGGGTTGGCAGCTTTTGGAAGCGTCTGCGTCAGGGGCTCCTTGCGACTCCCTCGGTGTGGCGGTGTGGCGGGTGGGGGACTTCGCGCCGCCCTGCTCTCGCTGCCGGCCTCCGCTGGCTTCGCCCCCTCCTCTCTCGTCCTCCCTCCAGGCCCTTCTTCCGCTGCGTTGCTAAGTGGGGACGACTTTTATTTGAAGTTGCTGGGGGTGGGGGTAGATTTCTCTCACCCCAACACCAATGTTTGTTCCTAGTTCCTCTCTCCCTCACTCCTGTCTCTGTGTCGGCCCCAAGGAGTTGAGAAAATGCACTGAAAGTGAAAACGTGAGGAGTGGATGAGATGGAACAGGGTTCAGGACAGCTTTCGGTTGCGAGTTATGGCAGGGCGTCTTGAGATCTGGGTGGCGGGCCTCCTGCGCCTGTCCACCTATAAGTGAAGGCCCTGAGTTGTTTCTCTTTCTGACTTGGCACGTGAGTCCTGTCTTGTGAGAGAGAGCAGCCTGCCTTTGTTAAGCCAAAGGACAACCAGTCATACAGAGTTTTTTTTGCAAGCTCTGCCATGATCACGGTTGGCCAGCGACTGTCTTGCAGAGTCCTTGCCGAAGTGCCCGACTCCTCGTCTGGGTGTCATCTTCAAGTTTGCTTCTCTCCCTTCAATCCCTTCAATCCCCAACCTGGATTTCTCTGGGTGACCCCCTCGGCAGAGGCGGAGTTTCTCCTTTTTCCCCAAAGAAGTGGAGGGTAGGCACAGCTGAGCTTTAAAAGCGTCAACCTCGCCGGGTCTTTTCTAATTGGCGAGTTACAAACTTTCGGCAGTGTAGACGAGTGCCGGGAACAGGCAGCCTGCGCGATCCTGGTGCTGCCCCTCCGAGGTGGGAAACCAGCAAGCGGCCCCCGGTCTCCACCCCGCCAGCCGCTCGGCCTCCCGCCTGGTTCAGGCTGCTAGCCCTCTCCCCGGAGCTGTTAAATGCAGATTCCGCTGAGGAACCCTCGGGTAGCTGCTGTTGAATAAAAATTGTAATCCAACAAGCCTAACTAGAAAATGGGATTCTAAAAGCTCCGGAGTGCTGGGTACATAAAGCTATTTGAGCAAATTACAAGAATCGCTTAGGGGCATGAATGAAATCAACACTTTAATTGCCTCCAAAATGAAGATTTATACCCCATTTTCCTCAACGAATCATTATTTTATTAAAATCAAAGATAAAGGATCAGAGTTAGGGGTGTTTCAGGGGGTACAAAATTGGTAAAACAAAATTGAGTTCTTCCTTTACTCCTTAGGTAAACTTTTGTTACTCAGTTACGTTTATTTGAAACATGCGAATTGGTGGGCAGTGGCCAGGAGTAAAAGCTGGTACTTCATTCTCCTCCCCCAACTGTAGAATGAGCAGCGTGCCCTCCCTCCCGGCCGCTTAAGAGTGGGGGCTTCGCAGCTCTGGCTAAGCTCGTGGCTCGGTGGGCCTGTGCGCGTGGGCGCGCTCGCGGGGCCCTCTCGGGCTCACCGAGGTCTCAGTTGGGCGCAGGGCAGCAAACCCCAAGTCTGTGCTTTGGAATTGTCCATTTCCCAGAAGGCAGGAGCGAGTGTGCCTGGGCTCCCTTTGGAGACGGGCGCGCAGAGCGCGGCGCGCACGCGGGACTGTGCCTCACTCGCGGGGTGGAGTCCCCTGTCCTGGGAGGTGGGACGGAGGGAAGAGGCACTAGGGCCGCCTCGTGGGCGCCAGTACTTCTAACTGGAGCCGGCTCGCCGGTCCCCAGGGGCCGGGCCCGGAAAGGACTGCCTCGACACCTGTCTGCGAATGCGGCCCAGCCAGTTTGAGCCCCAGTGGCGGGTGTGCTGCGGGCTTCAGGTGTGGTGCGAGCGCGGGGCGTCGTTTGCTTATTAGCCCCTCTGTCTCTAGGGCCTGTGGGCAGTAGGGTTTATTTTATTTTACTTTTCTCCTCGGAGGGCGCGAAGGCTGCCACCCGCGCGGGGACTTGAAATCCACGACTTGGACACCAGCCGGTTTCCCGGAGGGCTCAATTGGAGGAAATCTACTTGGCCTTGAGGCGTCCTTAGTTTGGTGCTTTGTTTTGTTTTTCTCATCAGATTAAGATGCCCCCAGAAGCCGTAATCCCGCTCTCACCCCACCCTCAACGCCCTCCCCCGACTCCCACTCCCAGACCCCGATGTCCCAGGTCCGAGAGTCACCTACCTCGGGCGCAGGCCTCCAGGGCGCCCTCTCCTGACGGCCTCGCTCCCCGCTCGGCACAGTCGTTCCCGACGCCCGGGGCCTGGGGGCAGCGAGGGGCACCCGGCCTTACCGGTCTCGGCAGGCGGCGAGGGCCGGGCTGAGACCCCGGGAGCGGGTGCAGAGAGGGGCCTACCGTGCGAGACGTCGAAGCCAGGGTTGAGCCTGGTTGGTGATGGAGAGGGACGGAGGGCACGGGGAGGCGGAGCGCGAGTTTGGGGGACCCAGGGTGGAACTGGGGTCGCCAAGAGAGGTTAGACGGGAAAGAATCTGGTTGCCAGACGCTGGACTTTAGGCCGCCCTTCAGGAAGGCGCTGTCGAATAAAGCCTTCCTTCCTCGAGTTGTTTGTTTCTCGCCACTCCTTGAATCTAAGCATTTTCCACTCCAAGGACTGTCGCGAGAGGGAGAGGAGAGAGAAGCAAGAGTTCCTGGGGCCCCCGAAGGCCACCAACCGAGGTGGCCTGGCCCCCTCGCAGCGAGTGGGACTAGCTGAGTCTGTGCTCAGGCGCCAACCCGGGTTCTCCCACAAGCAGGGGGAGGCAAAGAAAAGGTCCCTTTGGATTACAATTTTTATTCAACAGCAGCTCTCCGGGGGGTCCTCGGCTGAATCTGCATTTAACAGCTCCTGTTTGAGGGCTGGCGGGCTGCGCAGGGCGCCCTGTTGCATGTTAATCTAGATTTGCCTCTGACATCTGGGGAGAAGTAATGTGGCTCCCAGAGATGGAACCAGAAAGTCAAGCTCGCCAGGCAGGTTAAATGCCAAGCGCTGCTGAGGTCCCCGGGGACGGGGGTGGGGGGGCCGGGGGGTTGGGGGGGGGACCGCCGCCAGGGCTGCAGAGCCCAGGCCGGAGAGTGGAAGGCTTCCGGGCCTCTGGGATCAGGGGCAGCCCTGGGCCAGTGTGCTTTGGTTTCCCAGTGGGGCCAGGGAACGCAGGTGGTAGTGTTTTATTTGAAGAGTCCAGAACGTTGTTTCTAAAGCATCGTTTGAGATGACTGTCTTAAAACTGAACTTGAACTTGACGGAAAACACCCCTTCCCTGCGAAGTGGGATGGGGACACCTCCAAGGGAGATTTAAGCTTTCTCTTTTGAGAAGGTGTTGCTAAGGGATGGGGAGGCCTGATGTTCTTCATATATTGGATCCACTGCTTTAGAAAAAAAAATAGATGAGGCCAAGGGATATTTACTAATACTAGGAATGCAAGCAGTTTTGTTTTCATCCATTAAGAAAAACTGGACACAAACATGGAGGGATAGGAAAATGTCAATTAGTCTGTTTCTAAATGCTTAACACATGGACACAACTTATTTAAATTGTACGTACTTCTAGGGTCTCACTTAATGTCTTAATCCTGAAACCTCTGAGTCCACAAGCCTTGAAGGCCATGGAGTCTTAGAATAATCTGACTTTACTTTTGATTGTTGTTGTGAGTCATGTGGGATACTCTTAATTCCTCTTGAAATATGTCAGAGGGAAATTATGGCAAGATTCTCTTTAATGATTAAATAATAAGGTGTTGACTGCTTGTCACTACAGTGGCTAATTGGGATGTTCATTCTAGGCCCTTTGTTGCTTAGTATCCTTTGATTTCAAAGATAGTTGTTTACCAGGTGTGTTTTTATTGTTTTCTGATTGGCTCTTTGGGTGTATTTATGTGTGACTGTCAGAGTAGGGATGTATTGATTCTTATTAGGGGCACGCCAAAAACATTTGAGAGGAAAAAAAAAAGTGGTACAGAGTCAATGCAGATAGGTTGAGATCGATTACATTTTTAAATGTCTCAAAGTCTAAATGTTAATGCTGTAAAAGTTATTCCCCTTTCCTAGTTTCTCTCTTTCTCAGTAGAAGTCCCCAGTGCAAGCTCTATGGTTAGTAGAAAGCAATGATACTAATGCTACTTTGTACAAGGTAAAGCCCCATAACAGTAACTATTGTTCAGTGATTTAACTAGCTCTGTGGCAATAGGTCACTCAAATAGTTCCTCTCCCAGCAGAGTGACTCTATGGCTCATGATTTGGAAATATATAGAGTGGTTGTGGGGACTCTTGCTATCAGTCCTAACTTAGAGATTTTTAGTACAAAACGTGGGGAAGTTTAACTAGTAGAAGAAAGAAGAAGGAAGGAGAAAAGGCCTTAAAATAAGGGCCTTGCTTTCAAAAAAGTAACTGAAATATCATGCTATAATGGCCCAACTTTGAAAACAAACAAATTTTAAATCATTATGTTTTCAAACACTCGTATGTTTAAATGTTAAAATGTTTGTCATAGTCCGAAAGATTTAAAACACAGCTGTTGCCGGGTGACGGACGGAAAATTATGCAGTAAAACTCCGTACTCTTAAAAACAAAGACTATTTGTGGTCCCATAGTAGAAATATAGGTTTTTTTAAGGCCAAGCAGATAGACTACAGTATTACCAAGGGGCCTATGTTATAAAACTAGCTTACCTTCCCTCGCAGGTGGAGTTGGAGAAACTGAAGAATGCATAACAAGTTGTATTAAAACACATATAAATGAAAATGCTGTCAAATGAATTCAAGTGAAGTATTTTCACATTGGTAATGCTATGCTTGCCATTGCAATAGCAATATTTTCTCATGAAACGTAAATATGTCAAACCAACATGAAATGCTTAAGTTTTAATAAATGATCATTTAGTCATCAAACACAACCTGAGTATGTATACAGAAACTTTTAAAGGAAAGTCGGCATACAGCCAAATTCCTATAGGGACTAGCAGGGGAATGATCAAAAAACGAACACGAAATAAGACTTCCTGTAAGAAGGTCTATAATTCAACATTATTTGACTCCACTGTCATGGAAACAGTTGAAGGATAGTAAATTGATACCATTCTCAGTCACTTTTGTTACACAGTCTTAAATGTTTGCAACTGTAGCATTTTCCATGGCCTTTTTTGGATTGTGATATCTGTCGTATTTGTATCAAAGTAGCACTTGAGTTTATGTTATAATCGAAACAGACATTTTTGCTGTTTCTCCTATGTGCAAAAAATTAATTTAATATTTTAAAATGACATCAAAACTATGGGAAAGTCTTCTTTTACAAATAAAGAAATAAAAATAGAATACATGTGACATAGTGTTTCTGACAGTTGTGCAGATGTTAGGCCTAAAAGTTTTCAAAATCTTTAGTAAAATAATAGTGCTTTAAGTCACATAGGGCTTGGTGTCCTTACTAGGCAGGAAACCTCAGGATATGGTATCTGTTAAAAGGTTAGGGTCTAAAACATAAAATACAGGTTCCCAATTTGAATTTAAATAATTATTCCAGAATTTGACTTTGGGGATCCAGTAAAGTTTTGGATATTTTACTATCTTTCACATTTGTGAATAAACCTAACATGTATGAGATCAGTTTTGAAAAATTCAAGCAGATGAGTATGTGTGTGTGTAGTGGAAAAGATAAAAAGTCTCCTTCACTATATCCTTAATTTAATATGCCATGGTTTCAGGATTATGGGAATTTGGGAAAGTTTATTGAAGTCTTAAACAGCTTCTCCAGAAAGTAGAGCTATACCTTTATCGGGAAACTGCTGGATTTCCCACACTTCTAAATCTGACATTTTAATAAATGGTATAAAAGATACTATGTAAAATAAGTGAGAATACATTCATTTAAATATTTGTCACTAGAATCCAATTTCAATCAATTTAATGCATTCATGTGTGCAGAATTAAAGCAATTGGCAACACTTTGCTACACTCTCTCTGAACACTCTTTTTCCAAATAACATTTCTTAACCTAGGAAATATGTTCTTGTTAAAGGGAAATATAAGAGTGCAAATATTTTAAAATAATTTTATATTTCTGGCCTTCTTGGTTCAGAAGTTCTAAAACTGAATAAAACATATCATAAAGAGTTTATTCTTTACTGAAAAAAATGCTTATTTCTACATTTATTGAATTATACACTTGTTGTTTATTGGTATCATGAGTATATACAGTTAAATACAAATTATAACCAGAACTAAGTCATTAACTCTCTTTAAGAAGTGCAATAACCATGTTCTGGCTTTTCGATGCACCACTGTATACAGTATAAACTAATGCAGGATGAATAAGTTGTGAAAATAAATTTTATATTATTTACAGTCCTCAAAAATATATTTTTACCCTTGATATCTTTATGACTCCATTTATAATTAAAAGGGTTTATAAAGATGAGGTAAAGAACTTTGAATGAAGTGTTATGTTTCTTTAAGAAAAACTTAAATGGTATTTTTCCATAGAAAGGAAATGCTGTTTCTGTTTACTAAGTAATACTTATAAAATGACTGCAACTTTTTATGAGTTTAACAAGTTTAAGCAACATTTTATAGTCTTTTTTTTTATTTTGATACGATATCAAGTCTTAAATTTTAAAATGGATTTAAACCTACTTGATTCCAACTCATTTAGAAAATAGTAGTAAGTAAATAATTTGCATTTTGAGTGATATTAGAAGTTATTCCCTGACAATATATGGCTTAGAATTAATTGTTATGATGAATTCCCATTTCTCTAGATTTTTCCTTACACTTTACAACACAACATGATCACATGTTCATTATTCATTAGTTGTAAGTGTCTGGGTTGTTGATTGTTATTTAGCAAGACAGAACTATAGCTCTTTCTTTTTCTTATCATTTTCTCCCCACTGATTGGCAAGACTCCTATGCCTGAAATTTGAACTTGAACTAGTTTGCTAGGTCTCATTTCCCTATTTGAGTACTTTGTGGGTTCTTACCCACACGTGGGTTTGTTTTCCTGAGAAGATGAAAAATGTTACTCACTTTAGAACAGGAATGAATAGAAACCAAAGTCATCAAACCTTCCCAAACCCCTGTGCTTTATAATTAGGTGAAAAACTGAAAACTGTTATTCTTGTTTGCTTTCCTCAGGGCTGTGAATACTTGATATAAAGATTCATATCAGCCTCTTTGTGTTCTTCCTCTTAAGGCCTTAATGTTTGTTTTCAGTAACTGGATTCTTAACTGATAGTCCATATTTGGTCCCAGACCTCCATGATTTGCATTTTATTCTGCATTTGCATTCACATTATGTCCCATAGAAACTCTTTAACGTCAAGTGTGTTTATGACTAGTATGAAACTCTGGAAAATGAAGTTTGTAATGAAACCGACATAGTCGTCAAAAGGACAAAGAAGAGAGCAATTTGATGTAAACCCAGAGTTTCCTCATCCCATCCCAACTTGTAAAAAGGCTTATCTCTCTTCTTTTGAAAATATTAGAAGTTGAATGAATAAGAATTTCTTTGACAATAACACTCCTCTTAATGGCTCCATAACTATTTGGATGTGTTCTCAAATGTTAACTTAATTTGATAGACAAGCTATAATTAACTGTGACCTATAGTGTTTTCTGTAATTCAGAGACTATTCCTTAGTGATCTGAAAACTTAATTTCATACTAAATGGTGTACAATGTCTCTAAAAGCCTACTTCCACTATTTACAAGAAGTCGAAATAGTTTATGTGTCTCCAGGGCTTCAAAAGGGAGATACTTCAGAGATGGAGACTAACAATTTTACTGTGTAAAGCCCTAGCAGACTAACCACTGCACGTGGGTTCTTTTTAAATTTTTGTTCCGTAGTACCCTTTCTTTCTATGCACTGCAGTTAAAATTATTCATACAATGAAAAGAATCTATGTGTTTCATGGGACAAAAACTCATACTTGACATTCTAAAGCTAGTTATTTCATTGATCAAAACAAAACCCCCCAAAAAAGCAAACCAGTAATGTACAGAAAGAATTAAGAATTGCAGAAAATAGGTAAAATGCTATTAGCTATGATGCAACAATCACAATAGAAATTTAAGCAATAAAATTAAATTGGGCATTTTGTATTTAGCTGGAATATTTATTTGAAAGTTCCCACCTGATCTGGGATTATTTTAATACCCCCTCCCTGCTCCCCACTTAAGAATATTTTAGTGTAAGAACTTTGTGATAACTCACCATTGGACATTACTTTTATTTGAAATTGCTCATTCATAAGAGATTCCGTCTCATGAGTAACCACCCTGCCCTTCACTCTTGAACAGTTCAGATAAATGTATTATTTATTTACAGTCTATTGTATACATTATTTATGGGAAATATTCTATAACTCTACAGAGCATATGGAATTTATCTTTTTAAGATATGGCTGGCATCTCTGCCAAGATTGGTATAGCCCTGAGTAGATAAGATTAATCCTCATTGTACAGATAAATATCATATCTTTTAGAGTCATTATGTGTTAACATTGCATGATTCCAGGTGCAAATAAATACATTTTTCCACTTTCATTTTAATTGTCATCATTTCCTTGGCTCCAGCATCTACCAAAGAGAATCTGGAATTTTACAATTTGAATTGATCTGTGTTCTAAATTAATATGTTTGGAGAGGAAAATAAGATACTGAGTATCAGAATCATTTAACCATTTCATTTCTATTAGCTTGCTTCCTATTCCTTACTTAATGGGTTTAGAATTTTCTGAAGAATCATGTCCATGACATTTTCAACACTGGTTGTACATTTGGTGGCTTGGCCTATTGTTTCACCATATTCAGGCACTTTATAAACTGTGTTCAAAACAAAACCACTAAGGAAAATGTCAGGCTCATTGTGCCCTGCACTTCCTTGCACAAAATAATAGAGACATGTAGACTGTGTTTGTTCTGTGCATATCAAGTATATTGTTGGTGTTCAAGTATTTTTTATTCTAATAATTATTCAAAGCCAGTAACAATCTGCATTTGAGTGAGTATAAACATTTTTATTCTGGAATTTGGGATTTGCAGCAACTCAATTTTATTTTCCAAATTACCCTGCCATTTCAATTAGGTGCATTGTTCTTCACTCTACTGTTTCGACATTCTAGAGGTTTGCTTGCCACCTAAGAGAGAGAGTTGTTTGAGTGTTTAATATTTATTGAGTGCATGTAAAGAACATGCCAATAGAAAAAAAGAGAAGAATAAAACATTAACAAATCAATTATGGGGCTTTTCTTCAATTGTAGTATACTTCTAATACTCCAAATACTCTATAACTGTTAAAATAATATGAATAGCCTCAAGAACAATAGCCTTGGGTATCGGGGAAGAATGGTCTTCTGATTAACTGGATTTCCTTAAAAAGTGAACCGATGATACAGCTCAGTCTCCTGCTCCTGGAATTCAGTTGCTTTCACTGATCTCTCTGTTAAACGCCTTGAACTACAGAGAACTTGGCCAAACTAGGAACCAGAAATGCAAATTAAATTTCAAGATGCTTTGGGAAAGGCCGCTTTAATGATTTTACTGAGATAAATAATGGAGAAAAGGGAATAATCTACTCCCTACTTCCAAATTTCACACTGTGAGGGGGCTTGAAAATTCAAATATCCCTAAGGAATGATGATACTTGAAAAATAAGATTTGATTGAAAATATTAAAACTGGCAGGGCTCCTTTTAAAAAAACAAACAAACAAACAGGAAAATTAGAAAATACCCTGTTGCTAATTGCTAGTGGAAATCAGTGGCAAATGTCAATTTCCATGATTCTTTTATCCAAAACGTAATGCTACAAGGTAGTAGAATAAAACAAGACTGCATATTGGCTGAATTCTTATTTCCTTCTCACATCAAAACTGTGATGTGAGAAAAAAAGTTTTCTGGTTTGAGAGATGAGAAGTAGAAGATTTCAGAGACACTTGAGAGTGATGAAAGATCTATGCATGCTCAGTCGCTCAGTCGAGTCTGACTCTTTGCAACTGCATGAAGCTGCAGCCCATCAGGCTCCTCTGTTTATGGGGTTTCCCAGGCAGGATTACTGGAGTGGGTTGCCATTCCCTTCTCCAGGGAGTCTTCCTGACCCAGGCATCAAACCTGTGTCTCCTGCATTGGCAGGTAGAATCTTTACCACTGAACCACCTGGGAAGCTACCCCAGTGATGAAGGGTGTTGATGGTAATTTTGAGTTACACAGTCTTTCCGGTTGGCAGTGTCTTAATAGAGTATATACACAGTGCAGGGTGTCTGTAAGGGGGCAAGTCATTTCACCTCCAGGAGCCTCAGTTTTATCATCTGTAACATGGCAGTAAAGAACCCACTATATTAAGCTTCTATGAGAACTAAATAGCATTGCATGTAAAACATTTAAAACAGTAAACCCTAAGCGGAGAAGGCAATGGCACCCCACTCCAGTACTCTTGCCTGGAAAATCCATGGATGGAGGAGCCTGGTGGGCTGCAGTCCATGGGGTCACTAAGAGTCAGACATAACTGAGCGGCTTCACTTTCTCTTTTCACCTTCATGCACTGGAGAAGGAAATGGCAACCCACTCCAGTGTTCTTGCCTGGAGAATCTCAGGGATGGGGGAGCCTGGTGGGCTGCCGTCTATGGGTTCGCACAGAGTCGGACACGACTGAAGCAACTTAGCAGCAGCAGCAGCAGTGCCTTCCATAATATTTTATCTTCTTACTTGTATTTGGCCCAACCTTCAACAACGTGAATCTGATTTGAGAAGAGAAGATTGGGTAGCTGTTTATTTTATAGGCCATCATATAATTATAGAGTTAAAGCGAAATACTGTCTTAATTCCTATTAGGAGGGGTGGCTATTATTCTGATTTCATCATAATGGGAAAGAGGACTGGCCACTCAGATATGTGGCTGAGATAAGACAATGAATCACTACAGATTTGTTTTCAAGTTCAACTTCAAATAACAGTTATGTGCATATCTTGTACTTTTCCTTCATATTTCTGAATGCACATGCTTCCTGGCTGAGGTCCAGTTGCTTACAAGATCTCAGTATGTACTTGTACTCAGGATACAATGTTTTTGGCCTAATCTGGATGTTCTTTTTGCTAGGGTTGCCTAGAAAATTTGTGGTTTGAAGTTGTTATATATAAGACACTTTTGAGTTTATTTTATCTTAATGTGTTTGTAGAATGAGGTGGACTGAATACTGAGTTACAAATGTGAAATAAAACATTGGGAAGCAAGCAATCTTATGAAAGGGACTTTATAACTCCAGGTATGCTGCTGAGTCACTTCAGCCGTGTCTGACTCTGTGTGACCCCATAGACGGCAGCCCACCAGGCTCCCCCGTCCCTGGGATTCTACACGCAAGAGCACTGGAGTGGGTTGCCATTTCCTTCTCCAATGCTGGCATATAATTTACGGATTCTTCTGCCACTCCTAAATAGCAATGATAGAAACTCATCTAACTTTCAGCAGAAAAATCTCAGCAGATAGATAAATAGTAATATATGAATTATTTAGTTACAAAAATTTGGAAATATTGGAAATTTGGAAATATTGGAAATAGTGGTGGCAGCTGGATTGGAGGGTTTTTTTTAGAAACACAACAACTCTGAATTATAGTTCACGGGTACAGTTTCAGGTGTAGAAGCATATAGAGTCAAACATTAAAATAGGAGTTTATTTTTATTAGTAGTATGCCAGCCATAATACATAGCACAGGAAAAAGAAAAGTTACAAAACGTAGATTATATACTTTTACTAAGATTCTTCTTTTACTGTATACTTTTACTAAGGGCTTCCCTAGTGGCTCAGACGGTAAAGAATTTGCCTGCCACACGGCAGACGAGGTTCAATCCCTGGGTCGGCAAGATCCCACCCACTCCAGTATTCTTGCCTGGGGAATTTCAAGGACAGAAGAGCCTGGTGGGCTACAGCCCATGGAGTTGCAAAGTTATCATCTACAGATGATAACCTGTTACAATAGACAGGACAAAGCCACTAACACGCGCACACACACACACGCACACACACTGAGATTCTTAGTGTAATGAGGCTCTATATTCTCCTTTGTTCTCCACAACGAACTGCTTAATAGAATTTGAACGTTAACTGTGCTTGAATCATTTCTAGGTTACTCATCTGCTTTCCAGTTTTGAGATTTAGGTAAAACTGTTTTGACCTCTTGGTAGCTTTTTCCCTTTGGTTGTAATTACTCTGTTTCCTTGTAAATGGTCCGAATGTCCCTACCCCAGGTAGAAATCTATATTCTCTTCTCAGACCACAGTGGGGTCACTGGGGGATAGTGCTGGCATTGATTCTCAATGCTGAAAAATTGTGCAAAATGTATCAGTGCCATGTGGGTATCAGCAGGAAAGCATTTGGGATATTTTGGGTGGTGTTTTATATGTATAGTCATTTTCCTTTGCTTTGTCAATTCATGTATCATTTCCTGGATGAATTAATTCAGCTCTACAGATTAGTAATGACCCGAGCGTATAAGAGTTGTGACCTGAAAGATATCAGACTGTGGGAAAGTCAGATTTTGAGGAGTGTTCGGGAGTGACCCATTGTGCTGAGCCTGTTTTCTAGGCTCATTTCTGCCTCGACTATTGGGAGAAGAGGGCATGGGGATTTGCAGGAGAGCAGGCAAAATATTTAAGGACTAGGAGACCTAAAAGATGTACTTGACTGCCTAGCTGCTTTAGATTCTATGACAGTGTAATTAAAAACTCTAAAATTAGTTCTTTCCACTTTCTTTTGCCTTATTCCTTGTGCATGTGATGGGTGTATGGGGCTGTGTCTACAAGAACGTGCACTTGTGTGTCTCCTCACATCTGAACCTGAGGCTTCAGTGATTCCTGGAGCTCAGACAATCACCTGATACAAAACTTTTCATTTAAAGATGAAATTACTCCTTGGAGAATTTTCACCAAAGGCAAAAAAGCACAAAAATTCTTCTCCTTCTCTCTACATGCCTCATTACACAGAGATAGAGGATTCAATGTTTGAAAAATCATCATTTTTGTAGGTTTTATTTGTGGGACGTGAGAACCGGGAAATATAGAACTCAATTTAACAGATGCCATCTCTGCCTTTGCAAACGCCCCATGCCTGCTATCACACAATCAGATGTGTGTGTGTGTGTAAAGGCATATGCATATATATGTATATGTATTTAAAGCAATACATCAGAGCTACTATGTTGCAAAGATTTTAGAACTCTATTCGACGCTCAGTTAGACACACTTATTCTGTGTGTCAGGATGCCGGCCAGCACCAGTGTCATGAAGACCATAACTAAGGGATAATTGGCTGGTTGTCAAGATGCGTTTTTAGATGAAAAGTCCACAATGGCAAATACGGTGGGGCTGCCCTGTGAGAAGAGGAAGTGTGGTGTCTTGGGGTGAGCCACAGACCCTGAGAGGGGCTGCTGAATCCCATGGTCTCACCACTAATTTACCATCTTCCCTGAGTCACCAAAATTACCCTCAGGCCTCTATTAAGTGGGAGTAATAAGCACATTTTATCGCAGCATTAAAAGAGGGCCCAACAAGAACCCTGGCGGCCTGCAGACTTGGCCACTGGCAGGTTGTGGGTGTGGGGACAGGGAAGGAAATGAGAAAAAGGAGGAGAAGTATGTAAGGAAGATAACCTTAAAAAAAAAGTCCACCTCCCCTGGGGAGGTGCATGGGGGCCACCACCAGGGACTGCCCCAGACTCCAGCCAGCATGACAGTCACCTTCCAAACTTTATCACCTTTCCGCAGAACAGAGGGTGGACTTAGAAAAGGTTCTGCCTCCGGACCATTCCCTGAGCTCATCTTAATGTGGCCCTGGTCCACAGCATGTGTTCAGGCTGCGGTCTTAATCTGTGAGCTTCTGGTGTTTAAAAAGATCTGAAAGCTTGAAAGGGAAGGGGGCAGTTTTACTGTCTTAAAAGAAAACATCCTGCTCCAACTTTGCTTAATGATTTCCAGGTTTTTTTTTTTTTTTTTTTTTTGGAAATCTGTATAAAGAATTTTACATTTTCTTGGAATTAACTGAATTTGCAGCTGCGTGATAGGTTTTGAGAGGCGCAGGCTTTCCCTCAGGCTCTAATAAACTGAAGGTGCAATCTGGTAGCCGAGTGTGTTAGAGACTTTATCTGGTTTCTTTAGGTTACTGAGCACATTTGCCAGTGGGATCCACCAAGATCTTCAAAGAGGGGTCTCAGCATAGCAGACTTTAGATATTCATAAATAAAAAGTCTGAGATCTCAGCTTCTCAGCTTCACGTCCATGCAGGTAACACATATCCTTTTTCATGGGGTACCTGCACAGTTTGTGCTTATCACTCTGCATATGGGTCTCTCTGGTGCCTCTTCCTCAGATGGCACCATTGACTGAGAGATGCATGAAGAATCATATCTGCTGAAGTTATGTGCCTTTAAAGATACTAAGAGACACTGTTTAGACAGAGGTGAGAAGTCTGGTGGTGTGTGTTCTTAGGCACTCAGTTGGGTCCAACTCTTTGAGACCCCATGGACTGTAGCCCGCCAGACTCTTCTTTCCATGGGGATTCTCCAGGCAAGAATACTGGCGTGGGTTTCCATTTCCTTCTCCAGGGAAATCTCCCCAACCCAGGGATCAAACCCAGGTCTCCCACATTGCGGGCAGATTCTTTACTGTCTGAGCTACCAGGGAAGTCTAGTGAAGGGGGACTCATTACATGTGATTTGGCCGGCAGTGTGGGATGAGGTATTCGGTGAGCCCGTTGGCTCTGCCTCCTGAGCTGGTGCAGGTATGTGTGTACACGTGTGTGTATGAATATGTACAGAGGAGGGAGAGCAAGCGTGTGTATACACACATTGGTGCATCCCCCATGTGGACTGGGACTCCCCTGGTCTGGAGAGACTGAGTTGTTCAGTTTGGGAAGCAAGCCAGCTCTTTCAGGTCACTAGAGATCACCTACTAAAGAGACCCTGGTGGTTTGAAAAAGTAAATGTACTTCCCCAAAGAGAAAGCAGCCTGTTGATAGGTGTGGACTGAACTTCAAATTTTGAATACTGTGATCATTTCATCAATTTCTACCTAGCTGCTAGCTGACCTCTTCAGAGACAAGATCACGAGGCTCTCATTTATCCACTTTTTTTCCCCCCAGTGGGACTGGTAGTGTAAAGGTTTTGAAGGAAAAAAAACCTCACTGTTCTGGTCTGGAAAAAAAAAAAAATGATTCTGGCATCATACTGATGTGATGAAAAACCAAGTGCAAAAAAAGTCAAAGTGCTTTGTAGACTGTAAAGTGATTTATAAATATTAGGTATCAAATGAAACTTGATGGGGTGGGGAGGAGCAAACCACCTGTAAAATCATGTTATTTGAAGGTGAAAATAAGATCAGTTTGCATTCCCTGAGCACACACCAGCTGGGAGATAGCCCAAGGCATACTGAGCTGCACATGAAGCCAGCTCGGGTTAGCCATTCTTTCCAGAAGGTCTATAAACTGAGTACACCTGTATGTAGATATTTTAGGATTGACTAGGTCAACCTACATTGTTTCATTAGTGTTGTTACTTTATTATTGTCACATTAAAAGCTATTGTAGGTGCCACCTATTGGGTACTTGCTGCATGCCTGGAAACTGATGCTTGCTGTGTCTGCAGACAAGTATTTTTTTAATCCTCATTTACGGATTAGGACATTAAGAGTTAGGGAGGTTGTGACTTGTCTTCAGACAGTGTAAGTGGTCTAGGGTACGTCTGGCTGCAAGTTTACTTTCTTTTGCCTGTGTTATCTTGCAACTGAGTATTACATTTTTATAGTGGTTTGTGTTTGTGTGAATAGAAGGGAGGTGTTTTTAAATTGTGCAAGTCTTTTTTCAATGCTTTATAATGTCTAATGTTGGAGATCACAGTATTAGGTGACAACAGAGATCCTCTGTAAATCACTTAAGTGATTTGTTTATTCATTGAAAAACATATTTGTGTCTAATGTGGTACAGACGTTCTCCTGGGATAGAGGGCATTAGAATGACGATATAGTCCAGGACTTCAGAACGTTTATGGTGTAGAATTGTAGACAGACTCAACAGATCATCATGGAACTATACGAGAGTAAATAATAGACGTGTGTGTGAGGGGTTCTAAGTGATCAATGAGGGGAGCCTCATTCATCCTGGGGGAAGTGTGTGTGTGTGTGTATGTATCAGGGAAGGCTTTCTGGGGAAGGTAGTATCTCAGCTGTGATTTAGTAAGTAGGAGGTGATCAGGGGCCATGTACAGCAGAGTAGGGCATTCCAGGCAGCGGAGAGAGATGAGAATGGGCCCAGAAAGACAAGATGAATGTATCTGTCAGAAATCACATGCTACAGGGACTTCCCTGGTGGTCCAGTGGCTAAGATTCCACACTCCCAATGCAGGGGCCTGAGTTCAATCCCTGGTCAGGGAACTAGATCCCACATGCTGCAACTGGGAAAAAAAAAAAAGAAAGAAAGAAAGATCCCCCATGGTGCAACAAAGACCTGGTGCAGCCAAATAGATAAGTAAATATTGAAAAAAAGAAATCACAGGCTGGAGCACAAGGATCAAGGAGAAGATGACCCCCAGGGGGTAGACTATGAAGGATTTTGTGTATCAGGCTAAGGACCCCAACATGTATTCTATAGGCAGGAGGGGACTGGTTATTCATTCAATAAACATTTCCTGAGTGCCAGCCAGTAACAGGCACTGCGCCTGGTATGAAGGATGCAATAGGGAGCAAAATGAGCACTGGTTCCTATCATAAAATTGAACTCTTTAAAAACTAGGGAGTAATTTGACTTGAATTCTTTAATGCTGGGAAGGCCTTAACAAGAACAGTAATCACTAAGGTGAAAGATGAGAGAAATGGACAAGACTTGATGACTGATGTGAAGGAGTTGGTGAGAGAGAACTAGAGAGGGAAGGGTCTCATGCATGATTCTCATGGATGGTTTTATAGCACAGATGGATGGGGTTATATAAACATCCACTAGGGTCAAGAATAAAGAAGACTGAGTCAGAGGTTTGGTGGGGAGATGAAGAGTTTTTAACTTTGGACTTGTTAAGTCCTTTGTATGGAGATCATTTCACAGGGAACTGGGCATACAAGTCTAAAGCCCAAAGAAGAGATCCAGAGACACAAAGTTCATGCGTGGGGATGACACCGCACATCACAGTCATGAAAGGAACTGTCCAAGGAAAACGTGGAAAGTGATACGAGAACCTCCCTGAAGGATATCCAAAATTAAAGTGTAAATGGAAAAAGGATTCATGAAGGGAAGAAGAAGGTTAAAAAGCTACCACCAGATGGCTTTATTCAGGAGAAAGGATGGGCTGGAAAGCTGTGGTTTGTCTGTTGGAGGGTCAGTGGAACAGTCACTAGTGAATGACTCAGTTTAATTCTGAAGTGCTGGACTGTATGTTCGTGTTCTCTAAGTACTGAGTCCTGAGCGTGCGCAATACACTGTGCTGAGGACAGGAAAGAACAAGATGGAGAAGATTCTGACACCATCCCTGGCCTGGAGGAGCCTGTAGTTAAGGAGGCTGTTGCTTCTATTTTAGTACCAGATACTGATACAGTTGCCTTATCAATAAAAAATACCACTTGATGACGTTTAGCTTATTATCACTTGGAAAACCTTCTTTCAAACATTCTTGAGGAGTGGTGGAAGGAATGGGAATGATCAAGCTGTTGAAGAGAGAAAAAATGGGGAGAATCACAGACTTGCTTCACATATTGAAAATGGCTGTCTTCTGGGGGCCCCAGAACTAGACAAACCAGGCGTGGGAATTAAAGAAACTGACTTTCATATTATGTGATATATTTATACATTGATGATGCCATCTGACAGAGGATGAGATGGTTGGATGGCATCATTGACTCAATGGATATGAGTTTGAGCAAACTCCAGGAGATGGTGAAGGAGAGGGAAGCCTGGTGTGCTGCAGTCCATGGGGTCGCAAAGAGCTGGACATGACTGAGTGACTAAACAAGAAGGACTTTCTGATGGAGGGAGGCCCCTAGCTAGCTGCCTACATTTATGACACATGAGATTACGTCTGGAAGACTGTGGACCCTCAGTGTCCGTTAGAATGTAGACTTTGTGATGTTCAACGTCTTTCCAGCCCTGGATTTTCTATCTAGCCCTGTGAACATTGAGATAAATTGTTCTCAGATTTTTAAAGAATCACATACTCCTTTGAGAATCTGGTGAAAAGTTATGGACACTATCCCCAGGAGGGAAAAATCCAAGTATGCACATAATACAATTATTGTTAATATTAAGACCCCCAGCTGAAGTCTTATGTAGGAGGTCCATGGACTTTAGGTTAGGACCCCTTGTCTTAATGGATTTCTAATAAATGAGAACATAGACGTTGCTTACTCTGAAATTATGTACCTTGAAGAAAAAGGCTCTTTGGGACTTAATTTAGAATGATGACTAAGGTTTGCTATACATCTAACAGAATGCATCATTGATTTTATTCTGTCAGCCTTACTTTACAAGTGGCCCCAAGCAACTCACAGCTTCACAGATATATGGACATAATCAAATGCACATATTTTATTTTAAAAATAATAATGATGTTGTTTGGTGTAACTGCATATGGAAATATGTTATTGTAAGTGAGCTTCTCTGGTAGGTGGATTTGGGGGAAGTTCTTTCTGATTAGATCCGTCTTGCATATTTGTACTGGAAGACTTCATGAGCTATTTCTGATACTTAGACTTTAATCACGCTTAATGAACTGAACTAAGCATAATTCTTGTTCTGTTTTGGTAACCTTGTGGATTTCTCCTAATGCTTAGTTTTGTATGACTACCCCGTTCTTGAAATGCTAATACCCCAAATGCTAATTGAAAGGAGGACCACAGAAGTTAGATTTCCTTGCAGAGAAGTGCATTCAGGTTTCTCAGGCCTTTCCAGAAGAGCAAGGCTGTGAGAAGAATGATATTAGGTGGAAAAGATTGGCTCCTACCTTTGGCGAGCACACAAATTTAAACATATAGGTTGCACAAAATTTGGATAAACTGAGGTGGAATCCAACATTTCTTGCATGAATGCCTGTATAATGTGGCGATAGCTGTGAGAAAAGAGGAGCCCAGCATCTAAGACCCAACACAATGAAAATGCAATGAATCGGAATGCCTCACAGATCATAGCGGAATCAGAATTTCCAGCAAGGAAAATCTTTTCATGGTGAATTAAGTGGTGGATGAAGAAAAATGGTGATGAAAAAAGGTAGGCACAGATCACAAACACTGGGCTCAGGGCTCACTGCTGAAGATTTAAGAACCTTAGCTAAAGCTATGCAGAATAGAATGTGGAAAATTGAATTTACTAAACAATTAAGCATTGAATTAATCTACATCCTGCACAGTAGAAAAGTGGGGGAGGGAGCAGAGCGGAGTTGAATAAATCAGTGGAGCTCATTAAAAGATAGTGAATATATCAGGTCTGTTGTAGCATAGAGGAGGACAGTTTCCTGTGTAACACGGAATCATTCTTGGGTTTGAAGTCACCTTTCTGGAGTCCCAGTCTTAATCAGATTAACAAACATGCTTCTGATGAGGTTAGTCTGTTGCTCTGTATTCCAGCTTGTTATCACTAGCTTTTCTATTAATTACAAGTCAGATCACCAGTCCACAATAGTAGTGAGGGACAACATAAATAAAATGAGAGTGCCCAGGAGATGTCACTCGCAGGATCTCACGCATCCTGAAACTCCCACGGGTTCCTGCAGCCTCCCACATGCCTTGCTGGTCTTTTGTTCAATTACAGTTAATGCAATAGTTTGCCATTTTCTCCTTCTAATTATATTTTCAAGTGGGATTTGTAGCACATAGGAAAACATCCTTTTACATGTTGAGACACCGGGGTTTTGTGCCTGGCATTGTCTGTCCCCTGGGTGCTGTACCATTCTTTCTGCAGCGCTCTGAATAAACAAGTCCCCCTTTTAGAGCTGCAGTTGTACAAACTGAAAATTTATGCATTAACTGTTTGCATTCTGAGCATGTGTTCCAGATTACGGCTTACAGCATTCTTCTGGCATGCTACAGAATGCGTGTTTGTCAGAAGCGTTTCTTTCACAGTTCACATGTCTTTCAATCACAGAATCAGCAGATCAGTTAGCACTGTGTTTTAGAATATGCATACATGGTTGAAGCAAACATACAAGTAGGTGCGCATCTTTCTGTGACTTTATTTCATGTTTTGGGCTGCCAGAATCTTCTGGCCAAGATGATCGAGTAGGTGGCACGCAAGCATCCCTTTCAGGAACAGTGAACCTCTTCCTTCAACTCTGGTGTATCATGCCTCTGAGATGGGAATCTTTACTTTTCTCTCCCTGGGTGTCTGAAACATTTTGCCCTGCTCAGTTCTTCTCATTTCCTCTGGGATATGGAATTCCTTTTTAAGAAATGAGCAAGGAGCCTTTTGGTTTTGCTAGGTATATTTAAAGTGTTGGGAGGGTCAGTAACTTTAACTACTACATAGTCATGAGCCGTGACATTCAGTGACCGAAACGATGTAGACATATTTTACATACAAGATCATCATGCTGCCCCGCTGATAATCTTGGAGACAAATATCCCTTCCTAGCCAAGAATCTGCTTTCTACTTTGCATCATTCCTACTATGCAGGATGACCGGTGACTCACAAGGCTATTTTTTTGAAAGCTAGCGCTGAAAGCTAATTAAAATCTTTTCTGGGTGATAAAGGGAGATTTGGGAGAAGAGTCACCATGATTGTTTCCCCCAAGAATTTAATTTACAGCCAGTTTTTTTCCTATCTTAATGTTACTTTCAAATGCACCCAGTGATAAGAAGCAACATCTGTTTTCCCCTCAATAGTACAAGAAGGCTCGGCATGGGGCTGAGTGTACACAGTCCATGTGAACCTATTGTTATTCTCATTTCTTTTTTGTCCCTGTGCCTGGTCCATTTGCCATGTACCATCCGGCAAACAGCTGACACATACTAGCTATTATGGACCCTGGCCTAATTGTGAGGTCTTAAAAGCTCTGCCATGTTTGTCTTCTAGGATGAATCAGAGGCTTCTGCTCAGCACAGTGCTGCAGACCACCACTCTCATTTTGCATTTTTAGAGTAGCAGACTGTTGTGCCAGGGGGTTGGTGGATGTCAAAAATATAGTCAGCATGAAGAACAACGTTTCCTCCTCCCCTTCTTTGCCTGGAATGATCTCGCTTTCCTTAGTAATAAAGCACGCAGTTACTTATGCTTACCTATCGGTAGATATTATTTTAGCTTCGAAGCAGAGGCTGGCAAAGTTTAGATGCGCCAGTGGAGCTCTGAGCTGGCACCATTGTTGAAGGGGGACGGGGAAGATGGTGGAGTTGTCCATCCCAGCTCTCCACCGTTAACACACCACTCTATTCAGATGTCTGCTTTGTGCCCCCCACAGCCCTCTTGGAACAGAGACCATGATGACACGGCATCTACCCGCTCAGGAGGAACCCCAGGCCCTTCCAGTGGGGGCCACACGTCACACAGTGGGGATAACAGCAGTGAGCAAGGTAGGAGAGCTGCTCTTGATTCTCTCGCTACTTGTGTCATTTTCCAGGGTTGAAAAATTAGAAATGTCTAGTGAATGACTCTTTGTACAATTTTTCCTAGAATGTAAACCCTGTATAATATGAGAACTGGCTCATCTTATCTTATCCCCCACCCCCACCCCGATCCCCTTCTTTCTCTGCCATTCAAGCTACCTAGCTGCTTGTCACCTGGCCACCTTTACAAAACAGGGTCAGTGAATTGAGATGAAAGAAGCTGATTAGACGTTTGAATGTGTGAAAATAGCATGCCACGAGTACCCTGCTATAGAAATTAAAAAAGTTTATTATTACTTTCCGTTAGAGGCTTTTCGAGAGATCGTGAAGAAGCATCCTCTAGGATTCCAATTGAATGATGTCTTAAGATGCTTAGGAGGCAGTGGGCTTTTCAGGAACCATGTTGGGCTTTTCTCTTCACTGGGTTGAAGCCATTTTTCCAGATTTACTTATTTGGATCTCTTCAGAGCTTGACTTCATGGCAAAGTCAGACTAGAGGGAGTCAGGATGAGATGGAAAGCAACCAGATCAATTCCGTCACTGTGGTTCTTGGGGTGCACATACCTGTGTGTACTTTGGTGCCCGCGGATGTGCATGTCTGACTGTCCCTGGTGGGAGATAAAGTTTAAACATAAAGTTCAGCTTCAGCAATAAGGTGAACGAGGATTTAAATGTCTTGTACTGCTTTTGATGAGACCTACTGCAGTGGATTTTGTGTTCAATTCATGCAACCAAAGTTTAAAAGAGTATTCTCTCCCTGAATATAAAAAGACGGCTTTATTGAGGTTGACTCTGAGCCCACAGTAGGTACATACTTTTAAAATCAGCTTTTATGATCATGTTTCACTGGAGTGTTGTTACCCAACAAAAGAATTTTGTTTTCTAACAAACCGGGCTATGCAATTAGAACTGCAACGTCTGCAATGAATTGAACACCATTAGTTTGACAACGTGGAACTTTCTCTGGTGGTTCAGATGGTAAAGCATCCGCCTCCCATGCAGAAGTCCTGGGTCAAGAAGATTCCCCTAGAGAAGGGAATAATAGAAACAGGAAAGTCCTTTCTTGGGAGGCGGGTACGTGTATGCTGTTTGGACTGGGAATAACGTCTACACATAGAATTGTAAGCATTTGAGATATTTTATTGTTCAGAGAGAAGTTGCTGACATCATCACAACTCTAAGTCTAGTAAAAATGGAGCCTGGAATAGTAAACTTGTTCAGAGCTGAGACAGAAACAGGTAACCTCTGACCTCTGCCTTTTACTGCAGAATTATATGCAGCATAAATCCACAGGGCCTCTTTCCTTTCAAGTGTGGGTATGTATACATTATGGTGTCAACTGTTCACAGTGCTGTAGTTAAGGTGAGGTCAACATTTCCATAGAAAGCCCTACTTTCAGAATTCAGCTTGCACCATGAATTTTCGAAAGGTGTAAATGGAATCTCAATTCTTTCTGCTGTGCTCCAAAGTTGCTACATGGGGTCATAGCCTAGTGTTTTGTTTGTTTGTTTCTTTTTCTTTTTTTCATGTCTTGCTTTTTTAAAAAGAATATATCACCCAGCAGGCCCCTAGTTTAGCTGTTTAAAGGATGTAAACTGCTACAATGTATTTGAATTTAAAACAGAAAGATCCTCAGATAACAAAGATTTTCAGAGGGCAAGTACCCCATCCCAGTCTTCCCCTTTGATGCATCAGAACAAGGAATCAGGAATTTCTCGGGTTCATTTCTCCGTCAATGAGTGTTCTCCAAAGGCCACTTTAATAATGAATGTGATTGTAAGCCATATACCCCTCACATTACTGGAGTTTTCCATTCACATCGTTTCTCTTTCTGTTTTTTCATTTAAAACCCACCAGCTCATTTTTCCTTTTAATGCTTTTTCACATAAATTGTCTCATTCGAATGGAACCTGTGGAAAACAATCATGCAATCCTGGGCAGTAGATAGAACAGGTCTAGCCATTTGACAGATGAGGAACAGGAGGTTGGATGAGCTGGGCAGTTTGCTGAAGCTATGGTGCAGTGTCAGACCTGAAATTTCAGTTTCCTGATTATTTTTTTAAGACTCTTCTCATCATACCCTCTTTCTAGCAAAGAAGTAAAGTCACTTATTTCCATGGCCATCATGGGAAGGCTTTTGGTGCTGATCACACCTCCCCCCTTGACTCCCCCCACCAGCTGGACCACAGAGGTGGTAGGAGTCACACCTTGTGTGCCCCCTGCCCCTCCCCACAGGCTCTCCTGGGCAGTGCGATTTATTCCCTGCTAAATGCAGAATGATGCCTGGAAGTGTTGCTTCAACAACTTCTGTGCATTTCCATGCCAACCACGACCCTTCTTGGCTCTTTTTTTTTTTTTCATCCTTGGGACCTGTGAAGCTGGATCTTTGTGCAGCCTTCGGATTAGCTGTGCACCGTGGCTTTCCCATGTTCTCCTGTCTGCCTTTTCTGGCAGGCATGGATGTGTAAGCCGTGCCAGCATTTGGCCCGTAGTGCATGTCCTAAATAGTTATTTACACAGTTTGAGTCCATTTTAGTCAACTGGGTAAATAACAGCCCTCTTCAAAAGATTTATAAATCCATAAATATGTCTTTATACATACCCAATAGACAGAAATAACTCAATCTGTCAAGAACATATCTAGAGAGGTGTTTCCCCCACAGACGGGAGTAATACATATTTTAAAACTTTCTCTACTATATTATTTGTACTGCATTTCTTTTCCCCTTATTCGTTTTCAATGTTTGCCACTTTATTATGGCACCCAAGGTACAAAAAAAGAGGAAAAAATCCCCTAGGCTTTGGTCTTCTGTTAAACAACCTTGTCTGCAGTGCAAGGTAGGCATTTGACAGACTCTCACCGAGCCTTGTTCTTTCGGACTTTGAAAGTAAAGTAAAGAAAATCAGTCATCCAGGAAATCATAATGTTCAGACAGATTTCAAAATACATTAACAATTCCTAGTAAAGAGTTTCAGCAGTTTGAGGAATTTTGAGACCCTGATAATTAGACGAATGAGTGACTGTTGTGGTTGATAGAGGAGTTTTAGTCTACATTTTTACCTAAGCATAAACAATAATGTACAGAATCCAATGCTGATCATTCTGAAGAGAATATACATGAGGTATATAACCAAGAAAATGCCAGCGATATTCTTCTTTTGGGGGGATTTAGTGTTTATTCGTGATTTACTCAGAGGTAAAGAATCCACCTGCAATGCAGGAAACATGGGTTCAATCCCTGGGTCAGGAAGATTCCCCTGGAGGAGGAAATGGCAACCCACTTCAGTGTTCTTGCCTGGAGAATCCCTGTGGACAGAGGAGCCTGGCGGGCTACAGTCCTTGGGGTTGCAAAGAGTCGGACATGTCTGAAGTGAATGAACATGCATGCATGATTTATATAATATCTCTCTCCCCCAACTCAAATTATTTATCATGGCAACTCTTCTTATGGCATCTACATTCATTTCATATTAACACTCATGGTCCCTTGCAGGAAATTGATTCTTCAATAGCAAAGCACCTTTAAATGGGCATTTATAAGGAAGGCCTAACATCTGTATTTGGTTGGGGGTTTTAGCTGCTGTGGCTGCAACATTGATTTTTGTCTACTTTTTAACTTTCCTCAAAGCACTTCCAGAGATATGAGAGTGGATTCTTATTCTCGCCCTGTCAATGATTTGCTATTTTCCCATTTCAGAAGAGACAAAAGTAGAGCTCAGAAATCTTGAAATGAGTCACTGTCAGCCACCTCAGAATCTTGGTCTCTTGCCTTTATAACTGCTTTAGGATGTGGTGTTTTCAGGACATAAGATGAGGTGCACATTGGCAGATCCTGGGCTCCTTCATGTTTTTTTTTATCCTACTGGGTGCAGCTGCCCTACTGATCGTAATCAGGGCCTACTGTAGCAAGCATGTGGTTTGGACAGGAAGAACACCAAGCAAATCTGGTGCTCTCTTCATGGATTTTTTTCCCACTGCTCCCCTCGCCCTGGGGCTCCCCTGGTGGCTCAGATGGTAAAGAATCCTCTTGCAATGCTGGAGATCCGGGTTTGATCCCTGAGCTGGGAAGATCCCCTGTAGGAGGGCATGGCAACCCACCCCAGTATTCTTGCCTCAGGAATCCCCATGGACTGAGAAGTCTGGTGGTCTACAGTCCGTGGGGTCACACAGAATCAGACATGACTGAGCGACTAACCATAGCACAGCAAACCCCCACCGCTACCCCAGGGCTTGCAGAGCCACTCTGTAGCTCATAAGCAGCCTTAGCTGTGCTTACACGTTTTGAGTTTGGGCAAGTCTCCTTTTTGGGTTGAAAGTCAAGAGAGATGAATACATGATAGCAATGAAATAATAAAATAACCCACTATGGGCTGTCAGTCAGTGTAGGTATTTCATCACTCGTGTTGTGGAGAAGGTCACTGAGGTCCAGAGAGGCTGAGAGACTTACCCACAGTCACATCCTGGTTGGTGGTACAGCAAGGACTTGAACCCATGCAGTCTGACTCCAGAGCCCAAGCCACTATTTGACGTGATCCTGGGATGTTGCCTAGAAATGGGAAAACAGATCCTGCGAGGGCCATTCTCTCTGTTATCAATTCAAGGACTCTGCCTCCTAGTGCTTGCACTGGGCCTGGTCCTCTTGTCTGTAATCGGGTGATGAAGCTGTGAATCAAACAGAATCAGTGTTAGCTTCAGGGAGGTTCTACTCTGCTGGGGACTGAGAATCCAGTTTTGTGTGCTAAGTAGAAGGATGATTGAGCTCTTTACAGCAGAGCAGGATGATTGATATGATTAATTTGTATTATGTATGAAGAGCCTCCACCATTGCACTCATTCAAAGATTTATTGAATTGAGAAGAGGAGCCTAGAAAACAAGTAAGGACATTTCTCTCACAGAACATTTCCCACTTCAAGCTCATCTCATTTTCCTCTTTTGTGAGGAGAAAGAAAAAGTCTGATTTCTACATTGAAATTTCACGTGAAACATTTCAACCCTAAAGAACTTTGCTGGTCTCTAGAATTTTTCTAAAACCCGCTTATGAACTTCTTTGGGGGTCAGGGCTCAGATCAACAATGGTATCTTTGCTCCCACAAAAAAAATGCAAAATCAGGATGTTTCTTTAAAGAGGAACCATTGAGAAGCACTGCTATTTCTTTACAATAATGTGTCAGTAGTTGCCAGTGCCTCCCACTGCCCCTCCCCCCTGCACACCAGCTTTTGTAGGCGTTCCGGCAACCTATAGGCAGAAGGCAGTTCCATTTATTATTGAAGGGAATTTGGAGGCAGTCATTTCAGACCTGTGAAGCCAGCAGGCAGAGCTGGGTGAGAGCAGGGCGGTGGGCTGGGCGAGGGGTGGGGGGGTGGGGGGGCGGCGAGTGCATGGAGAGAGGGAGGTAGGGAAGGGCCACATTTTGTTCCAGATGACTAAGCAACGATTTATATACCCGCTCGCCTTTTTACATGAAGAAGAAAAGTAATAACAGCCCAAACCCGGGCATTTGAAACAGTCAGCTGTCTGATGAATAATGGGGTAGGTGGGAAGGAGCTCTCTGATTGGATGTCTTAATGAGCAATTTCGCACAGAGTTTGGGCTGCAGTTCCCCTTGACCTTTGCCCTTTATTGACCAAACTGACACTTCATTTTTCACATACTTCCAATTATGGCTTGGCTCAAGTATTGCCCTCCCTCCTTTATTTCTTTCCTATGGACAACTTGAGAGTAGTTGAGGCCACAGAAGATTTTTTAATTTGAAAAACTACTGTAGCAACTCAGGTTTAGGATATAATCTGTAATCTGCAGTTTTTCAGATGAAGACACAAAGTAAATACTGCTTGTTTTGAAACAGTTTTATTTTCCGTCTTTTTTTAATCCCAATTTATTTTAAAAACAAAATATTTATAATAATCTAAGCACCCTGGAAAGAAAGAAAAATGTCTAAAAAGAAGACTTTTTTTTTTTTGTCTGTTGGTCCAGGTGACTTAAATGATCTTATATTTGTTCACACTTACTTCTTAAGCCTTGTTCTTCTCCCAGAATGTCTTCTATTTCAATAACACTAGAATGCATTTTGCAAAATACACTTTGGTGAGAAAAGTAGAATATAATTGTGATCACAGGCCATAGCCCTTGGGCCACTGCTGCCCTGTGTCATGCTTCAGTTACATTTAATGTTGATTGCAAATTCAAGTGTGGTCTTTGCGTTCAGTGGCAGGCAGAACAGGAGAATGATTTCCTGATGGGAAAAGTCAGGTGTAAAAAAAGAAAGGGGAAGTTATTACACTCTGCAAATGCATGTTATCAAAAAGTTCCATATTACGAACTTATCAAATATGTTGAATTAGATGTATGGACAGAGAATTGTTTTTTCCCAAGAACACCCTGTACTCTAATCACCTTACCTTTTATTGACTCATCAAATGTGAGTAACTGTTTCCGTTCTCCATTTGCTTGGCTTCAAGCATCATGAAAGCAGGTTGTCTTTAAACAAAGAAAAATAACTGCATAATCTAAAAGGCATAACTGTTTATTTAGGGGCATGAACTTGTCCACGAGTGTTTTCACAGAAAGTGCATATTCTCACTAATACCAGGGGCACATCCTTAGTGAACATGGTCATTGTTTTTCATCTTAACTGAAAAATTCATTTGAAATTATTTACTCCCAGATCGATTTCCCTCTAACACAAAACTATGTGTTGCAAAATGGATGAAGTGTTACCTACTTTATTATGTAGCCCTGTGGCATATCCATGGCATATTTTTACTATAATATGGTAATAAAAGAATATGTAAAAGGCAGACAAAGGTTCTGTCTTTTTCTGTAAGGTGACCTCTGTTACCAAGTAACTGCTTTACTTATGAGCTTATTAAAAACTCAAAAAATGAGCTTTTCATACTTCAGAGGCATTGATGTGAAAATGAGCTGTCCTGTGAGTAGTTTTCTTGATCATTTTTAGAACAATTGATTAGCCAAAGAGCTCCTGTCATTAGTTGACATTGACTGATAGCAATTTGTCACAAGCTCTGAAGGTCAGCGAGACAGTTGGAGTTTCAGCCTGCCTTTGATTGACCTTTACAGAGTCCATCCTCATGTGATTGGATTTGAATGGGTCTGACCCTCGATTGGAAAAGACAGGACATTAGTCAACAGGCTCATTTCGTATATTTTCTGTTGATTGCTCATTTTTATTTATGTGTGAACTCAAGGTCTGGATAGCTTATCAAATTTTGTACTCTAGTTTTTGAAATTTAAGAAGTGTGATACTTGTTAAGTATGGCCTTAAAACCACAAGTCTGTGTTCCCTCTGGTTTGCAGTGTTACAGAACACTCTGTATGTGATGTAGACTTCGCTGCTGACACTTGCTATGTCACCTGTGCAGATACTGGGACTTCTGTTGCCTTTGAAATTGAAATTTTGATTTTGTTGTGTTGGTTTCTTAAGAAATACCAACTTCAGTGTGACTGGTAGGACTTCTGAAATTATACCCCAATTCTTTGACTTTCCAAGAATTAATGGTGTTGGTCTCTCAAGAGTCTTGTGATATTTTAAAATAAAAAATGAGTAGCGAAGAATTCTATGAATGATGATGTTATGTCAACTCATCATGAAGTCCTGCAAGCCAGAGGTATGAAAACATTTTAGAAAGGTGTCTTCTTTGCAATTTCACTTTGTCTTCTGAAGATTAGGGAAAGCTGTTCTGACTGTAGCAACGCTGGCCTCTCGGTTAGGGTGGGACCTGATGCTTTCTGTTGCAGTGGACCTGGAAGTTAATGGTTACTTCTTTCTTCCCAAAACCATGAAGTGTTCTTCAAAAACATATCTCGTATAGAAGAATATATTCCACATTTGTATTAACAACATGCATTTTATTGCCTTACGTAAATAATAAAAGGGTCACCTGTGCTTTCAAAACTCAAATATTAGTGTGTAATTATTTAATTCAGTTTCCAAATAAGGCCTTTATTTTCTCTTATTCTCATTCACTTTCCCTTTTCCTCTTGTCTCTGCATTGAGTTTTAAACTATAAGCAATAACTTGCTTTTCAAGTCCATCCTCCTAGGCATTTTAAGGTCACCACATACAGCCTGGCACAGCTGAAATATGTGTTTCAGTTTCTACTCTAGAAAATAAACCAGGAGAGAATCCATTGTCCCTGGTAGTGGATTCTTTACAAGGTGTCATTCTTGGCAAAGCTGCAATGAGGAAGTTAATTTTAGGGAAGCATCCATTTAATATAGCCCAAGGAGCTAAAAAGAGTTTAAAATTGTAATCACTTCTTGCAGATGAGCCAGAATATGATCGCAAGTTGTATTTAAGGGGAGAAATGTAAATTTATACATTTCAGTCAAGTCATTAGAAATAGATTAAGCACTTACTGTATGGAAGGTGCCCTGTGTGAGGCTATTAAATTGAGTAGGTCATAGTATTTGCCCTCAGGAAGCTCATGTGTGCTACCAAGAGCTTTAAGCCGACGGAGGTGAAATATTCACTAAATACTGAATATTCTTAGGAAGCTATGAGTGTATATATTTCACGACACACCAGTGACCCAGATACACTGAACTCTGTGGCAAAGGCTGTTGACTGAAACACAAAGTGGATGGGATTTGTCCTAACAGGCTGAGGGACACTTCCACCTTGATCCTCAGACTGCCATGTAAGCTCAGGATCTCTGGGCCCCTGTGAGGCCAACTGTGATCCATTGTCCCCTCTTGATAACTTGACCCAAGTGGCCACCAAGGGTCTCTGCTGTTTGAACCAGTGGGGTCATCATTGCTTTCTCAATCTTTATTCACATCAGCTGATTCATATTGATCTTCATCAGGGAATCTTGACACTTTGAAGGGGAGAAGAGCCCTTTGGCAGTTTGGTGAAGTCAATGGATCCCTTGTCAGTAATATTTTTATTAATGCACAAAATCAAATACAGAAGATTATGAGGGAAACTATATTGAAATCCAGTTATCAAAATATTTTAAAAAACAAGTTGTAACATAGCGATGTAAGTTTTTTGTTTTAATATGCATTAAATAACGAAATCTAGCAATAATTCTACTGTCTACCACATTCTTGAAATAGTGATGAATGTAAACAATGTCTTAAGATACTTATAACAACTATATTGGGATATGTTATTATGATTTCCATAGGTGACAAAGTCACAGGTCCTACTAATAGTTCTGTGATTTGTGCCTACCTAGATACATACTTGCCTGGAGAATCCTAGGGACGGGGGAGCCTGGTGGGCTGCCGTCTATGGGGTCGCAAAGAGTCGGACACGACTGAAGTGATTTAGCAGCAGATACGTACTTGAAATACTCATTCCAGTTAAAGTTTACTGAAAGTAAAAGATTAATTTTTTTCCCTCCCAAGTACTTAGATCTTCTGAATTCTAATCCATGGATCCCCTTGGGGAAGTCCAGGTTAAAAACTTCTATGTTAATACGTGTCATCTGTAGGAAATATTCTGTGAACCCCCAGATTGGAGGAAGTGACCCTCTTTTATGCTCTCAGGGTATCTTGTGTCTTGTCCTTTCTCATAAACATATGTGTGTATATATACAAAGACAAATACACACACACACATACATATATTTTTCAGGTCCATCCTCCTAGGTATTCTAAGTATGTGTGTGTGTGTGTGTGTGTGTGTGTGTGTGTGTGTGTAGGGGGCTTCCCTGATGGCTCAGTGGTAAAGAATCCGCCTGCAATGCAAGAGACATGAGTTCAATCCCTGAGTCAGGAAGATCCCCTGGAGAAGGAAATGGCAACCCACTCGAGTATTCTTGCCTGGGAAATCTCATGGACAGGGGAGCCTGGTGGCCTACAGTCCATGGGGTCATGAAAGAGTTAGACACGACTAAACAACAACAACAACATAAATTTTTGGCCACACCGTGCAACATGCAAGATCTTAGTTCCTCGAGCAGGGATCAAACCTGCACCCCTAGTCTTAACCATTGGTCCTCCAGGTAAGTGCCTCCTTTCTCATATATTGAAATGAAGCATTCATGCATCGGCCTCCCCAGGGGATGATGTCTTCTTCATCTTTAACTCTCCTGTGCCCAGCATAGTTATGGCACATGACCACTGATAGATAACTATTTGTTGGAGGATTGCGACCCCTCTCGTGCTTTCAAACTGTCTGCACTACGTCTCCCCAGGACTGATTTCTTCTGGGTACCAGGTGGCTAATCGCACATGATCCTCTCTGTCAAAATGTAAACAGATACCAAAGTCTTGCCTGTTCCCACCCCCAGAGAGTTGTTTTGACTGGGGCACTCAAGGAAAGATTCTATAGGTAGCTCTTTCAGAACTTGGTGGTAGACTGGGTTTGGGGATGTACCTTAAATCACAGCATCTGCCTAGTTGCTAGTTCTGCCTGCTCCTCCTCTTGAGTTCTATCCTCTGGGCCTGAATGGGTTTCCGACAGAAGATGGCTGGGGACTGGCTGCAGCATTTTGGTATCGTTTGAAGGACATTAAGGTAAGAGGTTAAGGATGAATTACAGGAGTAACTGCCACCCCTGGGAGAATGCTTTTATGCCTTGTGCTGTTCCCAGCAGCAGACATGATTCCATCCCCTGGGATGTGATATTTAGCTCTGCTCCTGAATTTATCTCTCTCCCTCATGACTGCTAGCACTAATTAAGGATAGTGGTGGAGGTTTTGGCTGTTGGCCTAGCAAAAACTAACCCAAACAGTAAATTTATGCCAAGCATTTTCCTTTAAAAGAGGTAGGCGTTGTCTCCCTTTTACATTGATTGGTCCCAGAAGTGTAGTTGATAAGTTGGGTTTTGCTCAAGTGTCTGGCTTTGTGGATTAGTTCAGTCTTGCAGATA
Source organism: Budorcas taxicolor (assembly GCF_023091745.1). NCBI lineage: Eukaryota > Metazoa > Chordata > Mammalia > Artiodactyla > Bovidae > Budorcas > Budorcas taxicolor. The sequence goes on from NC_068920.1 coordinate 124,302,480, forward strand.
ATTTTCAGTAATTACTTAACCTAAAACATTCTGTTTGATTAGTACAATTATCTTTGGCCTTCCCTGTTTACCAATATCAACCCACGTGCATATCCCATCTAGACGAAACTCATCTTATTTCCTAACAAAGAATGGAAGAGGTAGAACTTCTCCTACCTATTCCCACATCAGGAGAAGAAGGGAACAAGGCTCTACCTAGAAAGTCAAAATTATCTTCAAAATTGTGTGTTTTTAAGAAAGAAGGAATTGAAGAGTCAATACAGAAAACACTGTATTTGCCAATAGGCTTGTGGCTAGATTTTTAGCATTTGATCAGTTCTCTCTCTTTCTAAACATTTTATTTGTTTTCTTTGAATCTTTCCTTGAGTGCTCCCTTTTACAATACACCTGTGACAGCAGGACAGGTAAGACCTTCACACCCTTTTGTACTTTGATAGCTTAGGTGAAAAGGATATATCTTAATTATACAATGTTTTTACCTATTTTCTTTTTCATTCTGTGAAAGGATTTAAGGAAGGAAGCAGAAATATATAGTATAAGATTCAAAAAAAGTAGATTAAAAAATTAGGATGAAAAGAAAATAAATAAGACGTCATTCTTAAGAGAGTATGGAACATTATGAATTATAGGCTCATGTCCAGTTTTTAGAAGTAGGCAGTTAAATTGGCTCTGAGCTTCCTAGCAGCCAAAATGAAGAGTGAAATCTAATTAGTTATGAGATTTAGAGCATCCTTGGATGTTGCTTAGAAGAATCTCTTTGACAGGCATTAGAACCCACATATCCTCACCCAGGTAATCCAGGAAGACGGCATAGGCTGACATCCTCACAGCACCTGTAGGACTCCTTTACATCTCTCCTAGCTCCCTAGCACAGTGCTGCAAATAGAGTAAGTGCTTGATCAATATCTGATTTATTGGTCTGGATGTCTGGACTTATATTCAGCCCATTCACATTTTAACTCCTTGGTATCTAAGCTAAGTCTGATTGCCGTGGCTGAAACAGATGACAGCTTGTCTTCATATGAACCGCAGTGCTGATTGTTTTGTGATACCATGAGTGTCTTTCCCAGTTTCCGTCACCCTCTTCAGACCATTTTATGGTGAGCCAGCTCCGTTCTCCAATCTTTTCTCCCTGTACCTGGGGACAGGGGTACAGGTGAGAATACTCTTGTCCTTCTGGTTGTTATCCTCTGAAACGAGGTAAATGGATCTGGAGAGATTCAGATAGAAAGTGATTCAGTCGTGTCCGACTCTTTGCGACCCCATGGACTGTAGCCTACCAGGCTCCTCCGTCCATGGAATTTTCCAGGCAAGAGTACTGGAGTGGGTTGCCATTTCCTTCCCCAGGGGAATCTTTCTGACCCAGGGATTGAACCCGGGTCTCCCCCATTGCAGGCAGACACTTTACCATCTGAGCCACCAGGAAAGTCCCAATTCAAGATTCAGATAAGTGATGGTTAAAATGGAGATGCTGAGGGACTGAGCTGGGATACTGGGATGGTAAGATATGGTGGCCACAGTCTTTATGATTTCATCCTGTAAAACTGGAGGGGATTGTGTGTTGTGAATATTTGATTTACCAAGTACTCAGAACATCTCCTCACATGAAAGGAATTCTCTTAGTACCAATAAAAGGTATTGTTTGATATTGTGAATTTTAAGCTGATGACAGTAATGCTCCCAAACCTAGAAAAGGTGAAGATAGAAGTAGTCCCATTCACCAACTTACTGAGTATTAATGGAATGTCCACTTGTACCAGCCCATTGCTAGATATGAGAATTGAGAATGAGAGAGGCTACTCCTGAAATCAAGACGCCAAACATCCAGTGTTGGAGCAGACAGTTCACACAAGGCAGGTTAAGTCTCACGGTTCAGTGGACTCAGTGTAATTTGGAAGCAGAGATGTGGCACCTAAGAAACTGGCAAAGATGCAGTGACTGCCTCTCCACAGCCTTCCACGGCAGGCAACAGTAATCCATCACAGTGCCCTTTCTCATTGAATGAGACTTGGATGTTTGTCCATCTCAGCACTCCAGGCAACCACTGCCACCACCCCCAGAGTTAGCCCTAAGAGCATCTACTTGCATTCCCAGTCTCCTACCCAGCTTCCTCAAGGGGCAGCTTGGTATGGAAACTTGATGGAAACTTAATGTGGATGGAGAAGTAGAAGGGCATACGAGGCACAGACATTAGTTTGTGTAGTGGCATGAAGGAAAGAGAAAGCGTGCCACTGTAGCTGGGGTGTGAGCACAGAACAGGGGAAAGGGAAGTCTGAGGTGAGGCCAACAGGCAGCAGGACCAGGCCGCGAAGGGTCATATACATTGCCTTGGGAGTTGGGAGTTGGCTGGGAATTGGGGAGCCACTGAAAACGTTAGTGTTGTGTCTTGGGCAGATCTGAGTGAAGGAGGGATGCGTCGGGGGGAAGGTTGGGACCAGCACTTCTCATATTCAGGAAGACTGGGCTTGTGGGTTGAGTCAGAAGGAGGAGGCTCTAGAGGACTTTTGAGGAGGAGGCTGGACCAGACTGAGTGGTTGAGGGGTAGAGGAGCTCAGAAGGGCTGGAAGCAGGCCAGGTCTCAGAACACTGCTCTCTAGACCACAGGTCCTTCCAGCACATTCCCTGTCTTCTCAGGGGAGCCTCCCTGAGAGAAGGTCATTGTGGCATATGGCTTCTCCCCCACACCCTGGCTGCACGTTCTTCCCACCCTTTCTGAGGGCAGCTCCTGGAAGCCTGGCCACCACCCTCTGCCGCCCTGCTTTCCCGCGGAGAAGGCTCTGGCTCCATGGTGACCAGGGGCTGCCTGGAAAGGAAGAGGCCAGCCAAGCTATCATGGGAATTTGGTGACTCATTTCGTCAGTTTACTGCTCTGAACATGAGGTGACTTCCCCCTTTGCTTGACAGCTGATTGATGAGCATTTCCTCGGAGTGGATGCTTTGTTTCACAAGCCTCCGTGTTCATGGACTCTCAGTGGGTGCTAATCCTGTCTTTCCCCTTCCCAGACTGCTGAGTTTTCTTTTTATGTAGAATCTTCAAATTACCTGCCCACGACTTAATCAATTCCAGGTTGGAAAATAGTATGCTCTTAACACTTGCTGATACAACTCCATTCTGTCCACTTTTTGCCAGAACGTTGAAGAATCCAGGATACTGTTTTTTAATACGGAAACAGTATTTCCTTGACTCCCAATCTGTCACCTGGTCCTTAGTGTGTCTACATTGAAAGTTGTCCTTTAAAATAGTGTACCTCATTTTGGGCGTCCAGAATTTTGTTTGGCTGTTAGTTTTCACTTTCTTTCCCAGGATGTAGGTTTGTGTATTTTTAGAAAGATTGCCCATTACTTTGTTTCCAGATGTCCTGATGTTCTTGATAGGAAAGGAATCAGCTTTGGAAAACATTAATTGCTCCACTAAATGATGGAATGTTAATAAAAGCTACATAGCAAGGAGTGGAAGCATTCCTTTGAGGTTCCAAGAATATTCCTTATTTTTCATAAGTGAGGTGGAGGCAGTAGACAGGTTCTATGGGTCAGATCATCATCCTAGACCATGGCTGTGGTCCTTAGGGTTAGTTTCCACATTTCAGGCAGAGGCAGTCGGTTTAACATGCCTTACTTTGCATCTGGAACAGATTCTATTTTTAATCTGTAGGTTGAATGTGGCGTGGAGCCATGTGCTGCCCAGTTCCAAATGCATAACTCCTGTTGCTATCAGTGAGTTTCTTGATGGATTGGAAAGAAGTATGTATTCCAGATCTTTCTCTGCCTTTGTAGAATTAAAGATGCTGAACAAATCCTAGCCCTTTTCAAGTTAAAACGAAATGTTTTCTAAGGTAGCAACCATGCTGGCTTAAAGGAATCATGCAACAATTCCAAATAGACACACACAGAGAACCGTAGAATTGGTTTTCAGGCAGAGAGAGGCAACTGGGCTCAGGAACCTTGGTGGCAAACAGAGTAAAGGACATGGCTGTATTGAACTACACAAAATTGCTTTTAAATAGAAGAGATAAGAGGAGAAAACCTTTTCTTTGAACGGTACTCTACTCGTGAGAATGCACACATTATTGTTGGTGAGCAATGCTAACAAATGCCCTCCTGTACTTCCTCACTCTTATTACCCAGTGGTGGGAGTGGTATGGCAATGTTCGCTCAGAATTGACTGATGTTTGCATCTATAAATAAATGTACTCAAATCATAATTGTTATAACAGGATTGTTTGATTACCTGGCTGTGGCCTTGTTCTGAGATAGCTTTTGGATCACCTGTTCATTGGGAACATTTGACAGACCTGTGTTTATTACCCAATTGAATGTCAGTAGCAATTGCAGCTAAAGATAAACAAAAATGCAAGTACTTGTTGACCTTGACTTTTTTCCATAAGAGATTGGACTTGATGGCTCTATTGCTGTTGAGCTGATAAGGGTTATAAACAGTAGTTTAAGGAAAATGTTTTATTCCCAGAGGAAAATACCCTGTTTGCTGTGGGAAATGGCAATAGCCGTGTATACCCTTTGCCAGATTTCCTTAATTCACCTTTATTTGGCCTGTGGGAAAAGAATGTGGGTGAGGGGAAACTTTTTATGGCTTTAATATATATTTGAATAGACTGTTATAACTTGTGAATGGTGTAGTTTGCAGATTACAATTTTAGAAGAAGCCAGTGATGCTTTTGTGATTTATGATACTTAGTAACATGATTTCTTTGGAAAACATCACATTAATATAATCTTGTGTTTCAGAGATGCAGTGCTTGTAAAAATACAATATGGTGCCCAAATGGTCTTTCAGATTCTAATTAAAAACATAAAAATATTGTTGGTTAGTAATCTCACTAGGGGCAAAGAAAGAGAAAATGGGCCTGGTGAATATATTGACATGGGGCACTACTAAAGGACACTGGGGGATGTGGCAATCAGCGCTTTTCTTCAGGCACAAGTCTTATTAAGTTCCAGATTTGAATCAAGACACTTTGGGCCATTAAGAATTCCCCGTTTCTTGGTGAGGCATAAAGCCTCGGTGACTTGTCCTATTTGCTCTTAAAAAATCCCACTGCATTTTCCTTTTGAGAAGAGGTGCTTTGGCTCAATGCCACTGGCTGCAACTTTTGCTCTTAAAATGTTGTTTTGATGCATACTGTAGTGATGGCTGAATTGATTTCTGTGTATAAACGGTGGCCTAGATTCTTGCCCTGTGGAAATCCATGGAATTAAGAACTGTGGGTTCCCGGAGTGATAAGAGGTAAGCGAATGATTAGATATGCATGCAGGGAAAAAATGGAGATGCTTGTAGAATGGAAATAAGGGTCTATATAATTTGCAAGTTTAATGTAAATGTAAGCCACTAATACAACTAATAATTTAATGCTAATATGTGAGAGTAAGTAAATGTAATTCTAATCATTTCCTATTTGGTGTGTTCTCAAAGAATCCTGAGCAAAAATACATTGCACTGAACTATTTTCCCAGCTACCGAGATGAAAGACTGTCTACTGACAACTGTGGCCCTTATGAAATCTCTGAGATACCAGTGAGTCAAATTTCTTTCTAGATAGAAGTTGTGGGACAGTTTAAGATGGCAGAATCTTAGCCAGAGTTTCTTGCAGAGACACTTAGAATACTTGCAGAGACACTTAGGCCTAGGGGACTGATCCACCATGGCCTTGTAGGTAGTGAGTTCAGTTCAGTCACTCAGTCATGTCCGACTCTGCAGCCCCATGGGCTGCAGCACAACAGGCCTCCCTGTCCATCACCAACTCCCGGAGCTTGCTCAAATTCATGTCTATTGAGTCAGTGATGCCATCCAGCCGTCTCATCCTCTGTCGTCCCCTTCTCCTCCCACCTTCAATCTTCCCCAGCATCAGGGTCTTTTCCAATGAGTCAGTTCTTCGCATCAGATGGCCAAAGTATTGGAGTTTCAGCTTCAGCATCAGTCTTTCCAATGAATATTCAGGACTGATTTCCTTCAGGATAGACTGGTTGGATCTCCTTGCAGTCCAAGGGACTCTCAAGAGTCTTCTCCAATACCACAGTTCAAAAGATCAATTCTTTGACACTCAGCTTTCTTTATAGTCCAACTCTCACATCCATACATGACTACTGGAAAAACCATATCTTTGTAAGTAGTCACTGGTATTATTTAATAACAGAAGATATTATTCTAAATATATTGTAAATATTTGACCTTATATTCCATCTATCAAAGTACAGATTTCCTTGTGATGATATCTCCAGTAAGTTTTGGATACACTTTTGGGAGAAGAGGTCCTTTGAATGAAATTTTAAAATATAATGAAAAAAGGTCATGCCATAGATAACCAGCGGGGAATTTTGTGCTGTCTTAAAAAAAAGAAAGAAACAAACAAACAAAATAAACAGCAATGGTAGAGCAGAAGAGTTCCCTTGCTAGTCCTCTTGCTAGGCCCTGTCTCTTTCCTTGTGAATTTCTTGGGAGAATCACTGCTTGCTGACTTCCACTTCTCCATGAAACTTTTGTGAAGAACAGTGGAAATCTTTGCACTGACAGATGCCATTGAGGATTATTCTGATGTCTATTACCTGGTGGATGAAATTAGGAAGTTTATTTCTGACATGGCCACAAACCCTTCCCTGTGACAGAAAGACTATAACCTAAAATCTCTGTAAACACACCCACACTCCTTTAGGATTACTGGTGATTCTCTGGTTGACACATTAGAAATGGGCAGAGGTGAGTGTGTGCCTGGGGGATCCTGGCCTCTGGCAGCAGGAGGGCTCAGGGACTCTCTGTTAAGCCTCCTCTGGGCTGCATGAGGGGAGCTTTCTACATCCTTCCTCGTAGTTGCTGAAGGATGTGGCAAGGACATGAATTGTGTGTGGCTGGCTTTCTGTCCTGCTTCTAGGAAAGACTTCTGTGTTTATCTGCATTTTTCTGAGCACCAGTTGGCTTTGTAGCCGCCTCCCAGGCCACTTTGTGGGAAAGCTTTCTTTATGGTGGGTGACGTGGCATTTCTTGTCACTTCCTCAAATTCCTTCCCGCTGCCTATCAGCATCGCTCTGGACTTATCTGGGTTGAGCTTCAGCCAGCCAGAGCTAATCCTGGTTCCTATTTCAGAGGGGCAGAGTAACAGCAATGACGCTGCCATTTCTTGGCTTGTGACCTGGGGTGCTGGTGTGGGGAGCAGAGAAAAGAGGTGCAAGAATTGGGGCCCATGGGCTTGCTTTTCAGACCTGGTACCTGGAGTCTCCTCTGTCCTGTCATCACTCTTTCTTCTCCCAAATGCCGACAATATTGTTGATCTCAGTGTGCACTTGAATGCAACTTTTCCAACTGTAACCTCAAGAAATAAAGGGTAACTTTGCCTGAACTTACTCTCATCCCATCTGCTGAGGTCAGCCCTGATGATTTTGAGCCCCTCGGAGAAAGTCTTATAAACTGGGATTTAGAGGATCAGAAACAGGTGTCTCTTTTGTTCTGATCCTCCATTATTTAACAAATGTTTATTGAAAACCTATTATGGGTCACATATAATGTGGAATTGGAGAAGGAAATGGCAACCACTTCAGTACTCTTGCCTGGAAAATCCCATGGATGGAGGAGCCTGGTAGGCTACAGTCCACGGGGTCGAAAAGAGTCGGACACAGCTGAGCGACTTCACTTTCTTTCTGTAGTTCCTTTTGGGGTAAGTAGGATGGAGAATCCCATGGACAGAGGGGCCTGGTGGGCTGCAGTCTATGAGACTGCAAAGAGTCGGACACAGCTAAGCAACTGACACACACACACAATGTGGGATCATGGGAAGGAAAAATCTAACAAAGAGCATTTTTTTTTTTCTGATTTTCAATTTATGAAACGTGTCTACCTATCTCAGTTTGTGAGTCTTGACCACTAATGCTATAGTAATCTTATAAAATCTCCACGTCTCCATTTTATAGACGAGAATTGCCTCTCACAGGCTGTAGGTGGGAAATACCAGAACCAGAATCTACCAGGTTTTCAACTCTGACACCTTTCTTTTGTACCAAGTTAAGAAGTAACCTAATAACTGGTATCTTCTTGGTCCACGTATTTCTGAAATGTATTCATCATATCTCTCATTGAGAAGAGAGAAGAGAGAATAAAATTAGGGAGGATTTCTAGCAGGAAGTGATCAGACACTATTTCATTCGTTATTCACTCACTCACTCATTCATTCATTCACAGAGCACTAGACACTGTGCTAAATCCCGGGACAACAAAGATGAATAAGACCATTCCTGCCTTCAGGGAATTTACAGTCCAGTGTTTGTCTCTCCCCTCACTTTTTTCTTTTTAATATTTATTTATTAATTTTTTGTTTATTTGGCTGCATCAGGCCTTAGTTGTGGCTCAAGGCATCTTTGCTGTGTCATATGAGATCTTTTGTTGTGGCGCATGGATTCTCTAGTTGTGGAGCACAGGCACTGGAGTGTGCAGGCTTCAGTACTTGCAGTGTGCAGGCTTTTAGTTGCCCCAAGGCATATGGGGTCTTAGATCCCAGACCAGGATCAAACCTGCATCCCCTGCATTGCAAGGCAGATTCTCATCCACTGGACCATCAGTGAAGTCCCTCCCCTCACTTCTGAGTTAAGAAATATCTGGGACAAGCATATTTCCTGATGCTGTCCACTTAGGAGTTACTAACACATTCATCCAACTTGGTTGATCAGTTCAGTTCAGTTGCTCAGTCGTGTCTGACTCTTTGCGACCCCATGAACCGCAGCACGCCAGGCTTCCTTGTCCATCACCAGCTAACTCCCAGAGCTTACTCAGACTCAGGTCCATCAAGTCGGAGATGCTGTCCAACCATCTCATCCTCTGTCATCCCCTTCTCCTCCCGCCTTCAGTCTTTCCCAACATCAGGGTCTTTTCCAATGAATCAGTTCTTCACATCAGGTGGCCAAAGTATTGGTTGATGCTGTTGATTAACTTTCAGCCATGAGGGGGGTTCAGTATGTCATTAGACCCGAAGAGTAGTGGTCTCTTCTCATGGAAAAAATGACTTTATCTTCTTTGGGTAGAAGAGTAGCCTAAACACGTACAACATGTGGGTGATATTAACATCTACTTATTGGGTTGTTGGTGAGATTAAACAAGTTGATATATAGAACTGAGAACAGTGCCTGGCACATAGTAAACATTATGTCTGTATTAGCTGCTATCATCATCGTGATCTGGTTAGTACTGGCGCTGATTTCTGAGTTTGAGTGATGACATAATAGGGGATGGAGACTCGAGTACTATTCCCAAGTGTGTCTTTCCTTTACAGCACAAAGCGTTTGTTTGCCTTGGTGTCAGGACAGGGAGCCCTCTACACTTGGTGGGCCACTGAAATTGCCACCTATACGAGAATCCCTTCTATTGTTCATCACTCTCAAATGCCTTGTCATAAATCTGTCACTTTTACCTTTGGAAGTGATGAGGAGGAAGTGAATGAGGAAGAAGAGATTTAGATTGCAGATGATACCTTTCTCACCTCAGACTTTCAGCCCACTGGATTCTTTTAAACCCAGCTAGTGAGCTTCCCTGGTGGCTCAGAGGTTAAAGCGTCTGCCTGGAATGTGGGAGACCTGGGTTCGATCCCTGGGTTGGGAAGATCCCCTGGAGAAGGAAATGGCAACCCACTCCAGTACTCTTGCCTGGAGAATCCCATGGAGGGAGGAGCCTGGTAGGCTACAGTCCATGGGGTCACAAAGAGTCGGACACGACTGAGCGACTCAGGGAAGGGAAGTGCTATTTCTACACCACATATTGAGGTGTCTGAGAAAAGTGAGGTTTGCTGTGGGCAGTCAGGATGACATGTTGCATGGCGTACCTCTTGTTGATGGTTCAGTTGAGGTAGATTCAGAGCTCTCTGAAGACCTGGCTGAAACTTCCTCCCTGCAGTCCTGTTAGAATGGGGAATGTATTTGCCCAGTAACACAATTTCTTCTAGCATCTCTAGTCTCACATTGTGACATTAATCTTTGGTCTTTGATGAAGCTATTGGGCAGTATCAGGCCTTTGAATTTCAGAATGTCTTGTTATCAGTGAAGTTTAAAATACAAGAAGATAATCCTTTGCATTATAGATAAATTTCACCAAATGTTATATAGAGCTTGAGGACTAGCTTTATAGTAATTGCAGTTGGTAAAATAAGGTGCAAAGCATCCCTTGCCTATTAATACTGAATAGGAAATTGTGATTCTGGGAAGTTCAGTTCAGTTCACTCACTCCGTCGTGTCCGACTCTTTGTGACCCCATGAATCGCAGCACAACAGGCCTCCCTGTCCATCACCAACTCCCAGAGTTCACCCAAACTCATGTGCATGGAGTTGGTGATGCCATCCAGCCATCTCATCCTCGGTCGTCCCCTTCTCCTCCTGCCCCCAATCCCTCCCAGCATCATGGTCTTCTCCAATGAGTCAAACTCTTCGCATGAGGTGGCCAAAGTATTGGAGTTTCAGCCTCAGCATCAGTCCTTCCAATGAACACCAAGGACTGGTCTCCTTCAGGATGGGCTGGTTAGATCTCCTTGCAGTCCAAGGGACTCTCAAGAGTCTTCTCCAACACCACAGTTCAAAAGCATCAATTCTTCGGCACTCAGCTTTCTTCACAGTTCAACTCTCACATCCATACATGACCACTGGAAAAGCCATAGCCTTGACTAGACGGATCTTTGTTGGCAAAGTAATATCTCTGCTTTTTAATGTGCTATCTAGGTTGGTCATAACTTTCCTTCCAAGGAGTAAACATCTTTTAATTTCCTGGCTGCAGTCACCATCTGCAGTGATTTTGGAGCCCCAAAAAATAAAGTCTGACACTGTTTCCATTGTTTCCTCATCTATATCCCATGAAGTGATGGGACCAGATGCTATGATCTTCGTTTTCTGAATGTTGAGCTCTAAGCCAACTTTTTCGCTCTCCTCTTTCACTTTCATCAAGAGGCTTTTTAGTTCCTCTTCACTTTCTGCCATAAGGGTGGTGTCATCTGCATATCTGAGGTTATTGATATTTCTCCCGGCAATCTTGATTCCACCTTGTGCTGGGAAGTTGCAGGGAGGCCAAACCAGATTTACAGGCAGGTCTTTATTTGTTTATAGCAAATCAACTTTACTGCTTCTTTTGCCTACTGGTGGTGTCAGCTGCCCGCTCTCCATCTCCCGCACCTCGTTTTAATCGTCTCTTCTTGCTCTTCTGTGTATGTACCATGTTGTAGCCTAGATATGATGAGACCAGAAAGGCTATTTCCCACGGTGACTATTTTAATTTTTTTCAATCCACTTTCTCAGGACACACTAAGATCCTTGAAATTTTTTTTAAATTTTTAACTGAAATGCAGTTGATACACAATCTTGTATTAGTTTCAAGTGTACAGCAAAGTGATTCAGACATACTTATCTACATGTGTGTGTGTGTGTGTCCAGTTGCTTCAGGAGTGTCCAACTCTGTGACCCCATGGACCATAGCCCACCAGGCTCCTCTGTCCATGAGATTTTCCCAGCAAGAATGCTGGAGTGGGTTACCATACCCTCCTCCAGGGGATCTCCCCAACCCAGGGGTTGAACCCACGTCTCTGTGTCTCCTGCACTGCAGGATTCTTTACAGCTTGAGCCATCAGGGAAGCTGATATATGTGTATATATATATATTTTTTTTTTCCAAGATTAATTCCATTTTCAATTATAAGATATTGAATATAGTTCCTTGTGCTATACAGTAGGTCCTTGTTGCTTATATATTTTCTGTATAGTAGTTAGTGTCAGTTACTCTCAGACTCCTGATTTATCCCTTCCCTACCCCTGTCTTTCTCCTTTGGTAACTATAAGTTTGTATTTCTATGTCTGTGGATCTGTTTCGTATCTAGATTCATTTGTATTATTTTAAAATTCTGCGTCTAAGTGATATCATAGTATTTGTCTTTCTCTATTAGTTGCAAACCCATCCCCTGTCAAGAGAATAGAGGTGGTTTCCTAACAACCAACATGATCCTGTTCTTTTTTTTAAAATTTGTTTACTTTTATAGCTGGTTGAGGCCTTCATTGCGGCATGAGGGCTTTCTCAGTTGTGGAGAGCAGAGGCGACTCTTCGCTATGCTGCACGGGCTTCTTATTGCGGTGGCTTCTCTCATTGCAGAGCTATGGTGCACAGGCTTCGCTGCTCCACAGCATGTGGAATCTTCCTGGACCAGAGATCAAACCTGTGTCCCCTGCATTGGCAGGCGGATTCTTAACCACTGGACTACCAGGGAACTTCCTTTTAAAGAGAGGAGTTTCTTATATGTGTGATGCTGACTCTATTCTGTTGTAGCACAGTTCAGTGACAAGTTTGAGGGACCCTCACTCCAAAGCTAGGGATGTCACATAGAAAATGGAAAATACAGGGCAGGACTTGTGGCTCATTGTTTTGAGATTTTTCCCCACATGTTATTTGTTAACATTCTTTCTGACTTTATATTAAGAATATTGTCATGTGTACCAAAAGCCAGAATGAATAGCATAGTAAATACCCATAACTCACCATTCCCTTTCAACAGTTGTTAACATTTGGCAATACTTGCTCTGTGTACATAGATAAACACACACATGTGTAATGGTGCTATATATTCCTCTTCAGTATAGAAAGACTATTTAAGGAACTGTATATCTCTGGGATTTGAATACATTAGTGATACCTACATTCCCTCATCAAAGCACTGAACCACTTAGTATGGAAACAAATGATGAAACATCAGGATAATACTTGACTCTATATGAAGATCAACTCCTTGTAATCAGTTGCTATTTTAAATGTTTGCCTACGTGCTCTTCACACTGGGAACTTTTAGGTATTTTCCTGTGAGGATGTAGGACAGGCTGGGAAGACCAGGGTCCTTGCTGTGGCAGTCCTCAGGTGCCATCCCCACTGAACAATTTGTGAGCTCTGTGCTCTGGGCTCTGTGCTCTGCTCTGGACTCACTCAGCCTCACTAGGATGGAATTTCTTCTGTAAATAAAAAAAAGAGAGAGAGAGAGCTGGGTTAGATAACTGAAGTGTTTTCCTTCAGTTCTGAAATACTGAGATTCTAAGAACCAAGTTGAAACTCTGTGTACAAACCTACATAGAATGAAGAACTTCAATAAACACTTTACATATAGATTGAAATTTACCGAAGGTCAGTAAATTCCATGTAATTTCGTGGTCAGTGAAGAGAAATTCTGAATGTAGGACTTAGCATTGGTAAGGAAAATCGAAAAGTATAGATTATCCCTGATATCTGAGGTTTCAGAATACCTGGGTACAAGTTTGTGTCATAGTTTTGATTTTTTTCATACAGATAAAGCTGAAAAGGCCCAAATGCATACAGCTTTTTGATTAGATGTGAAATACATAACTGCTTCATTTGGCTATTTCTGAAATTTCTAAGTGATTTACCTATTTAAATGTTTGCATTCTGCTCTCCCTGACCCGGTATACATTTTCTGTGTTGAGGGAGGATAGGAGTTAGGAAATGACTGGGGCAGATGGATTAATATCTTATGTCAAGTGAAATATTGTTTTAGTTAAATCATGTTTGAGGGTGTCTTACAAGGTTTGGGGAAGATTTTCTCTTTTTTCCTTCTGTCTGACAAAATGTATACATCTGAGAATAGTGTGAATCAGTCTGAGATACAGTAGCTCTTGGGAAATTTTTTTTTTTCTTCTTCAAATACTGATGAATTTTTTTCTCTATTTATATAGATCAGCTGACACTGTCAGCATGTGTTTGTCATCTTAGATTTAATCTGCTGTTAACAAACTGAATACATCTGCCTCAGCATACCGTAATAGAAACTTTAATCTGAAGGCAGTTAGTGAAATTTCTAGCAAAATCTTGTTAGTGTAACATCTGCCCTAATACACAGCATTAAAGGTGGGGAGGTATAGGAGACAGAGGTGTTGCGATCCCTAATGTAACTTTCTCTTTGCTGCTCACCTGCCAATCTTGGGATTCCTAAAGTTAATTCTTCCTAGAGTTTTTTGTTTTTAACTATTTGGTCAGAAGATTACACTGCTACAGGCCAGCTAAAAGGGATGTATTTTTTTGAACCTCTTCCATTGTTTTTAAAATCATTGTTTGTGTTGTAATCCTTTCAAAATGCTAGCCAGTAGCTGCTTTCCTGTTTAAAGAGTGACGGCTTTCCCTGGACAGATCACCTTCGTTTAATCCTCTGAAACTACATACTTAATTCTTAGCAACAGTGCATTTTTAGCATCAAGAACACATTACCAAGAAAAACTGAATATGGTAAACAAGTAGAAAAATAAGCCTTAGTTGTCTTAAAAGGTAATTGTGTCTTGCTTTTGGCGCCTTATATATACATCCCACTTGGTACAATTAGCCTCTGTAAACATTTGAACGTCTTTGTAGTGGAAATGTTATGTATTTCAGGAAGCAGATGAAGGAAGGTTTTTCAGATTGATTCCTAATATAGCTGGTTTACTTTTCATCATTGGTGTTACTTTGGGGTTTTATTGCATTAGAATGTATCTGTGATTGTTCATATAAACTTTCAACCAATTTGCTTAAATATTGGAAGCTGGCAGGATGTGGAACAAGCATGGCATTGTGGAGAATATCACCCTGGCCCGAGTCAAGGGGAGAATGCTGTGAAAGCATTGTGCTAATTTTAGCTTACAAAGAGGATGAAGATAAACTGCCTACCGCTAGTTTGCCATATGCTATCCTGGTGATAATATTCGAGTGCAAAATATTCCATAGAAAGCCTTATTGTTTCAGTAAGAGAAGCTTGGTTAAGAGTTAAGCAAATTTCTGCTCAGTAAGTTTATAAGAAATAATGAAGTAAAACAATTCTCAAATGCAGGTAGATGAAATCTGCTCAATTTATTTTGGCTTTATTGACTTTCATGGGAGTTGACAGAATTAGTTTTGGTTTATATGTGATCCAATTTTATCTATTTTTCACATGTAAATCTTAAAAATCAATCTGAATAAATATTGATCTCTTTCAGAGAAGCAAAAATATAGTTTGGATTGCATAAAACTGCTTAAGAGACAGCCTCCCTTGAAGCTCAATAAAGGAATAAAGCGATCTGTTCAACCGGTTTTAAAATAACACTTTAAAAAGCCTTTTTAAAAATGAAAAAGTCAAAATCCATTCCATTTCCATATTTGGCAAATTCAGCGCCTACAGTTTCACCGAAGAGTGTTTGACCTATTTATTTGTCACTGAGACCACTTCACAGTGAAGGGATTGTTAGTTCCTGCAAAACTGAGAAAAATCCAATGTGCATAGCGCATTTGCAGATGGAAACAGACTGTGTAGCCGGATTTGGAGGGTGGGTTGGCTGGAAGCTTTGTGTTAACAACTGGTGAAAAGCTTGACCTTTGCATGACCTAGGTCAAACAAACCCCCAACTCAAGAGCTCTCCTTTGACATGGATACCTGTTTGGAAAAAGGGACCAAAACGGGAGGGATGAAGATAAAATTATGTTCTGGACTTGCCAGCTTGCTTTTTTAAACATTTTATTTCACATGACTATTTGGGGGCACAGCGTCCATTGTGGAGTATCATAAAGAGCCACTAGCCTGTTTGTAGTGTCAAAGGGAAAAGATGATTGAGAAACATTCCTTTTCTCCTTCCTTCCTTTCGTTGTGTCTTTCTCTCTCTTTCTCTTTCTCTCCTTTATACAAGCAACACATAGGGTTCTCCCCACCCACCATTGCAATATGATCTGGGTCGTGATTCACAGAGTTGAATGAATGGGCTGAGCTCCACTGATGAAAACATTTGATAATGTGGAAAATAAAAGCCCTGGCAAGGAGGAGATGGCAACGCTTCCATTGTTTGTCCCCACACTTTGTTTTTATAGGGGTTCTCACAGGAACAAATAAATTGGAGTAAATAAAAGCAAAATAGCACTGTGAGTCCATATCGTGGCCTCACACATGCTCACGAGTCAACTTTGGCAGGAAACTAGCCCAGGGTCTGTTCCCGACCATTTGCATTGCATCTTTATCTCTCCGGTTCATTGTTTGCCTCCAAGTGCTTAAACCTCAACTTCCCAAGTAAAAGCTTCCTGTTGCTTGGTTTTAAATATAGTTTTGTTACAACAACAACACAAAAATGAAGAGATGTGTTAAGGAAGCCAACTGATGACAAAAGGAATAAAGCAGATCTAGTCTGCTGTGATTCTGAAACTTCAGGGCTCAAATGCATGAGGCTAGTCACTCCTGATACAATCAATCATAGTCCCTTTTGGCTACTCAACTAGAGGAACCAACCCTCTGCCTTCACAGGAGGTCAAGAGTGAAGCAGAACAATGAAAATGGATAGCATTTCTGACCTTTTGCTGTGTTTGGCCTCACTTAGGTTTTAACTTTTCAGCTTTGTTTGTGGCTGGAATTTTTTGTGCTTTCAGTTGCAGGTTTGAGGCCATCACCCTTTATTAATTATGCTCCTGCTTTGAGATCCTGTAATGTCAGGATTTCTGAAAAATTCTATCCATGCCTATGGAAAATATGGTTCTTATTCCATCTTAATGGATGAGAGTTACTCAGATACTTCCTGCAATTTTGGAGGAAAACGCAGCAGTTTTCTCAGGACTTGGATATAAACAACATTGTTTATGCTGTTTCCACTCTTGTAGTCCTCTGTTTGTGCAAGCTGTAACACAAGCGGGTCTGTTTTGCATTTTAAAAATTAGTGCGTGTTTTTAGAATCAATCTATCACGTTAGACCAAGAAATGCCATAAGAATGCACAGTTGGGGGCAGTCACCAAATTCTGGCTTTCAAAACTTACTTGACAGCCATGTACAGCTCTGGTTCTTCCCTCATGTGTGAGCCTTGGTACTCTCCTTTAATGCCATGTTGAAGGCAACTGATACTGGTCTCTGTCCTCTACTCGTTGCATAATACACTGAAAGCTGCACCAGAAAATTATTAAGAACATTCAAATGACCTTTTTGGAAAAACTGAAGTATAGTTGATTCATAATGTTTGTTAGTTTTAGTTTTAGTTTTAGTGATTCAGTTCTACGTATACAAACTCTTTTTCAGATTCTCTACTCTTATAGGTTATTACAAAACAGAGAGTATGGTTCTCCATGCTATACAGCGGGTCCTTGTTGTTTATTTTATATGTAGTGGTGTGTTAATCTGTTAACTCCTAATTTATAACCCCCCTTTCCATTTTGGTAACCATAAGTTTGTTTTCTGTATCTGTGAGTCTATTTTCCAATGACCCATTTTTTTTCTTTTCAGAACATTTTTATTAGAGTATAGTTGACTTGCAGTGTTGTTAGTTTCTGTTGTACAGCAAAGTGTATCAGTTATGGATACATATATCCACTCTCAATTCTTACTGAAGAATTCAGGAGCAACAGTATTATTGTATGTACATTTCTTTCTTGAAGCGATTTATTGCTGTGACTCTCTGTATTTTTAGTATTTCTCTCTTAAAAGAGCAAAGACAAGTTAGAAGGAAATTGTAGGAAAGCTAACTTCCATCAAATGACCCTTTTGAAAAGAATACCCATCATGCCAGAATGTGAACAGTATTGTGAAAGTATAACATAGTACAGCTATTTAATAATGAATCTGTTTTAGTCGCTAGTAATACAATGAATTAAGATCTAAAGGAAAGGAGCTCATTAAGACATGAAAAGAGTGAGCAAAAACTTAACCTGTGTGTGTGTGTGTGTGTGTGTGTATAATGAAGGAAGGCCAAGTGGAGGGCAGCTGTGGGAGGCCCCCTCACACAGACAAGCTGGAGAGGCTCCTCCAGTACCCTTGAAGTCCTCCCAGAACAGAAGAGGGAGCCAGCTGCCACACTCTGAACTCTCACTGCCCTGACAGACACAAGACCATGCGTTCTGGAGGGGAGAGTCAGGACGTGGAAGATGACACGTGTATACCTATGGCTGATACATATTGGTGTATGGCAAAAACCATCATAATATTGTGAAGGAATTATCTTCCAATTAAAATAAATAAAATTTTAAAGAAAGAACGTAGATGATGCCTACAGGTTGTTTTGGCCCATGAAGGCAGGATGTGGACTTCTTTAACAATTTTCTAAAGCAGGACTCTGGGTGGAGTGCTGAGATCTTAATCCTTTATCCAGCTGTATTTGCCAAGTTCAACACTGCACAAACATGGTCGATAACTCTTTCACTTGGTTGCCTTCTCTCTCATGTTCTTGAGAGACTGCCTCCTGGGCACTAAGCTAAGAAAATCGCTGCTCTCCTCTGGCCGGGTGCAGCAGGATAAGGATGTCAGGAGAATGCAGACTCTCCTCCCTTTCTGCAAGTCTGCAGCTGACTCTGGGTTGAACATTCCCAGCCCCCATCTGCTTGTTTCTGGAGATCCTTAGAGCAGAAGCCAAAGAAAGAGAGAGGGAGGGAGAGAGAGAGAGTGTGTGCGCTCCTTGGTTGTTTTTGCTGACCTGGCCTCCTAGCTAACGGCCGGACGTTTCTACATCAGAGCGAGTGAAAAGAAGGGGTACACAGTGACTGTGTAAGAACCAGTCATTTGTAAGAACCAGTTGGAAAAGTCTTTGTCCTATTCAGGAGACTGGAAGTTTGTGTCATTGCTCTGAGGAGAGTTGCATATCCTTGTGTATGTTGTCGAACACACACAAGGATACTGTTACTATACCCTATACCCTTACTTTCGGAGAAGTTGTCACCCATTCCCATGTATGGGAGGCGTACCTCGTCTTCATAAAGAGGAGTCAGAGGAAGCCTGTGTCAGCAAGGTTGGCTTTCAGCCTTGCGGATGGACTTTGGGGCCGTGTCACTGGACAGAGGAAGCCCATGTAGCCCAAGCACGTCAGAGATGACCCGTGATAATAAAACCCTAAATTGCATGTGACTGGTTTGTCTGAGGGATCGCCTGGTTCTCTTAGCACCCTGAGGCAGCTGGAATCAGCAGACATGGTGGTACTTACTATTCCACAGTGTGATCTTGAAGGTATCACTTGGAGCTGAATCCAGGATCCAGCCTCTCTCCATCTCTCTCATCATTCTCCCAATGATACAGTTGTCACCATTTGGACAGAAATGTATACTTTGGTTCTGTCTATTGTAATCCCATCTCTCTTAGTTTACCATGGGGCCTTGCTGTTTTCCTAACTGTAATATCTGTACCTTATGTTACAGTTCTATGTTGGATGCTGAGTTGCCTTAAAAACTGAGATTTGGTCTTATGAAAATTGTTAGTACTGTGGTCTTTACTTCTTTATAAGTAAATTCCCCATTTCAACTGTTTCTTTAGAAAATGATCTTGGTTTTCTTCCACCATCATATCAATAAAAATAAAGTAAGCCAAGAAGTTATCATTACTTTTCACATAGCCTATGTGGAGTGGTTACATAGGATACCCACTTGTTATGATGTGAATTTTCATTCACTGAAAATGAGCAGGAACAAAATATTCCTGACCATTTGGTTTCCCTCTTTGGCCGCACATTATAACTCCCCTAACAGCAAAGCACACCATCCACTCTCAGACACTCTCTAATGCTCTTTCTAATAAATAGAGCAACTGAAAATACGGATGTTCTTCATTAAATGCAAAATGATCATTTTAACTGCTTCTGCTCTGAGTGACCCATCCATCACTTAATCAGACCAATTTAAGCAGAGAGAGAGATTGAAAATACAAGTGGATCATCTGTCTGTATTTCATTTGGTGGCAATATGAGTAGAATTTAAGCTTCAGATGAGTCTTTAGCCATCTCATTGTTTCCTGTGAAAGTTTCACTTTCTTCAGCGTGTACAGGTGGCGGTGTAATAGGCTGTCTGGAAACACAGACTTAACACAGACCAATGAAGATCATACTTCACTAGTTTACTTCTGACAAAAAAAGGTCGCTTGATGTCAGAATTGTCCCCAGCCTCTCCTGTCCTTTCTATCAGTGGAATCAGCCACTCAATCAGTTGTTCCGGCTGCAGTAGCTCTCCTCCTATAGAAATGAGGATTTTGCAAATTCACAGAAGGTATAACCAAACTCTTTGTTAAATTTTCCTGATAATGTATTCTGTATTTTCCATGTATATGAAGATAGTGGAACTAACCCAGACAAGAAGTTGAACTTTTTTCTGTAGGCAAGCAAAAGCTGTGAAGATAAATGTGCTTTCTGACTGCCCCCCTCCCAACACATTCCTGCATTAATTTTCAAGAAACGCTGTGCATTTAGGATCTCAGTCTGCCATTCATTCAACAAACACTGGTTGCCTACTAGTGGGAGGTCCTAAGAATACACAGTGGTGAGGAAGACCCACTGCTGCTGCTGCTGCTAAGTCACTTCAGTTGTGTTCAACTCTGTGCGACCCCATAGATGGCAACCCACCAGGCTTCCCCGTCCCTGGGATTCTCCAGGCAAGAACACTGGAGTGGGTTGACATTTCCTTCTCCAATGCAGGAAAGTGAAAAGTGAAAGTGAAGTCACTCAGTCATGTCCGACTCTTAGCGACCCCATGGACTACAGCCTACCAGGCCCCTCCGCCCGTGGGATTTTCCAGGCAAGAGTACTGGAGTGGGGTGTCATTCTCCACTGACTGTGCCCAGATTGCTTAGAGTTCAGTGGGGATGGCTGGAGGATAAACAGGCCATGGAGAGACTTCCCTGGTGGTCTAGTGGTTAAGAATCTGACCTGCCAGTGCAGAGGATGTGGGTTCCATTGCTAGTCCAGGAAGATCCCGCATGCCGCGAAGCAACTCAGAGTAAGTGCTCTGGAACCTGTGCTCCGCAAGGAGAAGTCATTGCAAAGAGAGGCCTGTGCGCCATGCCTAGAGAGTAACCCCTGCTCGCCGCAGCTAGAGAAAGCCATGCGCAGCAACAAGACCCAGCACAGCCAAAAGTAAATAAAACTAACTAAATAAATGGGCCATGGAGATATAGTGGAACATCCACTGTAATTGTAGGCACCTGGAATATGCATCTACTTCTGTCTTGGAGAATCATAGAAGTTCTCCTCAAGAAGGGGCATTTTTACACCATTTCACATTCTCCTAAGAGTTTTTGCATGTATAATCCCACTTGTTCCTCACAACGCCCTTTTGAACCAGCAAGTTCTTTATGACCGCTGTGTGATCTTCACGACCCAGATAATCATGATGTAGAGCCAGACATCTTGGAATGTGAAGTCAAGTGGGCCTTAGAAAGCATCACTATGAACAAAGCTAGTAGAGGTGATGGAATTCCAGTTGAGCTGTTTCAAATCCTGGAAGATGATGCTGTGAAAGTGCTACACTCAATATGCCAGCACATTTGGAAAACTCAGCAGTGGCCACAGGACTGGAAAAGTTCAGTTTTCATTCCAATCCCAAAGAAAGGCAATGCGAAAGAATGCTCAAACTACCGCACAATTGCACTCATCTCACATGCTAGTAAAGTAATGCTCAAAATTCTCCAAGCCAGGCTTTAGCAATACGTGAACCATGAACTCCCTGATGTTCAAGCTGGATTTAGAAAAGGCAGAGGAACCAGAGATCAAATTGCCAACATCTGCTGGATCATGGAAAAAGCAAGAGAGTTCCAGAAAAACATCTATTTCTGCTTTATTGACTGTGCCAAAGCCTTTGACTGTGTGGATCACAATAAACTGTGGAAAATTCTGAAAGAGATGGGAATACCAGACCACCTAACCTGCCTCTTGAGAAATCTGTATGCAGGTCAGGAAGCAACAGTTAGAACTGGACATGGAACAACAGACTGGTTCCAAATAGGAAAAGGAGTCCGTCAAGGCTGTATATTGTCACCCTGCTTATTTAGCTTATATGCAGAGTACATCATGAGAAACGCTGGTCTGGAAGAAACACAAGCTGGAATCAAGATTGCAGGGAGAAATATCAATAACCTCAGATATGCAGATGACACCACCCTTATGGCAGAAAGTGAAGAGGAGCTAAAACGCCTCTTGATGAAAGTGAAAGAGGAGAGTGAAAAAGTTGGCTTAAAGCTCAACATTCAGAAAACGAAGGTCATGGCATCTGGTCCCATCACTTCATGGGAAATAGATGGGGAAACAGTGTCAGACTTTATTTTTTTGGGCTCCAAAATCACTGCAGATGGTGACTGCAGCCATGAAATTAAAAGATGCTTACTCCTTGGAAGAAAAGTTATGACCAACCTAGATAGCATATTCAAAAGCAGAGACATTACTTTGCCGACTAAGTTCGTCTAGTCAAGGCTATGGTTTTTCCTGTGGTCATGTATGGATGTGAGAATTGGACTGTGAAGAAAGCTGAGCGCTGAAGAATTGATGCTTTTGAACTGTGGTGTTGGAGAAGACTCTTGAGAGTCCCTTGGACTGCAAGGAGATCCAACCAGTCCATTCTGAAGGAGATCAACCCTGGGATTTCTTTGGAAGGACTGATGCTAAAGCTGAAGCTCCAGTACTTTGGCTACCTCATGCAAAGAGTTGACTCATTGGAAAAGACTGATGCTGGGAGGGATTGGAGGCAGGAGGAGAAGGTGACGACCGAGGATAAGATGGCTGGATGGCATCACCGACTTGATGGACGTGAGTCTGAGTGAACTCCGGGAGATGGTGATGGACAGGAAGGCCTGGCGTGCTGTGACTCATGGGGTCGCAAAGAGTCGGACACGACTGAGCGACTGAACTGAACTGAACTGTGTGGATGGAGGAAAGAGGACTCAGCAAACGGAATCAAGTTGACAAAGATGATGCAGATAGGAGGGGCGGCCCTGGAATGTCAGAACCGGGCCCTGGCCTCTGGGTCAGTCATGAGTTGCCTGTGTTTGGGGATGTGGAAGGAAACTTGGAAAGATGAGAAATAGTGGCCTGACGTTGTGAAATCACTATGTGACCATCTGGGAATTTGGCCTCGAATCACTGCCAAGTTTAAGAAGACCTGGAACAACCATTTCACATTCAAATAGCCAGGCAGAGCTTAAAACACCCACTTTCTCATATTAAAAAAATTAGGCAAACAAGCACAGAAGAGAGACAGTGAACATGATCACTTGGAGCAGCTTTCCTAATTTCAGTTACATCCTTTCTTTTGTGATAAATGGCCCCAAATAGTCACATACCAGGCGCTGGAAGTTTTTAGGCTTCTCTGATGGACATCATCTTCCTATAACTGATTCTTCTAAGTTATGTATTTTTAACCCGATCACACACATGTCTTTGCACTAGTGAGGGGACCAAATATCTAGTTTGGGGCTTGCAGTGACCCACGCTTCAGCTGTCAAGTCTTTTTGCTCAGGCCAGACTGTGCCTTGTGCCAGCTCCTGTTCTTTCTATGGCTGTCTCTCTTCAGTGAGATGGAACTCATTGCTCCAAATACTGCAGAGATGCCCGGCTTTTGGAGAATTCCTTCAGAGAGGTTTCTGGAAGGGAGAATTCCTTGGGTATGCATGAGATGTAGAGAGGAGGGCTATGTTTCCCACATCTGTTTCAGTGCCTGATATGGAAATCGTATCTCACCAAACATCTGGGTTTGAATGGATGCAAATTAGGTCTGTTTCCTGGGTTGGTATGCCAGATGAGAAGGCAGGACATGACCTAGAAATTATGCTAGAGTCTGGCAACTCAGTGCCACTGGGCAGCAAGAGGAGGCTGGGGAAGGGGGGAAGCATCCTCAGCCCACCCCACCCCCACCCCCGCCCTCCCAGTTATTAAGAGGACTAGAGCTTGGAGCATCTAACCTCACTCAGTAGAGAAGCTGGCAGCTGGGTGGTCCAAGAGATAACATCCAAAGGGAGTAGCAAGCTCAGGCTGGCATTTCAGGATACCTAGTCTGATAGGTGGGGCAGCAACAAGGAATTCTAGGCCAGAGGCCAACTCAGAAGCCAGGAGAGGCTGGGATTGGTTTTCTGAGGTCTGTTTTTGAAGGAGAGGATCCCTCCAGCTGGGAGCAGTATTCAGTCCTGGGAGAGAAGGCTGGCAGGGGCTGGGATATGGGAGGGGAATAGAGACTCCTGCCAGTTTGTGGTCAAGAGCAAGACCAGACCCAGAAGAGGACCAGGAGCAGAGTGGGGAATCCAGAGACATGCCTGCACTATAGGACGCATCTGAACGAGGAGAGGGAGTAGGTCGGGTGATTTTGGGTGAAGGTGAGCGGTTCTGTGAATCTAGGTCTGGGAGAGTATCATGGGACCGAGGCGGCTTTGACTCTTCCAGTCTTGCGGGAGGAACGTCTCAGAAACTGAGTGGGGCCCTGGGTCCCCAGTAGAGCTTATGGAGAGGCAGCTACAAGCCTCAGGAAGAGAAAAGAACAAACTGGAAAAATAGAGCAGGTGGTGGGTGCATCAACCTCCTTTCCACGGGAGGGAAGGTCTCAGCTCCTCCTTCCTGCCCTAGGTAGATTTCAGATTAGCATGTAGGTGACATCATCACTGAAAACCACCAAGGTCAATTGCTGCCCCCCTCCCCCCCTTACGTCCTCTGCTCCAGGCTGGTATCCATGAGGCAACCTTGTTTGGATGTCTATACCCTGCCCCCGCCCAGGAGGCAAGATCTTCCTTTCTTTGATACATAAATAGGGTTAGGGTTAGCGTTAGGTTTAGGGGTTAGGGTTAGGGTTAGGGTTAGATGGGAGCTTGTGGTCCATCCATCTCCTTCCCACTCCTCTCAGGTGGAGCAGCCTGGCCGCACCTGTCCCGAGTAGGACTCCTGATTCCAGAGGGTGCGGGAGTCTTCAGAAAGGGTAGTCCCCCCACCCCCACATACACACAACTTCCCTACTAGCAGAACTGCAGACTCCTGGCACTGAAAGACACCTGGACACCACAGAGTGATGCTACGACATGCGTTCTCTGTTGTGTTTTATCTCCCTGTCCTAGATATCTGCATTTTTGTCATTTTTATCAGAGGCCCTAGGAGGTGGCAGGGGCCTCTGTGGGGTGATGCTCTAGCTAACACAGGCCTCCCCTCTGCATTTTGATGGCTGGCTCCTCAGTTTCCACCTCTTAAGTTTTTCTATATGATTCCTCTTTTAATTTTTGGAGGCACCTTCAAGGAAGTTCCCTCACTGTGGCCATTTTTGACACCCTCCCATTCCTGTGTATGTTCTTCAGATCCATAAACACTTGGTATTTGTTTTCTTTCTTGTGCATTTCAGAGGTGGTTTTTATACTTAACCCTTCCCCATTCCTTTTGCCTAAGGAAAAGTCACTCATGTGGCATCTGAGGTTGCTGCTTCTGTATCTCCTTTATCTGTGACTTCAGTAGAAAGAGTATGATCCAGGAGCTGTTACAAAGCCCACATTATGGGTCAGACATTGTTCTGCTGTGAACGGCATGCAGCCATGAGAAACGACACTGGAAGATCTTTCTAGAAGCTAAAGAAGTGCACCTAGATCATCATCATTATCTAATTGAGTGTTAAATGGAGAGACTAACTCTGGAGTGGTTAGAGGTTTAGCCTCGAGCTAGATCTGGATTCAAATTCACTGGGAATTCTGTTTTATTGGTTAGATGGTCAGATGGCATCACTGATTCAATGAACATGAATTAGAGCTCATAGATAGTAGCAGACAGAGAGAGCAGAGGACAGAGAAGCCTGGCAAGCTCTAGTCCATGGGGTTCCAAAGAGTCAGACGTGGCTCCGTGACTGAGCAACAACAAAGGGCAGGCTGTTTCCTTTTCTGTGTATTAGGGTTACTGCAAGGATGACAAGAGAGGATTCAGAAGAGCACCTAGCATGGCATGTGCTCTCTGTGCAGCCTGTAATCATTAGTAAGAGTTATTTCTATTGGCTACTGAAACAGTCTTTGAAAGATCCATAACACGTAAAGGGTTTTTGAAATAGGGAGAAATTGATTTTTTACTGTGATAATTTAGCTTTAATGTCTAAGGATTTTGTAAGAATTAGTTAACTGAAAATAAAGGCTAGACACCATTTCAAGTATCTAGTAAGTGCTCAATAAATGCTAGTTTTTATCATTACTAACATAGTGCATCCCTGGTCTTACTATCTGGACAAGGGGATAGATTGCTGCCGCTGCTGCTGCTGCTTAGTTGCTTCAGTCGTGTCCGACTCTGTGTGACCCCATGGACCCCACCAGGCTCCTCTGTCCATGGGATTCTCCAGGCAAGAATACTGGAATGGGTTGCCATCGCCTTCTCCAGGGGATCTTCCCAACCCAGGGATCGAACCCAGGTCTCCCGCATTGCAGGTGGATTCTTTACTGTCTGAGCCACCAGGAAAACCCAAGAAGACTATAGTGGGTAACCTATCCTTTCTCCAGGGGATCTTCCCAACCCAGGAACTGAACCAGGGTCTTCTGCATTGCAGGCAGATTCTTTGCCAGCAAGGGATGGACTGTAGTTGACATTTAGCCCTGTAATTGACAATTAGCCCTGTAATTCTTTTTTTTTTTTTATGTTTATTTAGTTATTTGGCTGTGTTGTTAGTCGTGGTACTTGGGGTCTTCGTGGCAGTGCACACTGGCTTCTCCCTAGCTGGGTGTGGCCTCCAGAGTTCACGGACTGTAGCTGTGGTGCTGGCTCAGTTGCACTGCCTCAGGTGGGGTCTTAGTTCCCTGACGGGACTGAGCTCACGTCCCCTGCATTGCAAGGTGGATCGCTAACCATTGGCCCACCAGGGAGGTCCCTTAACCCTGTTATTCTACAGAGTATCTTGATTTTCCTAGACCTTAAAGATACTTTCTTATCTGAAAGAACTCCCCCTCACAACATTTGTAAATCAAGAACAAAACCTTTGCTAGTAACAGCTACTATGGAAATATTTAGAGAGCAGAGGGCAAGATATCAGGAACGAACCTATTTGGGGTGGGAAGTGAGAATCTGTATTAATCAAAATTGTTTCTAGTATATCATCTCCAGCCATTGGCTGCCGGATTCCTGTGATAGGACTCTTTTTAGACTGCCCTGCCCACCCTTTTTACTCGGAAGCCCACCCACAGAGTTCCACATCACTTCAGGGTTCTTTGGGGAAATTGAAGAAAAGAAAAAACAAAAACCATGTGCCATGCTAGGAGAGTGGGTATATTTATTTTGGAAAAGTTTGGCTCCTGAAAATGAGAATGGGATTGGGGGAGGAGCCATGACCGCAGTGGCAAGGACTGTTCCCTGCTTGGGCTGAGGGGCTCAAGGGAAGTGTTCCCTTGTTCAAAGAACGTCCTCCATAGCAAAGTCACCACAGGGACTAGAATTCACTGAGCTGAACCACCGCTGCCAGCTGTGGAGTTAAACACTTAATGCAGCTTATTTTGCTTCATCTGCCCAATAACTCTAAGGTGCAAGTACTATTACTGTGGGCTTCCCTGGGTAGCTTAGCTGGTAAAAAAAATTTGCCTGCAATGAAGGAGACCCCGGTTCGATTCCTGAGTCGGGAAGATCCCTTGGAGAAGGAATAGGCTACCCACTTTGGTATTCTTGGGCTTCCATGATGGCTCAGCTGGTAAAGAATCTGCCTGCAATGTGGGAGACCTGGCTTTGATCCCTGGGTTGGGAAGATCCTTTGGAGAAGGGAAAGGCTACCCACTCCAGTATTCTTTCCTGGAGAATCCCCATGGGCAAAAGAGCCTGACACGCTACAGTTCATGAGGTCACAAGGAGTCGGACAGGACTGAGCAACTAAGCACAGCACTATTACTATGCTCATTTTTTTCCAGTGGGGCCAAACTGAAGCTAGGAGAGGTTAAGTAACTTGCCCAGAGTCACACAACTAATTAAGCAGAAAGATGGGACTTCCATGAACCTAGGCAGTCCAACTCCGGAGTCTGAACCTTCTCTTAGAACAGCTCCAACACCTCCAGCAGAGGAGGCGAGAAGCAAGGTGTAGTAAGTGCTGAGGAGATGAGGAGGAGGAGGACTCACAGAAAGAGGGGTCACCGTGAGGGCATCCTGGCTTATTTCTTCATCCTGGAGACATCAGTGAGGTTGCCTGCTCACAGGAGTACCTGAACAGCCCTGCCCTCAGGCTTGTCCAGCGGGTACAGGTGCATTTCATCGTGTGGAGGGATGGGAGGCTGGTCCCATCTTGCCCTGTAGCTAGGCATCCTCAAGCACCTGCTGGCTTTTGGTGTCCTGGGGGGAAGATGCTCCGGGTCTTGCCAAGATGAACCTTGTGGTCCTTGGACAAGCAGTGCAGCATCCACATCTCCTAGGAGCTTGTTAGAAATGCATAATCTCAGGTACCTTCCCTGCTAAATCCAAACCTAGACTCTTTTTTAAAAAAACTTTTTATTTTATGTATTGGAGTATAGCTGTTTAACAATGTTACGATAGTTGCAGGTGCACAGCCGAGCGACTCAGTCAGGCATCCGCATATTTCCACGCTCCCTCAAACTCCCCTTCCATCCAGGCTGCCACAAAATCCCTGCCACACATTAAAGCTGAAATGGCACTGCTCTAAAAAGTTTTATGTTTACTCTGCCCACCAAGGACAAGTCACCACTTTTCAGAGTGTGCTGATTTCAGAGTGTGCAGGCTCCGGTCCCTAATCAATTGAGTGGCTGGTGTGTGTGGCAGCACACACCTACACGAGAGCTGGAGTCTTAGATAATCAGAGGAAAGAAGGTTGGGTGTCTTCACAGACACGTATCAGTAATTCTCCATCCTCTTCTTTCAGATACTGCTTCAGATGGCTATAAAATAAGTGAATAAGTGAATGACAGGTGTTTTTTTTTTCAATTACAATTTCTTTCTTGCCCGTTTTCCTGCTACCTCTACTTCATATCTCTTCCTTCTCCCCAAAGACTTGCTAATCTACATCTCACAACCTCGTTCCATTTGACTTTGTGTGCAAAGGAATCTGTGCAGAATATCATCTCTTTTTTTCCTCCTTGATCCATGGTATTTCCTCTCACTCCAGCTTCTGTCCCAGGAGGTGGGTCCCACTCTCTCATCCACAGTAATCTGCCTTCCGCTGCCTTGGTGCCCTTACTGTGCACACCATGACCTTGCTTCACACCTCCTCATAAACGGAAAGCAGAATAAAAGGGCATCAGTAAGGAATGAGGAGAGCACCCACAAGTACCTGGAGGGAAGATTCCCTAGGAAGCCAGGCTGGTCAAGATGGACTGATGGCCCGCATTTAACCAAGTCACAGAGCTCAGTGCCAAGGCTCTGTTCATCCAGCCACACAGACCAAAGAAGTGAGAGCAAACACAGGGATAGAGTTCCCACAGAATGGAATCCATACCTTATCCTGGTTTATCTGGAGTCATTCAAAAATAATGTGGTCCAGATGAACAGAATCCTACTTTTTTAAAATAAAAAAATATTTTTAAAATATTTTAAGATGTAGGGACATTTTTAATGAAACTGTCTCCGGACTACGTGTATGCTCTATCATATCTGATTACAATCAACTTAAAAAAATAATGGAAAGTCAGTAGATACATGAGTTATGGCCTTGCACCTTATCTTTTCTTGTTTATACAGCCTCTTTAGCATTTGTAGAGCTGCTTTCCCTAAAGCTAAATGGCTCTGGTGTGCTGTGCTTTTTAGGTGCTTATTTTTTGCCTGTTAATCATCCTATATTTTTACAAAGATTTCAGCCTACAAACTATAAAGCAGGAAACCAGATGAGTAAACTTTTACAAACTGTATCTAAAATAAACATAACAGTTCTCTGATTAAGGAGCTTTTGGTCATTTCTCTGTGAAAAGTCTATGAGCTTTAACTACATTTAACCTGTGATTTTTAATCCAGTGGTTCCCAAACTGGGCTGTGTACATTTTAATCATCTTGGAGCTTTAAAAATAGCTAATGCTGGACTCTCACACTCCAAAATACTAGTTTAATTGGTCTCGAGTACAGCATAAGGCATCAGCGTCTGTAAAAGCTGCCACGTGATTTCTTGTGTAGCCAAAATTGAGCAACACTGCTTCTAATCTTCATGCCAGAGACTTTTTTTTTTTTAAATCCTACTTTTCAACTGTATCCTATACAATTTTTGAAGAAATGACCTCTTTGATAAATAAAATGTTTTCCTATCTGTGTAAAAATGTGTGTGTGTGCACCTGTATACATACACACATGCAGAGCATATAGAAGAATAAAAATAAATTATATGGCAAGCTTTTGAAGATATCACAAAGTAAATGATGTGTCTGCCTGTCTATAAGAGTGGCATTTGTTTTTTTGTTTGTTTGCTTTTTACTGACAAACCATTTATTTTCATGGTAATATAGAGCTTCGTGACCATTCACTAGTATATATTTAATGTATTTTGGAAGGAATATTTCAAGCATTGAACTTGTCATACACCAAAAGTGAAGTAAAGTGTTAGTCGTTCAGTCATGTCCGACTCTGTGACCCCATGGACTATAGCTTGCCAGGCTCCTCTGTCCATGGAATTCTTCAGGCAAGAATACTGGAGTGGATTGCCATTTCCTTATTTTATTAGTAATGTCATACATTACTATAATATTAAAAAATAGGCAAATGCTGGGTCCTAAAATACTTTCTGAGATGTTGATTCCAAACAAAAGTTTATGGTTTTATATTGTTTTACCTTTGCAATTGAAGTGTGTTTTCATTTTGTTTCTTGGAAAAGAGTCGGGGATTTCCATTTTGTTTTATTGTTAGTATAAATACATAGATTTCAGTAATATTTTGCTGTACACTCACATCCTGAAATTTCTAAGACTTCATTAAGGAGTTATGCTGTTTTTGCAGGGATTTTCCATGGTGTTTGGTTGTAAAAAATTGCTGAATGGATGAAAAATGAGTAAAATGTAGTTTTTTCTTCTTTCCTATTCATCATTACTGTTTGTTTTCTGTGTGTAGGCAACTAATTTGCTGTTGTTCCTTTGGAGGGGGGATTTCAAGTCAAAGAGTCACACTGAATTACTAGAAAAAGGTATTCCTATCTCAAAAGAACAAAGTATACAATGATTTAAGGAAAAAAAGTGGAAAATATTTAATTTTTGCTATAGTTGTATTGTCCACCGTACTCTTATTTGTATGAACACTTAGATAAACTAAATCCAAAGTAAACTATAAATATGATTATTGGTTGACTCCATCTGACAGTCTTAACTTACTTCTAAATTCCATGAATTTAGAAAGTCCAGTTTCTTCCTTTAATCCCATCAACTACACATTAAAACTTTAACAAAAAAAATTTTTTTTTGTTATCTGTAAAATCCAGCAACTATTTTCATTCTGGGTCTCAGTTATTTAGTAAATTTCCTTCTTTGGTTTTCACTCAGTTATGTTTTATGCATTATTTGAGTCGACAATGAAGATAGAAGCTTAATGGAATGTGTGATTAATGGGAAAGAAGTTATTCCAAATGTATTTCGATAGGCTGGCAATCTCTGAGTAATAAACACCCAAATTATGAATGAAATACACATACCACACACACACACACACACACACACACACACACAAATGTCCAACCTGGATCTTTTACTCCTGTTCTCCATGCTTTACATCTACAGGACCCATTTAGTACCATCATAGTTTCTGTAAGAAGCACTTGACTTCCCAAATAGAGGCCAGGGATTGGGGTCAGGGGGTGGGGGTTGTGGGTTGTAACCATCAGTTAGGAAAGTGACACTGGGCTTTTTTGAAAGATTGGCATCCATTGATTAAAATACACAACAAGCCATATATGTTTATTTTTAACTTTATATCTCTTCATGAAATCCTGCCATTAAAAGTTCATTTACTTTAACAACTCTTTTAAAAATTCCAACACTTCTGGGAAGGTGAGAAAGGTATCAGTGATTCATTCCTAGTCTGAATTAATTCTTTCAGTTTGCCGGCTATCTGAAGTCTGCCTCAGGTCACCTAGACTGAGAGGCTGGGGATTGTGATTGGCAGGAGGTGACGAGCGGGATTTCATAACAGGAAGAGAATTGGTCCGGTAATGTGACCATAGTCACAAGTGCTTCTATAAGGCATTGGGATACTTGGAAATCCCAGGAGAGGGAAACGATTTAGCAGAGGAAAGATCTAAAAAAAAAAAAATAGAGGTACTAAAGACAATTACATATATTTTAGTATTTTCCTAGGCTGGCTCTATGCACAGAAATATGAGAAGAAACTCATCTTCCTCCTTATTTTTGCACCTTCTGACTTCCTGTACCCAGGGCTCACATGTCAGGTGGAACTTCATTCACTTAATGAATTACTTTGGCTTTTGGTGAACTAGACTTGGAAAGTATCACCATTCATCACTTGCTTCTATGGGAAAATACGTCCTGATGTCCAAGAGACCTGCTTACAAATTAACTCCAGAATGTAACGGGTGCCTAAATAGGGGTCCACCTGAATAGACTCTTTGTTTTCCCATTGTCCCTTCATTCTCCAGTCTTGGTTTGGAATGGAGAGGTTTCTTAGGTTGAACTAGAAAGAGACACTGGAGGTTGAGGCTTTACGTGGTAAAATTTATGTAATACCAGAGCATGCAATGGAGAAGATACTGATGACCCCACAGAAATACCTTTATAGGTCATAACTCTTAGAAGCCTAGGGATGAACACTTAAATCCTGACCACGGCCCCCAAGGCCCTGTGTGGTCTTGCTCCTCTTTCCTCTCCAGCTTCACCTCCTCTTGCTTTGCCAGGTCCTGGTACCATGGTTGCTTCATGCCTTCTCCAGACAGGTAGGGCCTCTGTACATGCAGTCCCAACCTGCAATATTTCCCTTCCCTCTGCTGTGTCAGGCTGCCCACTACCAAGTTGACTTTTCTCTCACCTTCAGATTTCTGCTCCAGATCGCTCCCACCTAAGTCAATGTCCTTTGTTTCACACACTCATGGATTTATATTTCTTTCTGATGGAGTGCAGTTGTACACTTATTGCTGTGACTATTTTGTTTAATATCTGTGCCCTCTAACTGGAAAGCACATCAAAACCAGGATGCTTTTGGTTTGGTTCACCATTTATATCTCTAGGGGTTGGCGTTCATGTTTGGGATATAGTAGGAATTCAGTACATTTTTGTTAAATGAATGAATGAATGATAAGAGTGACAGCTTGTGCAAAAGATGGATATATATCCAGAGCTCATTTTTCAATGCTACATTTACTCTTTAAAAAAGGAGAGAGTAGGTTCATAGGGAGAGCTCCTGCTTCCAGGCTCATCTCTTCCCTGGGGTTTCTGTGATATCAGGAGTCCACTAAAGGGCAGAGTGAGACTGTGAGCTCATTCCGCAGTGGTTAACTATTAATAAATATCTGTCATAGTTTAACAAGCCTAAATTCAACTAGAAAGGAAAAGCCTCATAGTGAATTTCTGTGAAGCCAACCTTAGAAAGCATAGCTAGATATTTCTTTTTATAAGTGCCAAGAATATGTTTACTTAAAGTTTGCCCTTCTTGAACTCTTGATCTTCTCCTCTGCTCCCCTTTCCTCCAACTTTTTGATCAGTGCCATTGATGTATTTGTCCCACTGGGCATTTCCAAAGTCCCTTCTAGGACTCAGCACTGCCTGTTGTTGGGCAGGTACCAACAACACCTCATCTTGGTTCCCAAAGGAACTACCTCAACAATTTCAGGAAAGCTGTGGTGGTTAAATAAAAATATATTAGAGTCTGCTTTCCTTTGTTATTTTTCTTTGATCAACTGAGAATCCCTTTGAACTAAGAACAAGGAAACCTTCAACACCTAAGGATGAGAAGAGATACAAAAGAGAAGCTGAGTTAACAGAACCCTAATCAAAGTTAAATGTAGAAGTTAACCATTGGATTTAGACTATTATATATGTCTACTGGCTGTAGATTTGGAGATATAAGAAGTTCACTCAATTTCTTTTGAAAATGCAGAAGAAGGCTTATGAGGGTGTATTATGTTTTCATTTATCTTGCAAAAACCTTTCTGATATCTCCTAGGATCCTGTGACATGTCAGTTTGTAACAGTATCAGATACTAATGTCCCTGGATACCTGTTGCTGAAGAATTGCTAAGGCAGGTGTGGAGGAGTGCAATGGGAAAGACTGACACATGATTTGGCTAAGCCAAGGGAAAATCACAGTTTTGTGTTTGCACCAAAGCTATGAAATGTGAGTCTAAAGTCTGAGCTCAGGATCAAATTGTCTGCTTGGGGACAGTTGAGTTTCTTTGCTAGGGTTAAACTGGGAGATTTGTCAAGGGTGGTGGAGGGAAGGTGATATAATTACTTCACTGAGGGGAAAATGCAGAAGGAAGCAAATAACTCTTGCTCTATTTTTTTATATTGAACTCAGGAAAAATGAAGAAAACAGCAAGCCTTTTAGTTAAGTAAATAGTTTTAAGTTGTAATTTCAGGGAGAAGAGATGTATTTCTCAAGGGCTACAGTAAACCTTATAAAGAAGTCTGATACTTCAACTCTTAGTTCATCTCTTGTCCAAGGTTGCTTAAAAATTCTAAGGAAATTTCCCAGCTTCAGAGAATGCATTTTTAAATGTCTTCTTATATTTCATTGGTGAATATTTTTCAAGAATTTCATTTAGGTGTGTTTCAAACAAAATTGTAACAGCAGGAAATTGAAACTATGATTTTCTCCAAGTAGTGAAAAAAAGTACATTCCCACATTCATTTTTATAGCAATTGACAAGGCTGTGCCCTATATATTGGGGTGGCTCTGGGATTAGAGAATTTTAGTGAGGAGTAGGACCAGGCCCCTGTTGTCACATATTCTGTCGTCACTGAGGGAACATATATGGAAATCAGAAGACTTGGTAGAGTATGATGTATGTTCGGGTAGAGGAATGTGGGGAGAAGAAAAATCACTCAGAACTGGAGTGGAGGAATAGTCAAGATTGCTAGAGTCCAGCAAAGAGTCCTTAGAGGAGGTGGTGGTTGAGCCGCATCTGAAAGGTCACCAAGGAGTTTGCCAGGAAGGATGCTACAGGGAAAGGCACTGGCACACAGAGGGATGTGAGAGAGCCTTGTGGACGGTGAGATGCTGAGAAGGTCAGGTGGCCTCAGGACTGGGCTGGGGCAGGGTAGCCAGTGCAGTGCCTGTGGGGATCTGGTGGAAGACAGGCTGGAAAAACACCCCAGAGAGAGATCATGAAAGGCCTTCTATGCCAGGCTAAAAAGTGTGACCTTTATCCTGAAGGCAAAGGGCAGCCACAGAAGGATTTTAAGTGCCAGGGTCATACTATCAGAAACGTGTTTTAGAAAAATCATTCTGGTAGCTATTACACATTCTAAATGAAGACAAAACACCTCCATAAAGCCTCTGAAGTATTCTAGCTGGTTCCTGAGGAAGGCTTGTCTATAATTCTCGCCATTTATCCTCTTAACATAACACAGAAACATTATCCCCTCTGACTTCTGGCTAAGTAGACACACCAGGATCTGGAGAAGTGGGTTTGAGGTAGGTTTTACATTTTTCCTAGCAACCTGGCGCACCCAGATAGCCCGACTACAAAGGAAACCTGACCTCCTCACAGCATAGGGGTGTCTGCACCAGTGGCCACTGGAAAGACTGGAGTGTGCCTGCACCCCCATTTAATAGTTGAATGCCGTATTCTTTTGAGAAGATGTGCTACATGAGAAAACAGAGAAGAGAAAAAACAGAAACCCTTAATATTTAACCTTGAAACCAGGAAACCCTAAAATTTAACCACCTCTCAACATGACCTGTACAGTCCTAGGCAAGCTTTGGACTGATCATTCACGCAACTTTCAAGGCACAATAGAACTGACTCAGTATTGAAAGATAGTGGTTATCATTGACCTTGGTTTTTGAGTCTAGGTACATTCTGGGGACAAAGACTCTAAACACTCAAGGAGGAGAAAAGTAAAGGTTAAGGAGAGAATGTGGCCTGAAAAGATGGAGCCTTGCAGAGTTGTCAGTGAAATGGTTTGGAAGCAGGGGTGGTTTCCAGCTTGGTTTCTAGCGAAACAAGAGGGCCCACCACCTTACACGTTCTTCTGCCCTGGCAGTTGAAAGTTCATCTTCCTAATTAGGAGTTTTGCCTCTATGACATAAAGAACCCTCTGACTGACAACCCACTTTATTTCTACCTGCTGGCCCACTGCCACGGGAAGTGCCCAGCCCTTGTGATGTAAATATCAGGTGCTTTGGGGTGTTTTGTTTTTTGCCTCCCTCAGAATAGGTTTGGGGTACTGGCAATCCTGGAGGTAGAGAGGGAGTTAGGAGGGGAAGAAAAATGGGAGTCGGGCTTTGACCTGCCAAGGAAAGAGCCCCCGCTGACACGGTCAGTCTGACCCATTGAATGGTCTGAATACGATAAATGCCGCTTTATCCTGCCTTGAAAGGCACGAGATAGTGCAGTCTAAATGCCTGGGCATGCTTAAATAGGCGACCAGGGATGTTTGAGTTGAGCGTGTTTGAAATCTGAGCTCTCTGACAGCCTGGGAGCTGTCACAGGTCACCTGCCTTGCTCCGCTGGGACGGGCCCAGGTCTCACAAGAAATTGTCCGTAGACGAATTGTAGTACAAATTCCTTTCTTGGTTGGTTGGCCTCTTTCACTAGACCATGGCCTATAAAATTTTGTAAAAACAATTCTTAAATATTATTTGAAAGGGCAAATGGCCCACGCTGAAAGGTTTGACAGTTTGACATATAGTGCATGGTTTTGAGAGCTCGCAACCTGAAAAGTGCGGCCAGGATTCCTCCCCAGCTTGTTAGAAGCCTGGTGTTTTTTAAGCAGTGTTTTGTGGCCGCCCAGAGTTCCTCTGCTCCCAGCCATCTGACAGGCCAGGAGTCTGCTTCAGTGATCTGAAATCCTTTCAGACTCATTTGTGAGCGAGCAGGAAAAGGAGCTGGCACCTTTGAATCTGGCGTCCGAAAAGCACAGGACCAGGTAGTGCCAATTAAGGAGCCATGCAGACGATCAGATCAAAGCGGATGGCGGTGGAGTCTTCTGATAGCGCTGGAGCCAGTGCCCAAAGAGAGAGGAGCCCAGAGCGGCACTTCAGTGAGGGGGCGAGGGGGGATTTGAGTGGCCCGGTCTCATCAGAGCCAGGGAAGTCGCCGGGGAGTGGCTTTCTGCACTAGAATGTGCGTGTGCGGCTCAGCGCCCACGGGCTGCCTCTGCGTCGCCAAAGGCCATTTTCAGGAGCCTCTGGCCCCTCAGTCACTGGCCTGCTAGTTAATTGCCACACGGACTTCATGACACATGGGCAGATAATATGACATTTTCGGTTTCTGTCACTAGCAAACGCCACAACGTTGCTTGCACTAGTTGCTAAGAAGCTGTCAGAACCCATTAGCAATTGGCTAAAGTCGCCCTATGGCATTTCCTCATAGCATCAGCAAAACGAGCATAAATCACCCACTGGAGCCTACTGCTATCCTAATGAGGCTGTAAGCTTGTTTATGGACTAGCATCATTTTTATGATTATTTCCACCTTTTCAGTTTGCCTTCATTTGGCGGCAGGAGAAGTCAGCTCCGGGAATGAAGTCACTGCTGACATTTTACAAATGTGGTTCAGAGCCACTGCCTGCTGCCGTGTGGTCGGCCGGCGGTCCTCCAAGTTTGTTTAGTGATCTTAAAAATAAAAAAAGGAAATAAATCCTCCAGAGACCGCAGAGAAGTGACTGTATCAAATTGCAGTGTGGATGGAAATGTGCAAGGTACAATTGACCATTGAGACTTTCTTCTGAGGTGGAGACGTCCGAGATCAATTTTCCAGTTTTAGAAAGTGGAAGAGGTTAAACAATTTATTAAGATCTATGAAAGCGTTTGCTTTGAGAATCGTCTGTTTCAGTATGCTCTCCTCCTTCCCCGTCCTCTCCATTTCCCTAACTTGTGTCAGGAAGGAGCGGGGTTTATTGTTTTAGGCTTTTCTGAACATGCACCAGTATTTACACTGGATTGAAAGCATTTGCTTCCAATGAAAATCTTGTCTTAGATTACAACCCAGCAGTGTAATTTCCCTCCCAGATGGGAGTAAAGTAGCTGTATTTGCCTAAAAACAGTAGGAAGAACAAACTGAGCATTAAGCCAAGGCTGTTTTTGGCTTGAGCTAATGATGTAATAGAAACCTTTTATTCGAGAGAGGTCACTGCCAGGGACTGAAGGGGGTGATCTGGCTCTTGCTTGAAAGGTTTCTCCATTGTATCTACATAAGTCTTCACTTAAAAAATTCTGTTCCTAATGCTTCTGCTTTCATACAGCAGAAATAAACAGGAAAGGTTCTGGTGAGTGTTACCCATGGAATGCAGAAAGCCTTCCTCTCCTAATGGAGTATATAATTCAGGTGCCCTTAAGGCACGCTTTCAGGAATTCTTTTGCCTGAGGTAATGGGAAGCTAAGGCTGCTTTAAGGCCTTGATTATCTATTGATGCACAAAGCTGGAAAAAAGTCATCTCCTCTGGATTATAGTAGATATTTCCATAAATTATCAATGAATTCTCTTCGAGGCAGGCACTAGGCATTGCCTGTTAAATTAATCTGAAGGGGTTTTGAGATAGAGAGAAAGGCTATTTTTTTTTTTTTAAGGTGGAAAACAGTCTTGGCGAGGTGATGAAAAACTGTGTCCTTAGGTTAGAAGCTTTTTGATCGATGATCTAGTAATATGCTTCTTTTCCTTGGTTACCTTTTGCATATTGAAAGTGGATTAGCCCATTGAAATTTTAAATGCTGTTGAGTTGTTTTCTTTTCTCATGTTTCTTTAATGAATTGTTATTTTATATGGTGAATTGCTTCTCTGAATAAAAAGCCTCTTTAAATATTGGACTTTCAAAGAATTTATTAGGCAAATCCAAGGGGACTCCTTATGAAACACTTGGTTATGCAAATAAATGACCCTGTGAGGTGGCAGGAGCCCTGTTTAGGGATGTGGGTGCCTGGCCCTGCCTGGACCACCAGCCCATCCCCCTTGGGCCAGTCACCCAGAAGGTTCACGAGTACCTTCTTCATTTCTACCATCAAGGCTTGGGCATCGTGGGTCTTTATGATCTTTTTCACTGAGGACACAGCTACAGTTCTGTGGACTTTTCACAGAATATATGATTTTTGTCAACAAAACTTTGAATAAAATTAAATTATGGATTTTAAATTGATAAAATCAGTTAAAATGTTTGAACTTGGGGAAACTTCTAAGATGGTGAGGGACAGGGAGGCCTGGCATGCTGCAGTCCTTGGGGTCGCAGAGAGTCAGACACGATGGGGCGACTGAACAATAAATTGATAAAAACTTAACAGAAAAGTTTTGTGTTTGTGGCATATGCTGTGATCCTAGCAGAAATGTTGAAATCAGTCTGTTACTCACCCAACAAAGTTTTTCAACGTCAACTCAGTCAAGGTAATTTGGGGGACAGTTTTCTTTTTTGGAGGGATGGGGAGAGTTTCCTGAGGGAGCTCTGTTAAGAGCAATGAATTAATGACAGGCTAACTAGTTTAGATTCGTCTGAAATAGCTTAAATCAAAATAGGGAATTCTTTAATATCCTGTGATAAATGATATGGAAAAATACACGAAAAATATATATGTGTGTAAGTGAGTCACTTTGCTGTATAGCAGAAATTAAATGCGACATTGTATATCAACTATCCTTCAGTAGAATTTAAAAAAAAAAATAAGGAATTCTTTTTGTA
This sequence comes from Budorcas taxicolor, assembly GCF_023091745.1. Classification (NCBI taxonomy): domain Eukaryota; kingdom Metazoa; phylum Chordata; class Mammalia; order Artiodactyla; family Bovidae; genus Budorcas; species Budorcas taxicolor. The sequence continues at coordinate 124,341,896 of NC_068920.1, forward strand.
TGTAGATTTTAAATAAAAGAAGCTAAGAATACAGAAATTCATGAAGCAATATGAAGGAATCTGAGGCTAGTTTCCCTGTATGGATTTGCCAGAGTTCTTTGGACCATGTGGATTGGTGAACACAGGGAGTGTGTTAGCTTGTTGCTAAGCCTTGTCTCTCTAGCTCTTCTCTCTGGGTCGAGATCAACCTGTCCCTCTCTAAAAGCCAGTAGCTTCCACCGAGAAAGCTGGGGTACTAGTCTGACAAAAGCTAAGCTACTTTTTTTTTTTTTAGGGTAGTAACTTCAGTCCACTGTTGTTTTCCTTTTTAACTTTTGTGCCTAAACTTCAAGTGTTTACTTTCCATTTGTACCTTTCGCCTTGTTTTTTAGACAGTGTTATTATATAGGCTGAAATTTCACCTTTTTCTTATTCAGTATGCCATTTTAAAAGGAACACTACATTTTTGATTTCGTGTCACAGACCCCAAAAATTACCTACAAGAAACAACTTAAATGTTGTGACAAAAATCAACGGAAAAATAGGATCCAGTGTGCAGGATTATGTAAGCAGGTGACTTTTCAGTGAGAAAAATTTAAATCTAGAAGAAATTTCAGAAACTGCCTGAATAATTAGAGGAATACAGTCCCAATGGACTGTTAATTTAACATCACTTAGTTGATTTCAATAGTCATTGTTTTCCAATAAAACGATTTCAAGAGTTTTTCCCTTACTATACTTGAGGCTCTCTTTCTATGACAAGAAAAATTATATTCTATTTGAAGCATTCCTATGTCAAACTGCTTATATGATGGATTACCTACATTTCCACGGCCTACTTTAGTCTTAAGATAGATCACTTGCGGAAATAGTTGATATCGTAAATGCATCTTCTCACAAGTTGACATCAATGACTTTATGTGGGATTTGAATACTCAGGCAGGGACAGCACCTCTACTCATGGCTTCCACCATATTTAACTCCCAGTAGAAGTTACACTTAACATGTCTCCACTATCTACATGTGAATAGTTATCATAGCAACAAAGCTACTAAGGAGATTGGGTATTCCCCTCCATTCCCTTTAACCTTTCCCACTGTTCCTTGAAAGAAGTTCCTTAGACCTGACTACTTTTGAGCCTAGGCCTTGTTCTTTCTGTCTTGATAAAAAAAAAAGAAAACAGTACCAAATAAACTATGAATCACTGATATTGCTCTTTTGGTTTTGTTTATATCCAAAGGCATTCTATTTGAATAAAGCATGTCAAGGTAGCATCAGTCAAAATTTGATTCACTATGTTTGCAGGTGATGGCTTGGACAACAGTGTAGCTTCCCCCAGCACAGGTGACGATGATGATCCAGATAAGGACAAAAAGCGTCACAAAAAGCGTGGCATCTTTCCCAAAGTAGCCACAAATATCATGAGGGCGTGGCTGTTCCAGCATCTAACAGTAAGTGGATTCTAAATGACATATGTAAACTAAATATGGACAATGAACCAGTTTTGATAGAAAAAAAAATGGGGAAGAATGATCCCTCTGGACCTGGAATATTTCATAAATCACTGTGTGCCCACAGTTCTTACAAAAGTGTTAGCACTTGTTTCCTAGATCCATACCCCAAATGAGGAGTTTTATTTGAAGTTTGCTATTTCAGTTTTGCTCACTTTTGTAAGTTATAAGGTTTAGGAGATCAGGAGCACTTGTAATTTGAAGTATGTATGTTAATGATGTTGCTTTTCTCAGTGTGACTCTTAAATACCAGGAACCAGATCCCACTAAGAACAAAGAGAAGGACTTAATTTCTTCCAATGCATTACAGTGGACCTTTATGGTGACTGGTCTGCAGAAATTTAAATCTTGTTGCAATGGCAGGATGCTCACATAATTTGCTTTTAAGTGGTTTGAATGTACTGGCTGCCATTACAAAATGTTCATCCGAGTCAGAGCTGCACAGTGAAAGTTGTCCCTGTATTTAGAACTGTAAAGGAAAACAGCAATATAGAGTCAGCCCTTCCTGTGTAGTCCCTTGTGACTTTTCAAGCCGAGTTAACAGTTTATATTGTCTGTGTGAGTATTGCTGTTTTCACTGCAGGAATTCTCCTGGAGATGTGAGAAACTGGAGATTTGGGGCTTTATGCTACTGAGGGGTTTGTTTTGTTTGGTTATTGTTCTGAATGGATTTCATGTTGAAAACATAATCATAATATTTTGGTGGATATTTTTGGAAGTGCATACTTATTTAAGGACGTCTAAGGAAGAAGAATGACATGAAAATTTATGGATAAAGTAATATATTGAAAATCAAAAAGTTGTTGACCTGGTGGATTTTCAACAGTACAGACAAAGGGTGAATTTAGGCAAGTCATAGCACAGACTAGCCTAAAATGAATGAATGTGAAAAATCTTCTTTTTTTTTAATATTAGGAGCAGACCTTTTGTGACTATTTTTAGGTTAGTTTGCCTTTCTTAAAGTCATTTGTTTTTCTTCAGTATCAAAGTTAATTCTCCATTGTCACTAATGTGTCCAGACCTGTTAACCCTCACATGCTTGCCCACTTTCAAGCCGATGTTCCTCAATGACTTATACTGACTGATATAGGGAGACAAACAGGGGATGTGGGAGGCCATGCTGGTTTGGTTCCTCTGGATAGAGAATATGCCTTCAAGAACACTCGAGGCTATAAATTAATCCCAATTGTACACTATCCCTAAATAAAATAAAAACTGAGAGCAGCAGGACTAACTAAAAAATAGTTTCTTTCCTTTTCTTCTTCCCTGTATGATTCCAAATAGTAACTAGACTATGCTGACAGTTTTGGAATCAGCTTTGAGAATAATACCGATAGTGAGTCGAAGATGTAGATGGTTTAGCTGATTTTAACATCATATTAGGTTGACCTAAAACCTGATTTGGGTGCCATTACTTGCCTGACACTTGTTGCATTTATGTGGATGGTTTGAGATCTGCCTTTTGAAAGTTTGCTGTTGAGGATTATCGACCACCACCAAAGCGGGGAGGGAAAGACTAAGGCCTAGAGGGCACAGCATGAGAAATAGTCTGGCATCCAAAGTCAGCAGGAGATAAGAAGTGACAATTGGGCAAAAGTGCTGATGCAGCCATGTAGGTGTTTCAGCACTAGAGCTAACCGACTAACCTCTGGATGAGTGGGGAGAGAGGACAAAATCATGTTGATCCTGAAGTCACAGCCAAACTCTTTCTATTTCGTATACTAACAGAAAAAACAGATAGACTTCATCAGCCTCTATTTCAATCTGCAAAGGAGTTTTGGCTTCCCTTGAAGCTGAGGTGCCCCTGAATAAAATATAATCAAATATTGGTTCAGACAGAATCAGGAGAGAGAGGAGCAAGTTCTTTTATTCATTCACCAGATTTCCTGGTTTTCTAGGTCGTATCCTTGTGAAGAACCTTGCCAAGCGCTATGTTATTAAAAAAAAAAAACAAGCCCACACTTTTTAAGTAGCCAGCATGACTTTACCTACATTGCAGTGCTCTTTGTGGTCCATATGTTGTTGGGGCAGTTGCAATAGAAATTATTCATGAACTGTCTGATTTTGTGGAGGTCCAGCTAACTTCCTTCAGGCTGGGGGTCGGTGCTGGCCTGTACCACTACCCCGAAGAGGGAAACCCATTTGTTCTAGTCTCCCTGGCATTCTAGGAATGCATATAGACATTGTCTCCTGGTTTCCATTGGACGTTTCCACCCTCCTTCCCTTCACCACTGCCATCTACTCATACAAAATATTGGTAATGATAGTGGTTTCTAAAAAGTGAAAAGTCCTGTAATATCATCTAAAAAAGAAAACTGAGAAGAAATGTTTACATTTTCTCCCTCTTTCCTTAGCCCAAAGAAAAAGGTCCCCCTCCATTCCTCTTCTCCAATTGCTAAAGTAGTTAGATCTCCAGTTACAAGGATAGCCTTCTCCTTGTCTCCTTATACTTGAAGGAATGCACAAACTGTTTAGGTAACATTTATAGTCAGGAGCTGATTATAATAAGTGCTATGAAAAAACCTATACAAAAAGTTTTATTATTATTTGTCCAAATGTAAGTAACTACTGTTATCTTTAGTGTTAATTCTTTAGCAAATTTATCTCAGAGTCAGGAAGGCTTTTAGGGAGGCACGATTCAATTGAAAGACTATGTACAAATTTTAGAGGATCACATTCCTCTATATGATTAATGCAACTTAACCAGGAGATTCTTTCTGAAGTCTTGCTAAATATAAAAGAGCAATTGAAACTCTGGCTAATTAAAACAATAGCAATCGCAGTTTATTAGCAAATTGTAAAAACTAATCTTTTAAATACTAAAAAGCATATTATAAAACCTCACACTCCTTTTGGAAAGCAAATTAGTTTTTTTTTTTTTTTCTTTTTAAAATAAATGGGTCAATCTTTTCATTGAGGGTATTCAGTTTAAAAAAAAATCTGCCTTTGAAAGTGCTTTCAGCATTTGTTTGTTAGGGGAGTAGAAAAGTCCTGAATTTGAAAAAAAAAAAAAAAAAACAACTTTCTGGATTTGCACCCCAGCTGCATAAGAAAAATGTGCCTTTCTGTAGTTGGCTGCAGGTAGATTTAATCAGTAGCACATTTTACTACTCCAAGGAGAGAACTAAAGCTTCATTCTTGGACTCACAGTCTCTAGCAAGCTAAACTGGACATACTTGTGTATTATGAAGACAATAAAAGAAAAAGGAAGCAGGTTTTAAACTTTGGTGCTGATGGGGTAAAAGGAAATTTCAGTGATGTGAATTTCCAGTTAACCAGTTTTGATAACTAGAGGTCTCCTAAAAAAAAGAAAAATATTGCCTGGAAGTGAAAAGAGTAACACTATTTAGATAATGAGAGAGAATTCGAAAGAAAATGAAAGTATGTATTATAGAAATGCTTGCATTTGCCTGAAGACAAATCACTGCAAACAATTAGAAAGTGCTTAATATTTGGCTGTGAGTCACTATATAGTCACGATCAGTTCAGGGGCATATACCACATCAAGATATTTTTCCTTCCTTAAGGGTATTATTCCAACTGTAAATATAACCTACTATGTCATAATGTTTAAGCTGGATGTGTTTTGCATATTGCTGGTTGTCTTGCTACATAGCATTACAAAGATACATGCCTAAGGGCTAGTAAAAATGAGGAGAAGGAATAAATACAATGTTTAAGGTAAAAAAAAAAAAAATCAAGGGTCTTTTGTCTGTTTTTCTACCCTAGCATGTTGCACACACACACACCTAAAATACTGCAATCTTAAATAAAATCTAAGTAGAAAAGCAGTTAATATGATTCTTATTTATTTAAAATATACAGTGACATATTTTCCTGTATGGAGCTGTTGTGTGCCCTAGGAATCCTGAGAGTTAGGGAAAGTGGAAGTTGTCAAAATGCATACCTGTGATAAATCAGACAGGGGGTGACATATTTGACTTTCATTCACATTCTCTTGGATTCCCCATCCTTTGACGATCTTGGGGATTCCATTGGGTACTATAGAGACAAACTTCGTTTCTAAGTTATATACACATTTTGCTCTTTGAGTTTGTTTTCTTTCTTTCAACTTTTAGCCTGGAATTTTTTTTTTTTTTTTTTTTTTTTGCTGTAGCAAAATTTATGTCTCAGTTTCTGATTTATAAGACTTTCCTCTCAGTGTGGATAAAGCCAAAGTGAAGGGCTGTAGAATCTTCCAGGTTGAAAATTGCGTTGCCATAGAAACACTATTAGATGAAAAGTGCCCTGCGGGTCCGCCACTCTAAGGATGGAGTAAATGGAATTGAATTGGGAATTGAATGCTCTAGAAGAGACAGATGTTGTTTCATTGGTTTTGCTTTTGGTAACAAGATCTGGTGGAGCCATCTTAGTGTCATATCTCTGCTTGCAATTTTGGAAGAATTGCTCTATAAACATTATGAATTATTGTTACAATGAAAAAGTACTTCTCATTGGTATCCCATAACGCATTTTGTTGATCAAGGTGAGTGGAAGGTCAAAAGGCAGAGAGACATGCCTACAAGGAGGTACATAGTTAGGCAGCAGATAGAATTTGCTCCTCTCCTCCCATTTCTATTTCTTTTCCTATCCCTCACCTCTATTCTTTGCCAGTCTTAACAGTGAATATTCTTATTGTGCCTTCCCAGTTAGCATCCTTTCACTACCATTAGCCCTAAGAAGGTAGTGAGGCAGGAAGACTATGTTCTTGAACTTTTGTCTGAAATGTTAATCAGGGTAGTGCAAAGTATTTGGGGAGGACGGTCCAAACTAAGTCCTCTGTGTTTCTGTGCCTGAGCTAAGGAGGGTGGCTTGTGAGACTGGCAGGTAAATTTTATCCTTTTTTTTTCATTATGTGGTATCTACAGATACCTTATTAAATTAAGATGCTTGAAAACTAGTACTAAGATGTGAGATTTTTGTTCTTTCAGGTGCCTGTGTCCCATATCAAAAATGAGCTTTCTGAAATTCATAAGAATATCTTCACAGTTCTTACTTTTTTCTTTTAGGTGGTTACCATTCACCTTTCTAGGCTTTAGTCATGATGATGGTCAGAGCTTGGCTTTGCTGAAACTAACACAGGCTTGGATGACAAATCCATCTTCCATTTAGAAGATCTCTGCTACTTTGGAGATTGTGTATTTCAATTTGGTTAGCTAGGATCCTAAATATCTTTTTCCCAATTGGGAATCATTTGTCTCAGGAGGAAAATGGAGTATAGGTTATTTAATTACTTGGAGGTAATGTTGGAATGTCCTCATTCTTCTGCAGTATACATCATATAAGCTCTATTTTAATAATGAGATGAGTGGTTTCTAGATTCTGGGGCAACTGCTTTTTTCTTTTTCTTAGCTGGTTATTGAAATCCTAATGGGATGGGTGATGAATTTTCTTAGGTCAGGTAAACTGAAAAGGCTACAGCTGGAATTCTTCACCCAGAAGAATCGGAGTTAATACTAATGATCATTGTGAATTAGAAGATCAAAGGCGAAGCATCAGCCTGTTCTCCAAGTTGCTGCCCCAGAGGCCATTAGTGACCTGGCAGAGCTCCCTCCCAGCCTCTTGCACACCTCCTTGCCTCTGCCCCAGCCTTTCTTCCCCATCCTAGTTATGCACCTCTGACCTGAGGGAATTACAGTCTAGTCCGTTGATGAAGAGGGATGGGGAAAAACAATCAAAAGGGAAAACAAAAGTCCAACTTGAAAACTGCTCATTTATCCAGGTACATAGGACCCCTAAGCAGATGAACTCTGACTGGGACTCTGTGAATTTCATGGTGTGATTGAGATTTTTGTGCTCAAATGGTTTATTCATTTCACAGATGATTGGGGCCTTTATGTGGTACCTTATGTGAGAGACTTTTGTAGTATTTTGATGGCAATTTGTCAGATTATTCTAAAATTTTTATTTGTTTCCAAGACTAAGTTAAAAATATGCTATAACTTGATTTTCTGATATACTCTTAATTGGGTTGATTAAATAAAGGATTAGTTTCAAAATGGAAGTGCTCATATAAGCGCAGTTTAACTTGACAGTTGCTGATGCATGTAACTGTTGGAACACTGGCTGGCCATTTACACTTCAACACATATATCAATATCATGTCTTCCGATTCCTCCTGGTGATGATATATTTTTGAAGGAAAAATACCAAACTCAGTCACTGCTCCTCCTCAGTTTATCTTTCGAGTTAAAATTGGAGCATTATATACATATGTGTGAGTGTATTCGCTAAACTAACTCAGTCTAGCCCTTAGGAATTTTATGTAATATAAACTTGGCTTTTAACTTTCTCAGTGTTTAAGATTCCTAGTGAAAGTACTTTGGTTTAAAGAATGGAGGTTTGATGGAGAGAAAATCCAATGGTTTTGTTTTAGAAAGGATTCCAGTGTTTTAGTTTGGTCTGACTGGTTGGTTGTTTGCCAGTAGAAGTAAATCTCTATGTCATGGAATTTAGGAGATTTCACTTAACCTGAAGCATCCTCCGCACATCTCAGTCTTTCTTATTGAAGTGTGATTATGATTCTGTGTACATATGTGTCCCTATGTGCTTGGGCGTTTTTCTGTCAGACAAATCTCTCTGAAACCCTGCCATCCGTACCAGCACTAGTGGACAACTGATCCATTTTACTTGTTTTAATCCTCTAAATAGCTATGTTCAAGGCTCTCATTTTTCTGTTTCTGCTGATGGAAGCCAATGCCAGAGGGTAGGCAATGACTAGAGACCACATTTGCAATGGTCACAAAATTCCCTGGGTTATGGGCCAAGCTTACCTGAGCTATAATTACTAAATGACAGGAGACAGCAAAAATCATTTTATTTAAGTTCCAAAGTAGTAACAATAGTGATTGTGCAGAGTCACATTAACATGATGGCTATAGACAAGCGTACTCATGTTTCAGTACTGCTGGTCCTTCCATTTGCAAGTCCCAAGCCTGGTAAAGGTGGCTTTTCTCAATGGGTTGGATACTCGGCTCAGTGTGTAGGAGCAGGAGAGAACCCACAGACATTCAGATAAGGCATCCATTTCTTGGTGGGCCTATAGACAGCGTCCAAGAGCAAAGGAGCAGCTAAAAGCATTACGCCAGGAAATTGTCTAACATTTCAAAAACCTTTTAGTTTTTGTGTTTTCTTGCTATTGCAAAATGCCTTCACTCAGCAACTGATAGCCCAGGAAGTGTGTCTCCCAATACAAGAAGTATTGTTCTATCTTCGGACACTCCAAAGAAAAGATAGGCCTCACATAACTTAATGTTATAAATGCAAACACCTTAAGTTGGTTCATACTCAAATGAGACATAAGTTACTTGGTTTTATAATGGATTATTCAAAATATTGGGAATAGAGACCTTTGGTTCGATTTAAATAACTTGCTTGTATTTGAATGTCCTTCTGGTATTATCGCTCCAGAAAAAAAAATGAGGCAATATATATATGAACTTAACCTTTTAAGTAAATTTGCTTTTCAGTTCCTAATATTCTGCCATCAGTGTTTTTCTGTTTTCACGTTAACTTTGTTGCTAGCAGCCCCGCAGAGCGCTCTCCCGTGACAGGAATGACCTCTGAGAATTCGGTGTCCTAGGAAGTTCTGGGGACATCCAGAGGCCACGAGATGTAGTCTGTTAATCGGAATGCTCATCCTAAGAAAGATCAATGAGTAGAGAACATTTCTATTGCAGTTTATAGAAGTTTAAGAATAATTCCTATCTCTTATTTAAAGAAAAGTCAGTTTTCAAACTTCTTGGAGGAGGAACTCCACAAAAATGACTTGATGTCATTCTTGAAAAGAAATGAAATTATCTCCTGCCTGCATAATGTTACTTGTTTTTTTACTTGTTACCGAATTTTTAAACAACGATCTATTGATTGCTTGGCTGTTTTGACACTGGATCATTCTGTCTTGTTAACAGCTAAAGGAAAAAATTGATCAAAAGGTTAAATAAAATTATAATTTGTGTTTCTGTGGTCCTTTATGTTTTTTTAAAACTTATTAAATTAAAAATAGTTTTTAATTATTTATTTAGCTTTGGCTGTGCTGGGTCTCCGTTGCTGCGAGGGTTTTTGCCTAGTTGCAGTGAGCGGGGCTACTCTCTAGTTGTCCTGTTCAGGCTTCTCATTGCAGTGACTTCTCTTGTTGTGGCTCCCAGCGCAGGCTCAATAGTTGTGGTGCACGGGCTTAGTTGCTCCACAGCATGTGGGATCTTCCTGGATCAGGGATCAAACCCCATGTCTCCTGTATTAGCAGGCGGATTCTTTACAATTCAGCTACTGGGAACCTTCTATTATCTTTATTTTTAAGAAAATTTTGCCCCCACCATGGGCCATGTGATATCCCAGTTCCCCAACCAGGGATGAAATGTGTGCCCCTTGCATTGGAAGCATGGAGTCTTAAGCACTGGACTGCCAGGGAAGTCCCAGTGGTACTTTGTAATTTAATCTTTTCATATACACTGTACTCTTAATCCTATAAAGTAGGCAGGATGACAAAAATGAAGGTGAGAGAAGTTCATGAATTTTCTCAAGGTCAAAAGCTAGGAACTGGCAGAGCTGGGGATCTAGGATCTCCTATCTTGAATGTGCTTTTTTAAAAATCATATTTCCTCCCTAACAGAGCAAATCAGATCACATCGTTGGGAGTTCATAGTTATAATAATAATAATCTCACTTCATGAGCTAGCTGATTAGTATTTGTTAAATAAAAATGTGAGCCAGAATGTTTGGCATAAAACTTCATAGTACATCCTGATGGTCATTGGTAACTGAGTGTCAAGGATGGTCCTCTCCTATCTGGATTATTTTTTCCAGATATATCTGTGCTTAAAAAAGGCATAGCTGCAGCTATTGATACTTTATGCAATTGTAATGCATTGTTAGAATTTTAGACTTTATATAACTGTCCTTTCTTCCTTATGGAAGTAGGTAAATCTCTAGTCCTCTCTGTGACTAACAATGAGTGATAGTGATTTGGAAGTGAGAAATCTTTTTTCCTGCAAATCCTAGGTAAACCTTTGAACATAGAATTTAGCTCCTTGAAGATTTTTTTTTTCCTTTTTTTTTTGCCTGTCACATGTTCAGGATGCCAAAGAGCTATGTCTTTAATTTGCTTTATGGAGATAGAGGAAACTGCTTATGCAGCCCCGATTACTCCTGAAACTACAATCCAACTGTCGTTTCTCAGCAAAGAAGGCTGCTAAACCCTGGAGAATTAAGCCACCGCTCTGGGGTATGACACTGAGGTCTGATCATTTTAAAGCTAGTAATAACCAGAATCCTAAAATTCTTATGAATAAAATGTAATTTTAGTAATGTTTCCATAAACAGTGGTAATGGTGGCATTTTAGTAGGCAGTGACATTAGTCACATCCAAATTGCACCACATTGGCTTTTAAATTACTCCACCTGTCTGTATGAATAGAATTTTCAGTGTAAAAGCAGAGAGACAGCTGCTGCTAATGTCTCCTTCTCCCTGTGCAGATAATGCTGGCAAATCTACATGCATAAAGGACTAGTTTGTGATGTAAAATGGTACCTGACCCTGCTGGCTCCTGAGCTGCAGAGAAATACCTTTAATTACCAGTGGCTGTGTTTAGTTGTTGACATAAAAATGTCAGCTTCCAGGGGTGTAACCTCAGGTTCACTCCCTCTAGTCATGTCACCCACCGTACACACTTTTCCTTCCACCCACATCCGTAGTGAGATGGGTGAGTGTTTATCTTGATGTGTTTCAGAAACATGCAAGGCATTAATACTTAAAAGGAAAACATCTAATACTGTATGAACTTGATTGATGATCTTTCCATTGGAGAACTTTTTTAAAGATTAGTGGAATTGAGTTCTTCTTTCTAGCCAGAATGAAAATACGGGATACCGTGCATACCTTCAAAAGGCTTAACATCATTCATCTGATACAGATACACTTTCTTATGGGAGGATCATGGCCAGGCATTTCATAGAGTAGAGCAGGTGAAGAATAGAAGGTCTTGAGTCTATCACTTTTTTTTTTTTTTTTGACCATATACCCAGGTTTCCTGTTGATACAGGATAAAGCTTTTTCTGGAGAAGCCTGTTTGCTCTTGACCTTTTGGTTCTGGTCTATTGTAACAACTAGATCGAAATAGGAGTGGGCCAGCCAAGAGGAGCCTCCTGTTTACAATGCCTGTTGCCAACAATGTATTTGGCAAAATGGTAAATAGAAGATATACTTGTCTGGCTCGTTTGCAGGCATTCTTTTTGACTTCTTTCACACAACTGGTGTTTTTGTGTTTAATTTAACAAGGAATGAGTAGTAAATGAAAGCTGCTGCCTGAAATCCCACTGTGAGCGTGTTTTGCACTTGGCTCCCCAGTGACAAGGCAATTTGTGAAATTATGTGATGGAGTAATTAGATGAAGCTAGGGCTCCTGATTGTTGCCATGCATATGTGGCGAGGGTTTGTTGCGAAGAGGGAGGGAGAGGGAAAAAAATAGATTATTACCCTGGCAAGTTGGCTCAAAGCTTCTTCATTTATTTGTAAACAGAATATTTAGTGACCGCATAGGAAGTAGCTGTAATCACCAGCTCATAAAGAAACCACAGCAGAGCTTTTGGATTTTTGCAGAGTGCTCATGTAAAATTTAAGCTGGGAGGCAGAATCCCTGTTAATGTAATTAGGATCTAATTTACCACCCTTTGCACACAGATGTAATAATGTCTAGATATTTATTCTATCTTTAAGCACGTTACGTATACCTCAGTGCAGCAGTTACTGAACAGAAACAGGTGTGAGCACTTCCCTAATTCGTTTTTACACTGTAAACACATAGCAATTTAAGGGAAATATTTACCAAAAACGAAGGGAAGGAATGTCTGCAAATGAGGCAGTAATGGACAGTTGCCCTTTATGTACTGATGGATTTCTCAATGGTTAAGTAAATTAAAGCAAATGCTAGAAAAATCAATAGGCCAGCATAGTCTTGGTTTTGCCTCATAGACTTCGGGACAGAATGACAGATGTGGTGTCTATGACCCATTTAAGTATTAATGCCTGAAAAACTGCTTCTGCATGCAAGGTTATATAGGCTTCGAAACATTCCGCTATATTACATTACAGACAATAATATTTTTAAGTATATATGGAATTTATACATTTCAGTGAGGTTGTTCTTACGTGATACATTTATACTGGAAGATTAGTTGTTGCAATAGCACCATAAATCAGTTTTGAATGTTCCCACACGGAAACATCTTCATAAGGCTGTAGTTGAAAGGTAAAGATGATGTATATCAAGCTTCCATGTCTCGTGAAGTGAATATGCTCCATAACACTCTATGTGGAAACCAAATTAGATTTAATTAAGGGGTAGATGCTCAGAGCCTTTGGGAAAAAAAATCTGTAAGAAACCACAGAAATGTGGCATTAGAATTCAGTTAATCTCCAGGGCTCTAATGCTGTATTTTACATTTGTACCAACATGGATCACACGTCACATAGGTTGACTCTCATAGCATGTGGAATTTCAGGGCTGTCCTAATGTTCTTAGTGGTAGGTATTGACCTCTGAGAATGAGAAGGTCAGCCTCTGGTAGCATCACAGAATGTGCATTCCCCCATCCATTGCTCCCATTACCAATGTCAAGAGAAATGGTGGAAAAATTCTCCCATGGTTGGATTGTTGATTACTAGAGGCAGGAAGAAAAAATGTGCAAGAGTACTGGCTTTAGGAACCAAAGCTAATTTCCAAACCAAAATAAAATGGAGGGTTGAACTCATTATGCTGGTCATTCAAGGAGAAGGTGCCTTTTGTTGCAGAGAAAGAAAGTTGTGTTGGCTTGCAGTGTCCTGTTTACCTTCTTATGCTGAGTGAATTCAGACAATCATTCCTTCCTTCTCTGCCCTTGACGAAGCAGACCTGGGCCAGCCTGCATCTGGGTTTTGAAAATCGGTATTTAAAGGTGATATTGTGGGGTTTCCCTGGTGGTCCAGTGGTTAAGACTTCACCTTCCAATTCACAGGGTGTGGGTTTGATCCCTGGTTGGGGTGCTAAGATCCCACATGCCTTGTGACCAAAAAACCAAAACATAAAACAGAAGCAATATGATAACAAATTCAATAAAAGACTTTAAAAATGGTCCACATGTAAAAAAAAATCTTAAAGAAAAAGGCATTGCACTTTTTAAAGGTGATGCTGTGATGAACCAAGTTCTTGGAAACATTGCTAGGTTGGAATGATGGGGAGAAGTAGCATAATCATTTAGGTTTCTAAATCGAAGATAGTTTCCTGATTTTTAATCTTCATACAATATAATATGTGTAACTATAACATTCCCTTGAATCTGGAAATTTAACAATGTTACACATTTGGAGGTTAAACTGAGGTGTAAATAGTAACTTCACAGAAGTCTACCATCTAAAAAACTGGGAAATGGAAATTACTTCGGAATTGAAGATTCCTTTGCTTCTTCAAGGCAGTGCTTCTTAAACTTTCATGTGCATTCCAGTTATCTGGGAATCCTTTTTTTGCGTGGAGATTCTCAGAGGGAAGGGGCCTGAGAATCTGCATTTTTAATAAGCTCCCTGCTGCTATTGGACTGCAGAACAGACTGTTCATAGCAAGGATCTAAGGAACATGAGCAAGATAACAGATTTTTAAATGGAAAGATGATTGTTTTTCTCCATCTTTGATTTTTTTTATACTTTGATTTTTCCCCCCTCTGATCTTGAAACAATGTATTATTTTTATCACGTCTATTGGACTAAAGTGTTTTCTTTTTCCTCTGCTAACTTTCAGTTCTTTCTCAATGTACAAGACCTTTCTTTTAATTATCAAAGAGTTTTTAAAAGATAGACTTTATGTTTTGGAACATTTTTGAGTTCATAACAAAACAGAGGGAAAATGACCTAGGTTTCCCATAGACCTCCCCACCACCACCACAAATGGGCTTCTCCCATTAGCAGGGCCCCCCAACCAGAGTGGTACATTTCTTACAGTTGATGAACCTACACTGACACATCAGTATCACCCAAAGTTCAAGGTTTCCATCAGGGTTCACTCTTGGTGTTGTACATTCTATGGGTTTGCACAAATGTGTGACATGTTATCCATCATTATAGTATCATATGGGGTAAATTCATGCCCTAAATGAGTATCACAGTGTTTTCATTGGCTGAAATCTCCTGATAGATCAAGGACTCTGCAGATAGACTGTATTTTTCTCTGGGGCTTGTTGACAGCACACTTGTGTGATAGGATGGGTGAAATGGTGGTTCTGAAAGTTGGATGTTACAGATTCTTACTCTTTGCCCATACTTGGTGTCAGTATGCAGGGATGGGAGTTATCACAGGAAGAGGGCAGCATGTGCATTGCTGTGCTGGCTCTCAGATTCTTACTTTAGCACCCCAGATCTCGTACGGGCTTCCCAGGTGGCGCTTATGGTAAAGAGTCTGCCTCCCAGTGCAGGAGATGCAGGAGAAGCTGCTTCCATCCCTGGGTAGGGAAGATCCCCTAGAGAAGGAAATGGAAACCCACTCCAGTATTCTTGCCTGGAGGATCCCATGGACAGAGGACCCTGGCACGCTACAGTCCATAGGGTTGCAGAGTCAGACACGACCAAAGCAACTTGGCACACACAGATCTGGTAGGCTTTGTCAGCGAGGAAGTAACAGAATCACCAACTACAGAAACAATACCTTCATCTGAGGGAGAAATGCTTTTGTTCCTAGTCCTACTCACCAACTTCAGTCTGCTAAAGGAAATCCTTTTGTATTTCCGCTGCCTGGTGTACTTTGTCTGCCATGGGCACTCTCAAATTTCACAGCATCCGGCATGATAAATTTGTTTTAAAAAGTGAGCATCCAAAGAAACAGGCACCCAGTCCAGGAAGCACAGAGAGTCCCATATAGAATAAACCCAAGGAGGAACACGCCGAAACACATATTAAACTGACAAAAATTAAATACCAAGAAAAAGCATTAAAAGCAACAAGGGAAAAGCAATAAATAACATACAAGGGAAGAAGGAGCATCCAAAAAGTATATTCTCTCTAGTTGGGCTAAGATCTAAAGATTATTATACATAGCACATACCTATTAATCATTGCTTAGTGGGTAAATTCTCTCACTCATTAGAGTTCACAGGCTGGATGTAGTTTCTTGAAATTAGGTCGTTTATTTTGGTCTAAGTCATTGAGGATCAAAGGTCACAAGGAATCCAAAAGCCATTAGTCAGGGTTCTTTTCTGGACCCCTTAGATGTCATTGTGCGAGTCACCCATGGCAGCCCGGGCCTGGCCTGCTGTCAGGGAGCTGGCAGGGTGCCTACTTTATTTCCAGTTTGCATAGATAAAAAGCAGAGCAGCTACTCTCAGAATCACTATAAAAATAAGCTTACATAAAATCTCCATTTGAAATACAGTATGTGTGTGCCCCTGCATGTGTCCTCTTATGGAAACCAGGGGCCCTGGAAATCAAAATTAGGAAGAGAGGCATACATTTGATGGCATCGTGGATTATCCTTTGTTTTGGTGCAGGCATTTATAATTCATTGCGAAGCTAGGGAAGACCAGATTCTCACAAAGAATTGTAACGACAAAGCAAGTGTTTTAATTTGCGAATGTAGAGTAGAATAAGGAAATAGCTTTAGCCGTTGTCAAAAATGTATACTGCCATCCCCTCTTGATAATGTTGAAGTACATTTGGCAGTAATGAGTTTATGTGTATCAGGAGTGGTGGGCAAGAGATGTAGTCAGGTCGATTCATTTACTCCCCCCATTGAGCCCTGTGGGTCTCAGGTCCACACCTTGAAGTGAAAACATCATCAATTACCAAGACGACAGGCGCCCTGGACTTACTCCCTGAAAGAGTTCGTTTTGGACCAGAAACTGTGAGCACTCAGTAACATTCATCAGTGTGCAAGAGAGTGATTGAGTGGGGTGAATTTTCAAGGAAAAGAGGCCAAATTAACATGTATGAAATAGTGTATATCTGAATTTTGAAAAATCCAGCTGTAAGCAAGTATCCTGTTTGATTTGAAATGATTATTGAGTACTTTGCATGTGATGCTACAATGAATCATTATACCCCCACTTCACAGATGGAACATTTAATGGAAGGAAGTGGGCTGGAAAAGCCTGAAGATCTACCAGAGGTCTTTGTGTAGGATAAAGTAGAAACTGGAGAAAAAATCAGTGCCTTACTGGTCACCCTGTTGGGTGTCGCCACTTCCAGACCTTGAGACTTAAAATAGTGGTTTGTTTTTGCCCTTGAAACATTGACTAGATCTGGTGAGAGCTGAAGCAGAAGTCCTCGTGATGTCATTAGGGCCATGACTCTGCCACACTCACTCAAAAGCCATCACAGCTGTTCTATGGCATTGCCCTGCGTGGGTGCCATGCTGCCTCTAAATTCTCCATGGCTCTGATGCCTGTGCTGCTCAAATGTGTGTGGTGGCAGGGAGGGGGAAAGGATTATGTGGCAGCAGGATGAAGACAGGGCTCTTATCTGAAAGATACCTAAAATTGTTTGGTTTCTGCGGAGAGATGGCTGGGATGTTTTCCACAACACAGTGACCTAATCCCATGCACACTGGAAGAAGGACCTTCCAAATCTGCTTTTTATTTTTCCCCATCATGATGACTGAAGTTCAGGCCGCAACTACCCTTCTCTTTGAATAACAATATAATTTGGGCCATTCAATTTTTTTTTTTTTTTGAGTACAAATACATTTTGAGTGTTTACTATGTGCAATGCACTGTGTACATCTGGGAGCTTTCTACACTCTTTGAAAAGAGCATAGATCTAGTTGGTGATGCAGTTTGCAAAAAGAACCAGAGTGAGGAGGACAGTTTGGAGACAGTTACAGCAGTCAGTTGGGAAGGTTTTGGTTGTGAGAGTGTAAAGAAATGGATGGTGGGGAATTCTCTGGTGGTCCAGGGGTTAGATCTTGGTGCTTTCACTCTGGTGGCCTGGGTTGGATTCAATGCCTTGTCAAGGAAGTAAGATCCTGCAAGTTGAGTGGCACAGCCAGAAAGTGGGGGTGGGGAGAAGAAGTGGATGGTGGAAAATATCTTGGAGGTAAACTGGGCATCTCATAAATAGAAACATTCATAGCTGGCTCATGGTGTACATTCATAAGTGCCAGTGATATGCCAAGGTGGGTGCTCAGTGCCATGTGTATAGAGAACTTACAAATAAAAATAAAATGACTAAAAGTCAGTCTGTTTATTATTATCACCATGCACTGGCAATTCTAAATAATATCAGTGAATAAAATGTTCTTCCAGGCTGGGGCAGACTTCTCCTACCCAGCCCCCACCATGGTAGGCCTTGCTAAGCACTTCCATGTTTTATCTCACCAAATTCCCACAATGATCCTCTAAAGGAGAGCTTCCTAGTGGCTCTATTTTACTGTTAAGGAAATCAAGATTTGGAGAGATTAAACAACTTGCCTGCAGTGGCACAGCGAGAAGCAGGGACTGGATTTTAACTCCAACCCATCTGACTCTCAGGCCTGTTTTCATAACCACTCATGGGGAGACATTTGGTACAGAAGACATTCAAAGGTGATTTCCCTGTTTCACTCTGGCAGTTCCGGAGCTGGAGTTTCTTCCAGGGAAGAAACAAAGTTAGAAGGAGGAACTCGTTTTAGGGGAGGGTGGAGAGTTCAGCATGGGGTACCTGTGATTCTGGTGATGGTGGCACATCCTCTTGAGTTGTGTGGTCAGTAGTTGGAAATGGGATGGCTGTGGCTTTGGTGAGAGCACAAGGCTTAGTGTTGCCTCCACCAAAGCTAGAGATGGAGATGAATCATGGACCCAGGGAGCACTGAGAGAGAAAGGGAGGAGGCAGGAGCAGAATTCAGGCAATGCCTCCCTTTAAAGGCTGTCTGGAGGAAAAACTAGAGAAAGAGACAGAGGGGCAGGCAGGAGGTCTGTCCAAAGTGGAGGTGGGCTGCAGTCATCTCTGGGGACCCTTCTAGCTCCAATATATTAATTCTAAGAAAAGGAAGGAAGGTCCAATGATGAGAAAGTCAGAGTCGATTCCCAAATAGAACCCATCATGGTCCTAAACTGTCTCCCCTTTCTGTCATCCTCGTCCCAGCTAACAGCATCACCATGGATCCCAAAGCTCCAGCAAGGAGCCTCAGAGTCAGCCCTGAAGGTTCCCTCTTTTCCCCACTTCACAGATAGTTGCTTACTCCCTGAGTTCCATTAATTCTCCCTCCTAGACACGTCTCCATTTTCTTAATCCTTGTCTGGTCCCGCTGCCATAGCCTCCTTGTTTTCTGCTTACCCATTTCCCTAATCAGCCTCCCTGCCTCTAATCAATGACAATTGTTAAAACTGATTCCTTACAAGGAACCCCCATTTTGCCAGTTGAGTGATGTTTCTGAGCCAAATCTCACCCCTACTTGAAATCTTGTAATATCTCCCCATTGTCCTTAGAATACAACATCCTCAGCCTGCCATTCAAGCGCTCTTGAAGTCAGACAGTGACCCACTGGGCACTCAGGCTCTTCTTTCCCCCTTTCTACACATGCTTATCCCCAACAGATGCCAAGTGGTCCTGCACTCTGCACTCTGGCACGTGCTGTTCCCTCATCTGGAACCTCCATGATCCCTTTTCGACTTCACCCTTTTTCTTGCATCCTTAACATCTTATCTCAGATGTCACAGCTTGGAGAAGCCATTGCTGGTTCTTTCCAGGAGAAAGGAAAATGGCCCCTGCCTCCAGATCCATAGCACCTTGATGGTCATCTGATAGAGAATACTTGTCATGGTGACTGTTTATTTATGAACTGCCTCCCTCATAAATAAGATGATTGAATCTTTCACCTCTGTATCTTCAGAGCCATAAGAGAGATGCTTGATGATATTTATTGACCAAATGCAAGAGCAAAGCTTCAAAACAGAGGCAATCAAACCCTGAGAAGTAGAAAGACTAGAAAAGTTCCTGGTATGGGGATGAGGAGATCACCAGTGACCTTTGAAAGACCTGTTTCAGGCCTTTGCAAGAGAAAGAAGCTGTATTCTAGGGCATATGGGCAATGTGACAGTAGAGGCTTGCAATTGATTAAGGGGTAATATACAAAGGGTTACAATTTGGGCAGGAGCAGGAGGAAGTGGTAACAAAAGGGAAAAGTTTCTCTCTTTTTGTAATATTTAGGAGAAGGAAGGTTTGAACCTTTACACATAGCATACAGCTGTCTTTCATGGAATTGCTACTACGTTCCATGCAATTTGTTAAAGCCCAGCCTAATTAATTACTTAGGCAATAGAGCAGGAACCTTTGAAGATAAATGTAGAAAAGAACTGATTAATGTAGCGAAGATCAAGAGCAAGTTGGCAGTAGAGGGTTAGTGGGGAGAGCGATGGGATGGCATCTGAGAGCATGGACTTAGCACCAAGTGAGAACCAGGAGAGGAAGATGAAGGCAGGGAGGTTTAGAAATACACAAGAGGTGGGTTTTGGGTACTCTTGCCCTCCTAGTTCTGTTAGCAGACCAGGAGGCAAGGTCAATTGCTAAGTGTCCCAGGAGTAGGATTGGGAGCCAGAGGAGAGTGGGAGTCATTTGGAAAAAATTGCTGTTGGGAACAGAGTAGACAGACCAAGAAAAGGAAAAAAAAAAAAAAAAAGAGTAAAGAAGATAAAAGGACTCTCACAGTGCAGTTGAGAGTACATGTAAAAATTGAAATAACACAAGACACCACACTGTGACCAAGTCACCACACTGTGACTGGCTAGACTTTTAATAGATACGTTTCATCATCAGCTTGCTTTTCATATGGTAAAATTAAGGCAAAATAATGATTTTTAGTGGTTTTCCACAGGAAAAATAATTGCAGTTTCTATTCTTTAAAAACTTGTCTCATGGGGCAGATTTGTTGAGTTGCAATATGAACTACTTAAGTTCTTACTATCATGTACAGGTTGGTGAACTTGAGATTGCATTAAAGGCTTTATCTCAGTTTTGGAGGAAGTTATCATGCAATTACTGTACATTATCTTTCAGTGCTGGTTGTATGAGAAGTTTGCAAACTTGTTATTGATAACCTTTGAACCTGAGTTCAACAAAAACCATGCAAATGCAGCTGTCTACTAAGATAAAATTTCTTTTCTTACCATGATATGTGAGAAAGGAGGATTTTAAATTTAACTACAACAAATCAACACAGTATTTTAAAACACTGGAGCAAAACTGTAAAGGTTAGCAAGTAAAACAGTATCAGGTATGCTTTTTAAATCATGCCTCTGCCAGAGGCCTAATCTTTAATAGTGGACCAGAGGGGTGGCTGGCTTGAATAGATTCCTTTAGATTTGCGAGTTGAAGTTGAATTGATCTTGACATCGCTCCAGAAGCATCTACTATTGTCATTTTGTTTTGATGGTAAATGAAATACACCTGGTTTCATGAAGTGACACAGCACCCCACACATAATGAGCAGCTCATTGTCGTATATAAAGAACCATTGGCTCAGTGCAATTGGCTAGTCACTGACGACTCACGTGAAGGGTTGCTGTTTAAATAGAAAGGACTACTGGCATGCAGACATACTGAAAGGAAGATAGATAGATAGATAGATAGATAGATAGATAGATAGATAGATGGCTTATTGGTTTTTCAAATATGGTTCAGGAAAAAAATCTAAGAATGAATCTCCTATTTTGCACTGCAAGGCAATGTCATGACAACATTGGAAAGCCAACTCCCTGTAGCTGGTTTACTGCGGGCATCTATGCCCTTGTCTTTGGGATCACCAGAGTGCCATGTGCGCAGTCACACAATGCATAAAGGCGTGGGTCATTTCTAGGACAGATAATTGAACATTAATACTCGCTGACATCGTTGAAGGCATGATATGTCAACCTGACAGAGCCTGTGTGCTTACATCTGCTGATTGGCTGCAGACGAAGGCTCTGTGTGTCAGGATCAGACCCCAGGCCTGACTGCAGTGGGGCCAAGGATGACGCAGCTATTAATCACGAGCTGCCATCTTAGGCCACTATAGTGTCGGTAAAATCACTCCACATCCTGTGTGTGGCTGGTGAATTGCATCTGTTGTGTTCTAGAGTTTCAAGGTATGGCTCTCGGTAAAAAAACACTTCAGACTTTTGCTTTGTATCATCTCATCAGAATGTTTAATGGGTCAAATACCTCCCTCGCTCCTTCCCTTCCCTCCCTCTCTTCTTTCCTTCCATTCTTCCTTCTCTTTCTTTCATTCTTTCTTTCTCTTTCCTCTCTTTCTTTTCTGAAAGTAGCCAGAGATTTTGAATAAATGAGCATGTTTTAGGGGCTGACAGGGAGGTTCTGAGGTGGTGTGCCTTTTGTTCCCATGGGAACTGATTTTGATGAGCTCCTGGTGTCCTGATTCATTATAGATATCCAGTGTAATGAAGAAATCAGACAAGAATTAAACTGAAGTTACTTGCTGTGATTTATTTTTTTGATTCTCAACAAAATATTAAACCCCGTAGGCAGATTTCTGAACAGAGGAAAAAGAGGTTTATGCAATTATTTTCTTATCCTCAAAATCACATGAGCAGCACCTTCCTGCCTCATTTAAAATCTTTAGTGAGTTAATCCCATTGCTTCAGTAATTCCACAGCTGACACTTTACTGAACATGTAACCATTCAGAGGAAAGACATGAACAATCATAAGACCCAATCGTGCCTTCTTAAATTTGTGGTACTCTAGTGGTAGTTACTCTGTGCAGGTTTTCACTGCATAAAGTGGTATGAAGTAGGGCTCCTGAGTGTAGCCATTATCACATATTGGTTAACATCATGGATTTTTAAAATCCCAGTTGCATTGGAGCCATGAAAAAAAAAAAAAAAGCTTTCATCTGTAAAATCTAGTTTCCCTTTGTTATTAAAATAAATGAAGCCATTAAACAAAATATATGCATATAATACTCAAGTTCATCATTTGGCATCATCTGAATGATAGAATTTTGCATTTTTTAAAAATCAGGGCTGCCACCTTAGAAGATTTTATATAAGGTGCAGATTCAAATATGCTAGAGGTTTCTGAAACTTTATGCCTTATTACATACAGTTTTCACTTTGGTTTGCCTATTTATATATTTATCTGGACCTCCTTAAACAAAAAGCAGAATTCTGTTTAAGCAGGCTGAGAAAATAAAATGACAGCACCACCCCATCTCCAACCTCCAGAAACCTATGACCAAGTGAATCAATTGTAACTATTGATGAGATCCTATTGTGAATGTGCTGGAACTGAAATAATTTCCAGATACGTTTATTTCCAAAGGTTTGTTTTTAATTACAGTGGCATTTGGTTGGCATGCAAGGGTGAGTTCTCACTCTTGATCTAGCCTAGCTGGAGCCCAGGCCAAAAGATTCTCTGCTCCCTTTTCTCGAGAGCACACTTTTCTGCCAAATGTGACACTCATCCCCTGCCAAGGAAGGTGGGCGAACTGCCACCTCTGACTCCCAGCCACCAAAAGACAAAGGCTCCCAATGCCCCTACATCCAGTGAGCCAGAATGGGCCTCACACCTTGAAGGTTCCGGATTATTGATTTTTTTCCCCATAGACTTGATATTATGGAATATTTTCTCGGTGACTCAGTTTGTCCCCAAGGGTGGTTTAGGCACTTACCGGAGTGCGTGAACCCTTGCAGGCCACCGGAGGGTCGTTTGAGCATCCTTACTCTTCTGTCTGAGGCCTGAACACATCTACAATGTCTTACCTACTTAGTGTTTTCTTTTATTACACTTGTTTAGTACGAATATAGTAATTATTTGTTCACTTCCACTTGAAGTTCAAATAAATTCAAGGGGGTTGTAGCTGCATATAAAACATCTGATAGGGAAAATGTGGCCTCCTTTCTTCTAGCAGGACCTGCTACAGGATTTCTAGAGAATGCATACATTCTCCGTATAAACTGTGTACATTGAAAATGCAGGGCTTCCAGAAGGCTTATGAAGAACTTCAAGATGGCAGTACCAGCAAATGAAAACAGACATGGGGCTCTTTTGTGTGGGAGGCCCTGTGTGACTGCCTTTGAAGCTGCCCTGTCTTTAGATATCTTGGAAGTGACTGTCTAAATGAAGAGAATTGTAAGAAAACATTAAAACCTAACAAACACTAGAAAAATTAATTTCAAGGATTACCTAGTCAGACCCTCTTCCCAACAAACTGAGAAAAAAAATTATATATATATAGTATGTTTAGTTAGATTAGCCCAACCTTGTAACCTTGCATGACCTTGCATGTCAAATTTATCTACGCTTTACTAAGCCCTCCATCCGGGGCAGCCACTATGCCAAGCGATTCAGTGTCTGTTGTGTCATTTGACCCCTGCTGGTTTTGTCATCCTCATTTTCACTGATGAGGAGGCTGAGGCTCAGAGACTTGAAATGCCTTGATCAAGGTCACCCGATTCGCGTGG
The DNA here is from genome assembly GCF_023091745.1 of Budorcas taxicolor. Lineage (NCBI taxonomy): Eukaryota > Metazoa > Chordata > Mammalia > Artiodactyla > Bovidae > Budorcas > Budorcas taxicolor. Next base: position 124,365,773 of record NC_068920.1, read on the forward strand.
GTTCCTCAGGACTTGAGCTTCAGTTATCTAGCTCAATCGGTATACCTAATGGCACCTCTTGAAACCAATAACTCTTAAAATGTTTTCATTTAGCTTTGCTGTTTGTCAATGTATAACCACATCACTGAAGCAGAAATGGACTTGATGAGCACTCCCCTGACCTGCCCAGGTTAATGGCTCTCTACACAGGCCCAGGTCCTCCTAGGAAGAATTTTAAGAGTAGGGGAAATTAGGCCTCTTGTATATGTTATTAGCAACCTCACATCACACATGAAATGGCAAGGAAAGACACATTAAATAAAATAAGATTGTCTAGTTGTTTCAAAGAGAAACAAACTACTCAGTCCTTGGGTAGTGAAGTGAAAGTCACTCAGCCATGTCCAGCTCTTTGTGGCCCATGGACTATACAGTCCTTGGAATTCTCCAGGTCAGAATACTGAAGTGGGTAGCCTTTTTCTTCTCCAGGGGACCTTCCCAACCCAGGGATCGAACCCAGGTTTCCCACATTGCAGGTGGATTCTTTACCTGCTGAGCCACAAGGGAAGCCCAGGAATACTGGAGTGAGTAGCCTATCCCTTCTCCAGTGGATCTTCCAGACCCAGGGATCAAACTGGGGTCTCCTGCGTTGCAGGCAGATTGTTTACCAACTGAGATTTCTCTTTCCCAAAGTCTGTTGTAGAAGGACAAATGCCATTATTCAAGACCTTTCGGCACTACTTAGGTTACATACGTACGTTTTGCTAGAAATGATGACAGCCATTTTGAAAGATGTTCCGCTTTATCTGATTTTAGTCTGAGTTTTTTGCTTCACCCTTTGTGTATAGACCAGTGCATGTTTACACAGTAAAACAGAGGCTGGACCCATGTTAGCTTTCACTGTAGAGGCCAACTCATGGTAGCTTTCTGAAAAACATGGCTCCAGCTCTTTACCTTATCATTACAAGATTAACTTTGAGCTTCATAAGAGTGTAAAGAGAACTAGATTGAGAACTTAGAGCCTGAGCTCCAGGCCTGTGAGCTGCAACTTTCTGCCACATAACCTGCCATGTGTCCACTCTGAGTTTTATTTTCTCGTCTACAAAATGGAGGCAGCTTTACCCATGCTGTCAACCTGACCAAGTACGTGTAAGACTCAAATTTCATGAAATATAATAAAAGTCTTTGAAAATGTGAAGTGTTATACAAACATAGAGGACGTAAAAGCTCACCCAAATGCATAGCTTAAAAAAAACCACTTCAGACTGGCTGTTAACTTTTTTGTTTGTTTGTTTTTTATCAGATTATATTCCACTGTAGTTTATTACAAGATATTGGGTAAAACTTCCTGTGCTATACAGTAAATCCTTATTGCTTATCTGTTTTATATAGAAGAGTTTGTATCTGGTAATCCCGTACTCCTAATTTGTCCCTCCTCCCCTTTTGGTAACCATAAGTTTGTTTTCTATTAATATATCTGTGAGTGTGTTTCTGTTTTATGTATAGATTTGTTTGTATTATTATTTTTTAAATATTTATTTATTTATTTGACTGCTCCGGGTCTTAGTTGTAGCATGTGGGATCTGGTTCCCTGACCAGGAATTGAACCCCGGCCCTCTGCATTGGCAGCACAGAGTCTTAGCCACTGGACCACCAGGAAAGTCCCTGTATTATTTTTTCACACATAAGTTATATCATATAGTATGTTTCCCTTTCACTAAGCGTAATACTCTCTAAGTCCATCCATGATTGCTGCAAATGACAGGATTTCATTATTTTTTCTGACAGAGTAATATTCCATTTATATATGCATATATACACATGCATCTTCTTTAGTCAACCTGTTGATGGGCAGTTGGGTTGCTTCCATGCCTTGACTATTGTAAATAGTGCTGCTATGAACATTGGCATGCATGTATCTTTTGGGAGTAGAGTTTTTGTTTTTTTTCCGGATATAGACTCACAAGTGGAATTGCTGGATCACCTGGTGGTGCCATTTTTTAGTTTTTAAGGATCCTCTATGGAGAAGGCAATGGCACCCAACTCCAGTACTCTTGCCTGGAAAATCCCATGGATGGAGGAGCCTGGTAGGCTACGGCCCATGGGGTCGCTGAGAGTCAGATACGACTGAGCGACTTCACTTTTTCTTTTCACTTTCCTGCATCGGAGAAGGAAATGGCAACCCACTCCAGTGTTCTTGCCTGGAGAATCCCAGGGACGGGGGAGCCTGGTGGGCTGCCGTCTACGGGGTCGCACAGAGTCAGACACGACTAAAGCGACTTAGCAGCAGCAGCAGCATACTGTTTTCTGTAGTGGTTGCCCCAGTTTACATTCCAAGTTAACTTTGAGTACCTTTATTTCTGTCCCCTTTATCTTGCCGTCTTGTTGGTGACAGGTCCCACTCTTTATCCCACTCATCTAAGATGCTCCAGGAATGTCTGTGGGCTCTTTGGGAATGCCACAGAAAAACATCCACAGCCCTGTGAGCATTTCCCTGTCCGGGCAGACTGCATGACCGAGGAAACATAATTTGGGAAACAAATACTGGGGATCTGCCCAAATTTTGACTAAGACTCTTCCCTCCTCTATAATCCACTCTGGAGACAGACAGTGAATTCACATCAATAAATGCTTTGGGGAGTTAAAAGGGGTTTGCTTAAAAAGGTTCATAAAGATAAAGGTAATCTTATTACTAAGACAATTTAAAGTTTTTAGTTTTGTTTTTTTTTTTCCTTAAAGGGAAATTCTCTTTAGTTTGATTGCAAGGTAAGTGTTTTGTTGCTAACCAAGATAAAGTATAGTGCTGAATACTCTCTTAAATTTAAAATTGAAGTGTATGTTACAGAGAATAGAGATAGTTAAATAGCTTAGACTACAGTGGGTAAAGGGGAAAGAGTTTTCATAAAAATTAGCTAAGTAAAGTTATATTGTGTTAGAATCTTAACTTCAGATTAGGGTGCTCTGCTATTTGGCATACATTGAATTGATAATGCCTGTGTGTTAAAGAATTCTGGTTGTTTCTTTGCCTCTCTCACAGCTTATAAAAATGCAAGCAGACCCACCTAATGAATATTAATAGGAATGATGTGCAGATAATACATAAACCCTCTGGATCTGTGGACTTTGGATGAAGTAGTCAGAAAGGATTTCTGTGGCTTTATTTAATACCAAATTTACATACTTTTAAAGAATAAACATCATCTTAATATTTTAATATCAATATTCCAAAGTGGAGATTTTAGTGAAATAAAAGCTTAATTTTCCTTCCCTGAACATTATATTCACCAAGGTCTGCATTTTGAGAGACAGGAAACTGTTAGCTAAAAAAGAAATTAACTTAATCCCCCTTCATTAGGTTCCAGTCTTTTTCGTTTTTGTTTTTGTTACTTAGAGACAAGTAATAATTATATCCACAGCAATGCAGAGCATGTTTTACACTTTTGTTGTACAAAAGAACTACAGTTGTTAAGATGTCAGCAAAAGAAAACCAGAACACTGATAAATACTGATACATTTTTTTCCCCTGAAATCTTCTCTGACTCCTGAAAGTAAATTTCACTCAGGTGTCTGAACAGCATTTTAATTCATTAACAGAAGAAATCTACACGTGATCTTTGAAAATGTCGATCCACTAGCTAAACAATAGTTTTCCAGCTAAGGTAATAAACACGACAGCTAAGTGGGTGGAAGAGATCTCAGGTGACGTTACATCCTAGTTCTTTTAGAAAGCCTAAAAGGTGGGCATTTTGTTTTCAAGTTGGTATTTTTTTGGATGGAACTTTTACCAAGTGCATGGCAAATCTCAGTGGTGTGTGTTATGTAAAGCATATGCTTTCTCTCTCTTTGGCATTGTGAAAAGACGTTTTCGATTTTAGCTTTACAAAAGGGGGGAAATCATTAAAATGTAGTTTGTATCACTTCAGTCCGTTATTTGTCATCTTTATGGCTGTTCTAGAGTTTTCATGGCACCTTTAATGGTAAGCTTGGTCAGGAGAGGTGAGCGGGAATGTGCACAGACTTGGCTGCGGGTGCCGCTAACAGTGTCTGCTAGCTGGGCTTCAATCCACGTCCCTGTAGATTTTAATGTCCCCACAGACTGCTGGCAGCCTGCTTCCAGCTGTGGCAGGCATGATGCAGTGAATTGCTTTTGAATGTTCTTTACTCAAATAGGCAGTAATTACAAGCTTAAAGAGGTTTAGTGGTCCAGTAAACTACATAATCACCCCTGAATTAGCCTGGGCTCATCAGTCGCAGTCCAGCAAGCTCGAGTCTGCTGTTTGTATGCAGCCTTGATCACATAGCAACCTGATCAGCAGGTGTGGAACAGCCAGAGTCCCCCATAAACACAACTGTCTACTGGGGACAATGATCTCTAATGAGATGAGGCTACACCATCACTGTAATTTAAGTGGGAAAATTAGCACTAGAGAATGAGTACCAGTTCCAGGGGTCTTTAGTCATATTGGGAGCAGCACGAATTCTCCATCTCTCTCCCTAGCTTTCGCTTTCTCTCTCTCAAGACATCTTCTCAACAAGTGCACTGGTTTTGTTTCTCACTTATGGATACTTTATTCTTGCTACAGGTGTTTTTCCTCAATATTTAATACTGGACAAAGTGTCTGTAAAGGCAGTAATGATGACTGTCAACAGACTCGTTCCAAGTGTTATCGTTGTATTTCATCTTCCTGGTCTTTTCTCTTCATGGTTTCAAAACTCTTTTGCTTTGATTTTTAAAGTGGAAAAGGGTTCTTCGGGTTGGGGCTAGGTCTCCTTGTAGCTGGCACGCTCTCAGCAATAGTGGAGATGAGCTGTATATAGTTTGGAAAAGATCCTTACTTTATTGAAGTTTATTTTATAAACTGGTCATGAACTTTCTTTTCAGAAAAGTGGTCTAGGATGGTGTGCCATTGTTTTATTTATTACAGTGAAATTCTTGGGGGAGGCTTGTATGTCGAAACAGTCTTCTCTATTCTTTCTTCAGTCCTATGAGATGGAGAACTTGAATTTTATTACATTGCAGTTGGAGAGTGGGAAGGGAACTTTTGCAACATGTAAACCCAAAACAACATAGAGTGGGTTTTGAAGAAACTTCAGGGGAATTTGTACATGCTAAGAAAGACAAACGGAATAACACAGGAATGAAGAACATGAAGAACTAGGTTTCTTAGGGTCAAATCCTAACTTCCTCCTATTTGCGTGTAACTTAAACTGCACCTCAGTTTCCCGATCTGTAACTTCAGGGTAAACACACTGACCTCATAGACTTGTTAGAAGGATTAAACAAGTAAATACTTGTAAAGTACTGAGAACATTGCCTGGCACAGTGTAAGCATTATAAAAATGTCAGTTAAATAAATAAAATCTACACTGCTTTTGGGATTTGTAGAACTGAGTGAGAAGGATGAACAGTTGTTGAAATGGGGCTGCTAGTCTTCTGATGTTTATCTGAAGTCTTCTACTTATAAATGCTAGTTGAAGCATTTTGGGTGTCTCTAACTTCAATATGCTATGCTATGCTATGCTAAGTCGCTTCAGTCATGTCTGACTCTGTGCAACCCCATAGACGGAAGCCTACCAGGCTCCCCCATCCCTGGGATTCTCCAAGCAAGAACACTGGAGTGGGTTGCCATTTCCTTCTCCAATGCATGAAAGTGAAAAATGAAAGTGAAGTTGCTCAGTCGTGTCCGACTCTTTGCAACCCATGGACTGCAGCCTACCAGGCTCCTCTGTCCATGGGATTTTCCAGGCAAGAGTGCTGGAGTGGGGTGCCATTGCCTTCTCCTAATTTCAATAGCACTCATTCATTTATACAACAAATATTATTGGGCACAGCACTGGGCTGGTTGCCTTGTAAATGGCAATAGCATTCCTGTGTTTTTATTAGTATTCTACTAAAATGAAATGGTTCCAAATGTAATTTAACTCATATTTGATTAAGAATCACATACAAAATGAAAGTAATTGGTAGAAAAACACACAACAATTAATTTCAAAGCAGACAATTTAAGGCATATTGTAATGCAGTTGGATGGAAGAGCAGGCATTTATTTCTATAATCTTTAAAGTGTTCTTGTATATAACCTACCCTCATTCTTATGTTTATAAGCAACACAAGAAGAATGAATAAAGTGATGGATGTATTACTTTCCATTGAGTTTTGTATCTTGTAACAAAATTTCCTATTACTTCCATTAACAGAACTGATGTGTGGACCCATACACATTAAGATAATAGCTTCTTTATAAAATGAGTAGTAATCATCATCTATATATTCATGATTAGCTCATCAGGAATGAGTGGATTGGCTCCACCCAGTATTTAGAAAACAAAAATAATTTGGAAGTGAATTTTCTCAACTTGTATGGTATCACCAAGTTTCAAATCCCAGCTCTATTACAAACTGTGTGAAGAGAAAGTTATTTGTCCTTTCAGTACTCCAGTTTCTTCATCTGTAAAATGGGTATAATAATCGAGCCTCTCTTATAATGTTTTGTGGAGATGAAGTGAGTTAATGCATGTGAAGAATTTGAAACACTGCCTGTTACATCCTTACTTCTTAGTGTATGTTGCCATTACTACTTCGATCACTCTTACTAATACTACTAAGCTGCTATTTAATCAAGTCCCTTTGGATGGATGCTGGAGGGAGAATATGGGGAAGGGTCCTGATGAACTAACTTCCATCTCACAGCCCCTTCCCTGCCCCTTGATGTTTGCCTGCAGGGTAGAAGCAGTGGCAATGCGAGCTGGGGGTGGAGGGGAGGAAGGAGGCAACTCTCCCTGGATCTAGGCTATTAAAACTGCAGAGAAACAGTCACCACTCACCACAATGGAGAACTTTGTTCATGTTCCATTAGAATATGTTTTTGGTTTTACAATGTTTAGCTTTAAAAGGGAATGGAGAGATGGGAAAGAATCATCAGTGAAAGTGTAGCCAAGTGGAGAAACTCAGAGGGAGGCCGACCTGGCTCCAGATCTATGTAGCTGTGAACCTTTGTGCATGTTTTAGGACCTAGCCAAGCCTCAGCTTTCTCATCTGTACAGTGGAACTGAGCAGAGTCCCCACTCCTAGGGTCACAAGATATATCTGGGTAATGCACATGTCCTACTGACAGTCTGGAAGAGTTCAAACGAGCTGTTACTTAAAGTGATTCAAAATGGACACACAAAGGAAGCATGTTTTCTCCCCTATTCCCACCCCTACCCCCATTCCCTACTCCTCTTACCCTGTTTTTCTTATAGGTTTTTCTGTGTTTCCTTTTATAGCCATGGTTTCCTACTAAGAGAATCAATATTCAGGGGATTCATTAATAATCATAACTGTTCAAAATAATTTCAGCACTCTTCATGAATTTTAATACTTTTAGAAGGATATAAGTAATTGCTAATTTAGAGTCTAAATTTTATATCTTTAATGCATATATTTAAAAATACTCCTGGAACATATCTATAGCTACTGAAGAACAGATCTAAACATTGTTATTATAATAGAATTGCAAGCAACTTAAAAAAAGTTCCCAATTCAGAGGATTATGAATGTAGCCTAATGTAGTATGCTTTTTTTTTTTTTTTCTATTTGGTGTTTTTATTTTATGTTTGATGGATATTTATAAGAAATTAAAAGACCAGATAGATGAGACAGGGAATGCATTGTAGTATTAGCCTCTTACAATTAACTCTATAACAACGCTTTCACTGCTGTGTATTGTATAGTCTCATTAGTGCAAAACTGAAGACTGTTACTAAATACTATCCAGTGTTCAGTTTTTCCTTCCACACCCATGTCATTTTCATGTGATAAGATCAAGTTTAGAGATTCCTACCTGACCTTCCTGCTTGCACACTTCCTACTAGCAACTTCTTATAACCACTGCTGGATAGACAAGAAATTGAAGGGTTTGTCTGGAAAACGGCTCGACCGGGCTTCGGAAAAAGCCAGTGCTGAACACAGTCTAAGCAACTAGGCAATCTGGGACCGTTCGTTGGTTGAGAATTAAGAAAGCAAGTTGAAATCCTGTAACTTCACTGATGATGCTCGAAACATTTTTGGCTTCTTAGCCAGTCCGGACCCCACCACCGTTCTTCTTTTGATTTCAGCCCGTGTGAGGATGCAGGACTCAACTGCTATGCATTCAGGCTCTGCTCTTCCACTGCACGGTACTCTGCTTTTGTAATGCAAATAGGAGGCACAAAGTGTCTCTTTGATAATGTGCAGTCAGAAGACAAAAAAGCATTCACTGAAACAGTAAAACTAATTCATAAAGCTGAAAGACAATAGGGAAGCATTATGGATTTTTTTAAAGGAAAGAAGTATCCTAGATCAATGTAATTGTCACAGTGTAAGCTATTCATAGTCAGTGCAAAAGGGGAAAATGGCTGCAAGTTTATTTAAAGTGGCAGAAGTTTTTATAGGCAAAAAAAGATGACGTTAAACAAATACAAATATATTTGGTTAACAAGCCTCTGCTTCTGCTCTTAGAGGTCACCTACATAGCTGGTTATTTTAATTTAGATCTACAATATTCCCTTAGTGACAAGAACTCAGTAGAAGTTTTAAAAGAACACAGAGATACAATGGTTAAGAGCCATATGGTAGTTTTTTTTTTTTTTTTTTCCCCTCTTCTTCTTTAAAGGGAGTATCTCTCCATCACATACCAGAGTTTAGCTCAAGGTCAATTTATATTAATGCATTAAACTTGGCTGTGGAGGAGGCAAAGGGCTGGAGAAAAAGGGATAAAAGAAGTTCCGAAATTGTTCTTCCAACATATTCAGCCAAGCAACAGAACATTGCCTTGATAAGGGTGATATTGGACAGTTGCCATAATTCCTCCTGTTAGATTCAGCTCCCCTGGTACCTATTCCCATACCTTTTAAAGTATAGCATGTAACATTTTGCTTGAAAATTGCTTCCACCTCTATTGCTTTGTTATAGCTGTTTTGCAGTTTCGGTGGAGAGGCAGTTCTGTGTCACAAGAAATTACTAATCTGAGGCTTGAGAAGGGGCAGTGTAGCTTTCCATTATCTCACCAGTGAGCTCTGTACAGGATTATTTTCAAATTTTCTGCTGCCATTACAATGAGCTGTTAGAGTGGGCAAGGCAGTGAGGGAGGGAGCATTATTGAAACTTGGTTACCAGGGTAGATAAGATAAAGTTCATCACTGTCTTGGCATCCACATTTGCAGTCAGGGGTGGAAGATTTGATGAAAGGAATACATTTGGTCAAGGATATCGTTAAGATAGAAGGCTGGACATTTTCCATCTGTGTGTGCTGAAGAGTTTTCTTTTCCCATTAACGCGCATCTCAGAGTGGGCTGGATTGTTTAAAGACTTAAGTTTTCTTCCAGTGTATTGTAAATTTGTAAATACCAGATAACCAACATCAGGACCCCTTCCCTATTCTCATCTCAAGCACAAGATTGGAATTGGACAGAGATAACTTTCTTTAGAGAGTTGCCATTTTCTTCCTGTCACTTTCTATCCTCTCTCTCTGGTAAAAGGACAGTCCAGACTTAATTTTTATGTAAGCTATTTTCAGATTTTTTTTTTCCAGACAACCTCTATTTCTACTACACAGGACACATACTCTGGGGATCATTTTATTCTTTGATGGGGTTATTGAGCCATCACTGCTATCCGAGGTCATTATTAGAAGCCACACTGCAGTTCCAGAAACATAGGAAGAGTGGCAAGTGGTGTCTATTTCAGCAGGAGATGGGAAAGAAGTCAGGGTGTTGATTATTGAAATCAGGATGGTCATTGAGGGAGTTCTCTCCTTTAGCTCGGGTTCCACTGCCCACAAGCCACTTGTTTTCCCTCTGAGTCCAGCAGCTCTGCTCTCTCCAGGGAAGCCAGCCTAATACATGTGTGCAGGTTTAATGTTGGAAGGGAGGGTCAGCTTTACCCATACATAATCACTGTTTTATGGCTTTCACTCATTCCTGAGGTGTTAATGCAGATCAAATGGGAAACACTCCAGAAAGAAGCCTTGCAGCTACTGCCCTGCTTCACTCTCCCGTCTCAATCGTTAATTCTTATTGTAAGATCTAAAGTAATTTTGTTTGCTCTCTTAATGCGTTGCAGTTCTCCCAGTGGCCCTTGCATATCCTTTCTCAAATTCCCATCTTGATCAATTGTTTGCAAATAATTAAGCTTTTAAGAGATAATGGCAGGAAGCTAATGTACACAACAAAGGAGAGGTCTCCCGTCACTGTCTATTGGACTGCGGTCAAATTTGCTTTGATATCCCACAGTGATTAGGATGGTTGGTGTATCTGGCAAGTGCAATCCCTCTTTCCTTCACGAGAACCCACTGATCTTTCTTCAACCAGCGTCCTTGCTAGTTAGATGCCATAATAGCAAAGGTGTTCAGGAAAATGGCAAGAGGGGCCTAGCCCTGTGGTTGCAATGGTTTGAAATAAATTTTCTATTCTCTTCCTAAAATGGCACTCCTCCTCTCTTTTGTAAAATGACATCTACCTTTGCCCTTCTCATGGTCTCCCTAGCCCTATGGGCGGAGCGCAAACTGGGCTTTGAATGTTTTCACAGCAGCCTTGCCTGTGGCATGTGGGGTTTTTGTCAAGTCATTTTTTCTTTTTAAGTCTACAAAGGGGTAACTCAGACTGTCCAGAAAATGCTTATCTAGTAAAGATGATTAGGATTTAAGACAGTTAAATATATTGGATTTCAGTTAAAAAGCCTCCTTTTTGTGAATTTTTGGCTGAGTGTGGATTAACTACCTGAAGCCGTGGCTTTCATGGGATTCTAGCAATTATGGATTTTTATTTTTTCAGGGAGTGGAAAGTTTGTGGGACACTAGGTCCAAGAACTGTCAGAAAAAGAAAAATATCCAGTTGTCCTACCATAGACAAAGGTTTAGGAATTTTGTTGATATTTTTCCCTTAACAATGACTAGATTATTATGATATTTAATTTCATCCAGGCTCATTCATTTCTATTAAAAAATATATCCTGAACAACCGAAAATTGTTTAATGGAGACAGAGTGCTGGGTCTCCATAGCTTGAGGCTGCCTGGCAATTATGCTGCATGAAATTAGGCACAGTTTGTTCCAATTACTTAAAATCAGATCACATGAAAAGTGACAGAGGGGAAAATAAAAGGGTTGAACTTTCTCATTTTATGATATTTAAATTATGAAATCAGAAACTGCATGATGTAAGGAAACAATCTAAATTTGCGCTGACAATTTGCAGGCCATAGATTGCTCTTTGAAGCTATAATGATTCAGGTGACTTTAAAGATCCAAAGAGAATTTTCCTGACACTCCTTGCATATGTAAAATGTGAATCTCTTTTGCTTTCTAAGAATTTATGTAAAATTTGCTCACAAACAAGCATGCAAAAATACTCTTGAAAACACAGCACAAATAAATGACTGTGACAATTCTCAATTTTCAAAGTAACTAAAGGTAAATGGCATAAATATTAATTTTCATATAGTTCTGATCATAATAGTAAAACACAACTAACAAGACAGGGCGAAAGGTGTTACCATTCAGCTGTAGTGAAGAGGGACCATTGACATGTTTATTAATTCTTTCGAAAATCACTGAAAGAAGACCTGGCAAAACTGGAAGCAAATTATATTATAGAAGATGTTACAGATTGGAAATGACTTATGTACATCAGTATACAACCCTGTATAGCGAATAGTACCAACAGCTAAATGCTAGAATTTGCATATTTCAGATGGGCTTTTATTACTTAAGAATTGCTAGCCTGGAGAACTTCCAGATGATAAAATCAAGGAAGAGTTGTCTGTTGTTCAAAGTCTCATAGTTAGTGAATAGCAGTGTAATCCATACAATCTAATAGGGTCATATATAACTATGTAGTTTTTCAGCTAGTATAGACGGAGATCTACTAGATGTCTGTATATGTGCTTTGTGCTCCGTTGTGTTCAACTCTATGCAACCGCATAGACTGTAGCCCACAAGGCTCCTCTGTCCATGTAATTTCCCAGGCAAAAATACTGGAGTGGGTTGCCATTTCCTACTCCAGGAGATCTTCCTGACCCAGGGATCAAACCCATGTCTCTTGAATCTCCTGCATTGGTAGGGATTCTTTACCATTGTCCCACATGGGAAGCCCTAGAACTAGTATTCACTCTTCAATTCAGAGGATAAGATTCATTTGGCTTGTACTGTGTGGCAAATATTTATGCAACAGGAGTCGTGTTTTAAACCTTGGGGCAGTGAATTGCTTTTAGGTCAGTGTTCAGTCATGAGATTTTGCTTGTGATGACTGGCATCCTGGTGAGTAGGGTGATTGTCATCTGTGATCTTTACCGATTATGGAGGTGATATACTTTGCTTTGAAAAGAGCGGGTAGCTATCACTTTTCGGAATGAAGTAAGAAAAGTAGTGCTGTGGATCTTGGATTGGAATGTTTATACTTCCTATGGGCTTTGAAAAAAATCTTATCACACATTTTGATGTTGCATTTGAGTGGAGAGTATCTGTGTATCATGGCAAGTTAGACCCATTCCTTTGTCCCATCAATATTTACTGGTTTCCTTTATGTGAAGGTCTGGGCTTTAAGGATGGTGAATGAGAAAGTTGAGGGTGTTTGAGATGCTAAATGAGTGGGAAAAGACACATGACCAAGGAAAGAAATAATCAGAATGGGTGTTTCTGAGTGTGATGCTTGCTTTTATGAGGATAGAGCAGGGAGAATGGTGTGAGAATGATAAGGAGAGCTGGTGGAGAGTGGGGAGGGGAGGGCTTGGCATTTGAGCTGAGACTTGACAATGACATTGGAGTAGGAACTTGCGAGTAGGAACCTACTTGGTGTGTTGGAAGAATGGAAGATGGCTGAACAGAAGGTGAGGTGGGGTGAGGAGAGAGGATACCATCTGGGAGGTGGGTGGGGCTGGATGGTGGTGAGTCTTGCAGGCAAGGTGAGTATTCTGGAGGTTCTTGAAGGGGGACAGGAATGGAGATTATGAAAGGCCTTGCCACACCCTTCTGTCATGAAGAGGCTTAGATGCTGGATGGGAAGCAGGAAATATGCTTGGGTCATGTTGCTGCCGATCGTGCCAGCCCCTGGCCAGTGTCCTCACCTGTGAAACAGGAGGGACAACAGATTCCATTTATGTCCCTCAAAGGGATATAATGGGGATTAATTACCACTTTGTCTGTAATATACTCGAAGCTCTTAAGAGAGCGGCACTATATTCCATGAAAGCAAAGCCTTATTCTAATTGTGTATTTATTGATTAAGTGACAATCAAGTCACAATGCTTATGGGAAAAATGGCTACATCTCTGCTTGCCACAAAAGAATCCCATGTGTATAGATATAGAACATATTTAAACTTACATATAAGAGCATTGAAGTGGTCATTAACAAGACTTCTAAGCATCTAACCGGACATTATTAATAAGATTGAAAGCTATGTTAATTAACATTCAATAGACCAGAATTTAATTTCTGATGGCACCATACAGGAAAATGGAGAGTTGGGGTGCCCTTTCCCTTTCGTATAGAGAATAGAAGGTTGACTATCAGGACAGTTTTTATCTTGGGAGAGTTTATTGGGGTGCAGTGTTCAAAATAGCCAGTGTCTCAAATAGATGGAAATAGCTTCTAATAGAAGCTGTCCTCAGCTTCTCTCCCAGGCTTTAGAAATGTATATTTCAAACTTAGATATAGTTGACTATTAAATAAAAAGTATCTGTGCCAAAACTAATCTTAGTAGAATTCTAAACATTTTTACAAGAAGTATGGATTTCATTTTATTATCTAATCATGTAATATTTTTTGTTCACTCTTAACTCCTGAGACTTGTTCTTCGCACGCAAAATGTTCTGGTTTTTGACCTTACTACACTGGCCTGTGTTCAGAATCCTAGACTATGTTGACATTCAGATAGGGAACCAACTTTGGTAGAATTTCATTTGGTTGTGCTTTACAGAAGAGTTGAAATGAATGGTGTTTTTTTTTTTTTATACACCCACTTCAACTTTGATATGGAGAAGGCAACGGCAACCCACTCCAGTACTCTTGCCTGGAGAGTCCCATGGACAGAGGAGCTCGGTGGGCTATAGTCCATGGAATCTTGAAGAGTTGGACACGACTGAGCACCTTTACTTTCACTTTTCACTTTCATGCATTGGAGAAGGAAATGGCAACCCACTCCAGTATTCTTGCCTGGAGAATCCCAGGGACAGAGGAGTCTGGTGGGCTGCCCTCTATGCAGTTGCACACAGTTGGACACGATTAAAGCACCTTAACAGCAGCAGCAGCAACTTTGATATTGGTATCCAGCAACATGGTGTGTTTTTTTTGAGAGGAGAATGTGATGCTAACAAAGTGCTTAGTTTCTGGGGGCCTAGGCTGAGCTTGTTGGTCAAATGGTCAGCTTTAGAAATCTGTGGTTCTAGAAAAATATTATGTCAAGGTGGTACACAAATTTTGTATGGTCAAAAAGGATTTGTTATTTTAATCCTATAAAATACAAGGAAGATCCTATTGAACTTTCTGTGTTTGTAACAAGTAAACCTGTTAAAGAATAAACTCAGTACCAAGGTTCTGCAAGTATCCTAAGTAGCTATTTATACACTTCACTAATCTTTGTAATTGGCTGGTCTTTTACTGCCATTAATTAGATGATGTAGTATTCCATTAATAAGAGTGACACACCTCAGCATTTTTACCTTTTATTATAGACCTCAGCAGACATTTAAGTTATTGACAAGACCGCCTCAAATTGCCTGATGTACACACATATATATATGTGTTTTTAACAGAGCATATGTGTTTACTATTGAATCCCTTGCACCTAGCGTTGCACCTGTTGTGATGTGCACATTGTGTGTTCGGAGCATACAGGTATACACCTATCCTTTTTGTCCTTTTTCAGCACCCTTACCCTTCTGAAGAACAGAAAAAGCAGTTGGCACAAGACACGGGACTCACCATCCTTCAAGTGAACAATTGGTAAGTAATTTGGCTTTGTGTTTACACACAATCTGCTTTCCCCTCTGGCAACCTGCAGCTCTTGTTTTGCATTAAGAAGACACACCCAGTTTTCCCTGGTGGCTTGTTGATCCAAAGGAAAGAACACAGATGAGCCAGAGCACTTACTAGATTAGAAAAGAAAACACCGTATTGTTTTACACCTCCTTTATAAATTGACAAATTTTAGGCATAGTAAAAATGTTTAATTCATTTAGCTGTGGCTCTGTAAATGTCTCACTTTTTTTTTAATCTTTAAGGATGATCAATAGAAAGAGTAATATCCTTGTTTCTATGAAACAAGAAACTCCACTATCACATCTGTTAGATTTTAAATTCGCTGAATAACTAAGCTCACTGAGAATTTGTTAGACTGTGCATTCCAGGATGGATACTCCGTCCTTCTTATCTCCCTATGGAAAAAAGGGAAAAATAAAAGGTGTTTCTACTTTGAAGCTATTCAAAACTTGATGGATCTCAGGGTTGTATAATACTGTTTCTAAGTAAATGTATAAATTCCTGTTTTGGGAGAGAAGCTGAGATTATGTACCAAGGATAGCCAACAATATTCTGACTTAATGTATAGCAGTGCGGCAAACAGCCTTTGAGGAAGTATGATTTATTACCCTTTGTGATTGTGCGGAAAGCCAGGTTCATATAATCACCCAGAGCTAGTGTCATATTTGAAGGGTATCGAAATCTGATCTCCTTTAAAACTAAGTGTATCTAATTAATTGTCCCAATATTTTTAGATTAGTGTTTATGATGGGGAAACCTTATCCTCTTTGAAGTAAAATGCAGAAAAGGCCCAAAGCCTGATTGGGGAAAAAGGAGACCTGAGAATGCCAGTCTGCAGACAGAAGTGTTTCTTTCTGTTCAATAAGTGTCAAAGATTAATATTACAGAATCTCTGATTACATGGCCTAATCCATTTTGGTGAATACGTTTGTTCTTGATGTCCATTGCACCTACATTAACAGACTCTTCTCTGTTAGAGAGCCTGGGAGCCTTTGGGAGAGATTTCAGATATATTAAGCCCCATTACAGAAAATGTAATTTCTGTCAATATAATCCCATGTATTCTTCAATTTAGTATTTTAGAGATAACAAGCTACTTACAATATATTTGCCTTTGGAGGATTAATTTACAAAGTGCACTATCTTCAAGACACAGACAGACCCATATAAGCATTGCTTGTAAGGGTTATCAATTTCTGTGACCTTATGGCAGCCTTAGGAGATCAATTTTTGCAGCCCTTTTAGTCAAGTGGATCAGGAACCAACAGAAGACATACTTACCTGAGCATGTTACTGGGAGTCTTGTGGCTGCTGCGGGTTTTTTGCTTGCCTCTTTTTACCTGCAGCTGTATCTTACTTTTCAAGATTCTTGATACTGCATACTTGAACTGTCTTTCAAATTGTTCTGGACAGTATCATAGGGCAGACTATCCATTTTGCATGCATGCCTAAATTCCTACATATTTTAAAAGTTAAACTGATGTGGAGGCAATTTGAATACAATGGAGGCTGTACAGGTTTATTTCTCTGGGAAATGATCCCCTTTGAGGGCCAAGGAGTGGCTGGGCCAGCTCTCATTAAGGAAGGCAACACGCTGCCCATTCAGGTGAGCTATCACGCACTCAATCTCTCTTCCTCTTCAGTGTTGCTAGAAAACTCTATCCACAAACATTGTTACCAGAGAACAGATTCTCATACAAGCCGCTTGTTACAGGTAGACAGCCTCATGGGATATTTCCTCTGGGTGCTAGGGCAGGCAGACATTCCTGTGGCACAGAGCCGGACACGGCTGTCTTTTCATAGATTCTCTGCACAGTAATCACAGTCGGACTTCCTCGGTTTTGTGATTAAGAGGGAAAAATAAGGACTTTAAGAAGTTATCATACATACCAGATAATAATTTTTCAACATAGATGCAGACTCTACCCTAAACTTCACTATGATATTCAATTCTGCACAGCCACGTAACTTGAAAATCACTTTTCCTTATAACCTGGGATGTAAACCCAATTCTCTTCTCACCTGGCACCATATACTGTGCGTGTGCTCTCTGCTTCTGTATGAAGTTAGAAGTGACCTCTGCTGGCACTTCATTGCTCGCATTTGGCAACTGTTTCAACTCTACAACAGCTTTGTGGTGGACGAAGGATCCTCAACCTCTGTTAGAAACCAAACCGCACAGCAGCAAGTGAGAGATGGGTGAGTGAGCCAAGCTGTTCATCTGTGTTTACAGCCGCTCCCCATCTCTCGCATCACCACCTGAGTTCCACCTCCTGTCATATCAGCGGAGGCATTAGATTCTCACAGGGGCTCAAACCCGCCTGTGCTTGAGTCATCCTGAAACCACCCGCTGCTGACCGGTCTGTGGAAAATTGTCTTCCACCAAATGGGTCCCTGGTGACCAAAGACTGAGGGCCACTGTGGTAGAGAAATTCCCCTCCAGTAGCTGAAAGTTGTAAGAGAAGTTGTTTCTCTTAAATTCGGTGAATAATGACATTCCCATGTTTGATTGGAATTTTTAATGGTGTATTACTTTTCATCCAAACCTTCTCCTTTTATGGAACGGATAACTGATTTCTTTTTCTCTGGACTTTGAGTTGCAAATATGAGGCAAAAATGGGGAAACCCAGATGGCACTGTATTGAAACCCAAGATGCGAGAGAATCTTAAATGATGATAGCAGACTTGAAGATGAAATAACACAACTACAAAGTGGAGTTCATTTTTCTTTATCATAATAAAAAAATTATACAGAGTTTTTTTGAGAGCCTTTTCCCATATTTGAACATCAAACCCACATTACCTCACTCTGGAAATAATAATTTAAAAAAAAAAACCACTTCATAAGTATTTTAGCATTTCCCTTTCACTTCATTTAGGCACAACATTTAAAATTGTGTGTCTTCCTTTTTGGATTTTTTAAGACTTGTTAACACACATGTACATTTTATACAAACTATGAGTCACTGTTGAAGAGATTTAATAAAATGCTGAAGGGCAGTTTGGGTGTAGATCAGTCATAATTATTGGCAGCAACATAATGTATTGAAATACAAATATGAATGTGAAAAATATAAACTCATGTCGAGTTGTTAGCTTGTCATAGAAACCCTGGCCGATGCAGCTTGAAGTTAGATTTTGACAGAAAAATGAGATGAGAAAAGTTTGATACATTGTAATAATTCTTTCATTCCCTCGCTGAACTAATTTTGCCCCTTTTTAATTGAATTGACAAAGTAATGTATTCTACCTGCCTTGGCTGACTAAGGACAAAGCAGATGGGATTTGGTGGGGAGAGAGGATCACAGGGAGAATTTAAATGTAAAACAACAAGACAGATTTGATTCATTAAGAGACAATTTGAATTAAAAGAAATAACTTTTAACTTGTATGTTTGGTCTATGTATCAGAGTACAAACAGAGAAGAGAAATCGTAAAATGGTTGGTACTAGCACTTTGTAGGAATTGGGCTCTGGGATGGAATGTGACATTTATTAGATGAGACATTGTAGCAAAAATCTATGCCAAGACATTTTTTGAGAATTGAGGCAATTATGCAAATAATTTGGGTAAAAATATTTTATCTAAATTATCCAGCTATTTGAGGTAACTGCATGTTTTTAAAAAAATCAACCTCCATAACTAATTGCCTAAATATTTCTATCTATTAGCATGCTATGGTAGACTTTGACTTAAAGCATAATAATTTTTAAAATATATTAATAATCTGTGCTATAAATATATGTATCTTCTTCCTTTTCTCTCTCACTCCCAATTATGTTTTGAGCCCAAAATGATAAATAATAGCATTTGATGCCTTTGTCTTTTTGTTTTTTCATTGTTGTTGTGGTTGCAGTAAATACTTCAGTTATATCAGGGTAAAACTATTACTAATATGTTGACTGTCATTTAAGTGGAAACTTTTAAAATTTTTAGATTAGATGGTTATATAGACCTTTTCATATGAAGGTAGCACTTTGAAGAAAACAAACACACATATGCACAATGTCAATACTAGGTTCTTTTCTCTCCTGAATACACCAACTTTATTCTTTTATACTGAAAATATGAGTGTCAGTTCAGTTCAGTTGCTCAGTCGTGTCCGACTCTTTGCGACCCCATGAACCGCAGCACGCCAGGCCTCCCTGTCCATCACCATCTCCCGGAGTTCACTCAGACTCACGTCCATCGAGTCTGTGATGCCATCCAGCCATCTCATCCTCTGTCGTCCCCTTCTCCTCCTGCCCCCAATCCCTCCCAGCATCAGAGTCTTTTCCAATGAGTCAACTCTTCGCATGAGGTGGCCAAAGTACTGGAGCTTCAGCTTTAGCATCATTCCTTCCAAAGAACACCCAGGACTGATCTCCTTTAGGATGGACTGGTTGGATCTCCTTGTAGTCCAAGGGACTCTCAAGAGTCTTCTCCAACACCACAGTTCAAAAGCGTCAATTCTTGGGCACTGTTCTTTACAGTCCAACTCTCACATCCATACATGACCACAGGAAAAACCATAGCCTTGACTAGATGAATGGTCAAATAAAGGCTCTCTTATATGTTTTCACAGCCATGTTGCAGACTTGGGAATTCCATATGATGACAACTTGTGCCTGCAATTGTATCTTACTTGCTGCATGCCGCAGATAGAGTTCTGGCCTAGAGTGTACTGAATAAATGTTACATTGTCTTTGTTTATCCCTTCTCATCTGTGTACTTTCCCATTAAGGCCTAATGTTCCATGATTACTCTGTTGTCTCTCACAGGGCAATGGGTTTTAGGTGCAAAATAGATAGTTAATTTGAAATACAGCATTGATGTGGACAGAAGAATCCCTCTCCATCAATAGAGTGCCTAAGATTTCAGGGAACAGGGGAACTCCAAGGTGACACTTTACGGAACCATCATAGCTATTCAAGTTCTCAGATTTAGTACACATACCAGATTTTCCTAGTTTTTTCATTTGTTGTCTTCAAAACTACAAAGCATTCAGGCATCACTTCCCATTGATTACCAGTGGCAGGGGAAATATATTATCTTTGGAGGTTTCAGCCATTGGTAGGTAAAAATGAAATGTAAACTTATTGTTTTTAATAGGATCGCTCTTATTATAATAAACAGATTCAAATGTAAAAGGTCAAGTTTCTTTCTGAATTATGGTAATAATGTAGCAAATACTTTTATAAGTAATCAAAGATTCTATAAATATAGGTACCTGTGTAGATGTAAATGTTAAAACATTCACAAATTATCCTTTCAACTTCTGGGATCTAAAAATCAATAGGGGTCACAGGGTTTCATAGAATTGCTCTGCTTTTTCTTCCAACATAATTTAATAATACATTTTACAGATGTTGTTTAAACATTAGGCACAGATTGTTTTGTCAATAAAACTAAACAGAGGCATGACACAAAAGCAAGGAAAACAGATGTAAAAAGAAAAAAGAGTGCACCAAGCAAGGAGTGCTGGGTCATTTGTTTCCTATTCACTACAAAATGAAAGTGCAGAGTATACAGTGATTTTCCTTGCCTAGGAATCACCTAGGGATGGAACCACTTCACACGTAAGAGGTAATTTTATTAAGCAGGTGGTCTAACTTCTTCCCTTGAGAATTTAAGTGTAACCTACATTTAAGGTAGACTTCCTAATTGATCAATGGAGTAACAGGTGCCCTATTTTTAAAAGGAGGAGGAAGAGAAGGAAACATAAATAGAACAGCTCTCCAGCATCTCAGAATGGGTTGTTGTTCTCCAAGCCATAGTTAATTGCTATGCTTTTCACCTTGAGTGTCAATTCTAATAATATTACCTTTATAGGAGCTTACTCTGGGCTTAGATTAGAGCAATGAGTAATACTCACTAGATAAAAAACTGTCTAGTTGCTCATGAGAAAATATTGAAATCAGTCAAAAAATGTATAGCTTGTATATTGCCTCAGACAGAGCTGGCGAGGCGCCAGGCAGGCAGGGTATTATTTAGGAAAGCTGAGCAAATAGCTCGCAGGGAAAAGAGCTGTGAATTTTGAAACCTTCAGGTATTGTCATGTCAGAGAGTCTTAGGAGTTCAACAGAGATGCTGCTTTTGTCTGCAGATTTTAAAAAATTTCCAGCAAACAAGCCTCTTTGAAAATGACTCTGCAGTCAGTGAAATATACTTTGTTATAGGTTTTATTCCTTAGTTTACTCAGAGGTTTCACCCACTGTGTTCAATCAGATGGCTAATACTAGGAAAAATGGAAACTCCTCATGAAGGGTAGGTGTTGGCCCACTGCACCACATGGAAAAACCCTGCCCCTTCTACCAGACTAGGACCCTGAGTCTAGGTGAGAAGAGAAACAGGAATGGGTGGGTCGTAAGAAGATAGATCAGAAAGTCCAAACACTGTTTTGTGTATCTGCTGTTTCTCCTCCAACCAACATTCAAAGCCAGTCTCTGAGCTTTTCAGGACAAGAGTGTGATGTCTGGAGCTTAGAGTTGGTATGCCTGAGGATGCTTTCAGGACCACTTAGGGTTGGGGTTCAAGCAAGGCACAGAGAAGAGTGAGCTGGGAGACTGATTCCATCATGAACCCAGTGTTCCTCCACATCCCTTTCAAGGCAGTGAAACCAGTGGCTTGGTGCTTGACCTTGAACATGGTATGGAGGTCAGCAGGACTTGGTGCAAGTCCTAGCTAAGCAGGAACTCCTGGGGTGTCACCCAGCCAGCAGAGAGTGATTAACCATTGGGTCATTAACCATCAAGCACCGTGCTCGGAGCTGACTCCCTTGCAGAGAGTGTGGGAAATGAGGGGCTGAGAGGCACCCTGGTCAAGGAGAAAAGCTCCAGCATCCACAGGTGGCTAAGGGTGCCTCAGATGGTAAAGAGTCTACCTGCAATGCAGAAGACCTGGATTTGACCCTGGGTCAGGAAGATGCCCCGTAGGAGGAAATGGCAACCCCTCCAGTATTCTTGCCTGGAGAATTTCATGGATAGTGAAGCCTGGTGGGCTACAGTCCCTGGGGTCACAAAAAGTCAGACACGACTGAGCAACTAACACACAAGGGACAAATTCCCATGGAAGCCTCATGACAACACACCATTTACATAGAGGGAGTCAGGGAAGGGAATATGCAGGGGAAAGAACATTTGGAGTCCAAACATGTCATCTGCCGTCCCCACTCCTCACCAATTAGATGCATGTCCTTGATCAACTCCCTTTGTCTCCCTGGGCAACAGCTTCCTCTGCCTTAAATGGATGGGTAGGGCTGAGGAATTGGTGGGACTCTAAGCCTCTTCCAGCCCTAATATTCTAGACAGTGTAAAAAAGTGAACAGAAGCAAGGTGAATGAAACATTTTTATTCCCGTTTTACATTAGAAGTGAAAACACACACACACACACAACAGGGCCTTTGATAAACAGATGAAAAGGATTATTCATTAAAAAGTTGTTACTTTTCTTTGTCTTAAATAAGCAAATCTAGCCCTTAAAATAAAAACTAGATGAAATTAAACATTATCGCAAGACATGAAAAACATGCATGCTGTCACTTTTGGATTCATAATTAAGATAAATCAGTTGATTTTAGCAGTGCGCTCTGAGTCTGTGAAGGGCATGACAGATAATAGGCTTGGAATTTCTGAAGTTATTGTACAGTAAAATTTGTTTTTTCCTCAGGCATTCAATCTTTTTTCTCCAGTGATTTTGTACATGACAAACTTTTTAGTGGGTGCATTAATAATCTATAAGTAATGGGTTGTCAGGTGTCAGTTAGATAAGATTAAAAGACTATTTAAGCATTATCCATTTGCTTCTTTGCATGAGTTTTATAGGTCAAGAGAAATAACTTTTTGAATTGTGGTTGTTTGCACATGCTGGTTTTTCCTCCCTCTCCCTCACTCCCTCTCTCTCTCTCTCTCTCTCTCTCTCTTCCTTTCCCTCTCTCTCTCTTTCCCTCTCTCTCTCTCTTTCTCTCTCGTTTGGCTCTGCTCCAGAAGTACTTGCAAGAACTGTATTACATTACATAAATCCTGCGTGTAGGAGCAGATTCGAAACTCACACTGTGTGAATCAAGGGGACACATGTCTCCGCTGACTTCTGTAAACTTCTTTTAGTTTTGAAAACGTTACTCTTTTTCTTCTCAAAGGAAACTTTGTCAGGGGAAGCCTCCTCAGTAGAGGAACTGAAGCTCCCAGCTTGAGGAGTTTCCTAGCAAGTCAGGTTGAGGTCTATTCTTGTCAAATCTGTCTTAAGTGTGTTTACATATAGTTTGCCTTTCTGGTATTTTCTGCTTGCACAGACCTGATCTCCACCTATTTTGTGTCAACAGTTGCCGGGGCTGGTGTTGGGTGATTAACCATTGAGCACTAGGTCCCGGAGCTGTGCCCACAGAGAAGACCCCTCTCCCCTCGCACTTACATCACCCTCTGGCTTCAGGCTGCACCTACATAAAACAAACAGCATTTCTGAGTGGTTAAAGAGGCAGTCTGAAACAGTAAAAAAAATGGGGCAAATGTTGCCTCCTTGTTAAATACGACAGTTTTCTCAAAAATGGAGAGGAGGCAGGGGTGCAGGGACAGAAGTGTTTCTCAGGGCGAATGTCGTCTTTGATCTGCATGGCTCTGATGGGCAAATGCCTGGAGCTTTGTGTAGACACTTGGGGTGTTTTTTCTTTTTTTAACTTTTTAAGGGGCAAGAGAACATTGAAGAAAAATCTAACAAAAACACGCCAACAACATGGATGTTTGTAACTTTGGCAACTACAGGACTGTCCCACTCCATGCCCTCATGGTCTTTGGGTATTTTCCTCCTGATTTTATTTCCATTCTTATGAGGTCTTTAAGCCTGACCAACTAATGTGGGAAATAATGAACTCTGTTGGGCTCTAGACACCTGAACAATAACAAATAAGCAAAAATACCTTAATCGGTTCCCATCTTTGAGAACTCCTTTTCCCTTTTACCCTCTTAACCAGTGTGGCGGAAGGACCTAAAGCCTCGTAAGATTAGATCCTGTCACTGAAGAAGGAAAAAAGTACTTCCTTTTGCAAATACATTAACTCTTTCAGGCCCATGGGAATTATTGGTCTTGGATTCCAAATGTAACTTAGCTCAAAAATGTACTTCCTGTCATAGGAGACGTCTGGCATTCTATTGATTTGGTCACAATTTTTCAAGAATAATATATTGCCAAAGGATGGAATTAAATGCACCATGATTAAAAACATATCTTTAAGTTTCCAGTACGTTCTACTTTAGGATGCTGATTTGAATGTAAACGAATAGTTTTGAGGATTGTTGTCTAGTTGAAGGGTTTTGTTGGCCTGTATCACTAGAACATCTGCTACGGTTGACTTTATTTGATCCCTAGTTTGAGTCAGAATTCATATGTACTTGGAAAGGGTAGGGAGTAGGAAATGTTGTAAAGCTAATGGAAAGAATTGTATGGATCCAAAGATGTCAGGTCTCAGCCCCCACGACTGGTCACCTGGCAGGACTGTGTACAGAATGGACAGTGCGATGGGTTATGGCTAGGATCCCCATCCTCAAGGCCAAGTAGCGGCTGGAGGGCGTGACCAGAAAGAACAGATCAGAATCATTCTGAGTGAATGTAGTATAAAAAAGCATCTTGAGAATTAACTTGATTTTTGTCATGCTATTTTTCCTGAAATAGTAAGTTAACAAAGAGATAGGAGATTTTGAAGTTTATCAAAGGGAGGATGGATTAAAATTTTAGAAACACTGCAACAGAACGACAGAGTCCAAGTCAGGATAGGATTGTAGCATCCTTTGACAGATGAGGCTCAGGGCCTTACAATGTTACATTCTTAATTAGAGGCGAGGAGGGGGCTGTCTCCTGGTTCAGCGTCTCTTGCAGTCCACCATTATGTATTTTTGTTTTTAATTAGTTGATAATTTTTTTTTTGGCTGTGTTGGGTCTTCGTCACTGTGCACAGCCTTTCTTGATTGCAGCGAGCAGAGACTACTCTTTAGTTTTGTATCAGCCTTCTCACTGTGGTAACTTCTCTTACTGCAGAGCATGGGTTCAGCAGTTGTGGTACAGGGCGCAGTTGTCCTGTGGCATGTGGGATCTTCCCAGATCAGGGATTGAACCAGTGTCCCCTGCATTGGCAGATGGATTCTTTACCCCTGAGCCATGACGGAAGTCCTATTATGTATTTTTAAGAGCTTTATTGAGATATAATTCACATACTATGCAATTTACTTATTTCAAGTGGTTCAGTGGTTTTAAGTATAGTCACAGATATGTGCAACCATCCTCAGAGTCCATTTGAGAGCAATTTCACCATCTCAAAAAGAAACCCTCTACCCTTCACCCTCCATACTTCCATCCCCAACTCTGTCACAGATCTACTTTCTGTCCCTATGGTGATTTTAGTCACTAAATTTGTGTCTGACTTTTATGACCCCATGGACTGTAGCCCGCCAGACTCCTCCGTCCATGGGTTGCCTACTCTGGACAGTTCATATAAATGTGATCAGGATACCTCTGGTCTTTTATGACTGGTTTCCTTCACTTAGCATTATGTTTTCAAGTTTCATTTACTTTGAAGCATGTGCCATACTTTATTCCTGTTTATGACTGAATAATGTTTCATTGTATGGATATACCACATTTTCTTTATTCGTTCATTCATCGATGGACATTTGGGTTGTTTCCATGTTTTGCTGGCCTAAGAATTTGTTTATAAGCTTTTGTACCATTAGATATTTTGAGAATCATAATGACAGTATCCTCAGCAAACCTGCCTTAGGTTTTAGAGTTGGCCAAGCACTTTCTATAAACACTCACCCATTCGATCATCATCACAGTTCCAGCACCTAAATGCTGCTATAATCTCAGAACCAGGAAGTGGCAGATTTCCTTCTCAGCTGTCATACGTTTTCCACTGGACACTGTTCTCACTCTTCTGCCCTTGGCCAGTGTTTTGACTGTGATAATTAGGAGCAGTGGTGTTCAAAGGAAAGGATGGCAGCTCAGAAGTGAAATGTACATTCTCTGAAGTTTCTCCAATGTGACTTTGATGACCATAAGCATTTTTCAAAGATTTGACAAGTCCTCATTTGAAAGATTTTGTCATATACCTCAATTGAGAGATTTTGCCTTTTCAAGTGGATCTATTTACATATAAGGACCTTACAGGTTACATATTGATATACAGTACATAAAGCTTAGGTTTCAAACTTTACTAATTGAAACAGAAGTGAACATTCTAAGGAATAGACAATAGGCCTCTCCATTCAGGTCAAACCTAATCTGTAACCAGGTGAAAAAAGAAATCAAGCTAAATTTTGATATACCTTCCGCATGACTGGAGACTCCAGGCCTGGAAGTTTCTTAATTAGTGAAGGCTTGGAGTGTGGAGGCAAATAAAGGAGAGACTCTAGAGAAAGGAAAGAGCTGAAAGATTCTCCAGATTGGCACTAAGATTCTAGAACACCTTATGCGTGCTCAGCTGGTCACTTAACATAAAAGAGTGTCAGTTCTAGTCATTCAGGGGAAATTCTCTTTTGGGAAAAAAAGTGAATATTTGATTACTAGGATAACACATACACCCTGATTCCTTGGGACACTCACAGTTTATGCCTGGTGCCCAGCATAGTTATCAATAACTTTTCTTTACTCCTTTTTTAAATTTTTTGGCTGTGCTGGATCTTTGTTGTGGTGCGTGGGCTCTGGAGCATGTGGACTTAGTAGGTGTGATGCTCTGATTTGGTTTGCCTTGAGTCATGTGGGATCTTAGGTCCCAAACCAGGAATCAAACCCATGTCCCCTGCATTGGAAGGCAGATTCTTAACCACTGGACCACCAAGGAAGTCCCTAATATCCCTTTACTCTTAAAAGTGTCCCAGCATAGATGATAAATTATCTGGTTATCCTACTTATAATGGAAATTGACAGAACATTAAGATTTGTTTAAATAACTGTGTACTTATTCTGTAATGTTTAAGGGATGTTTAGTAAGATGCAATTTTATTGACTTGTGAATGTGGGAAAATGAGAATTTATATGATTCACCTTAAATAGACACATTTATTTTTCAAAGATATTATACCTAATTTAGGTTTTTGTTAGTAAAAGAGGTTTTGCTATATTATCCTAGATTATCCTATTGCTTATACATTGTGCTAATAATCACTCTAATTTCACATACTCTAAGTTAACCACTTCAAAAATATGTATTAGGTTAAACAAAATCAAATTTGGCAACTTGTCTGTCACTTGTAAGTAAATATTTTATAAATGCTATTTTGTTCTCTATGCTTTATATGGATACTTACAGCATGTATAACTACTGGCTATTTCTTATGCTAAGTCTAGTGATACATCCCTACAATTCATTCCATTGAGTTTGGAGCCTAAGGCTTTAGTGATCTAGAAGACAGCAAAGGAAATAGAGATCCTCTCCTAAGGGAGCCACCCTTGCTTTGAATTCTGTTCAGATTAAAGGATTTAGCAAACTGAGCTTCTTTTTTTTAAGAGTGAAGAAAATCATTTTCCAATTTGCTTTCAAGGAAAACTTTCTGTAATATATAACCAAGTGATGATGTATTTGCAAGCTATTTCAACTTATAAAGTCCAAAATGATGCTTGGATTTTGTTTTTACTTTGCATTGCAATTTTCAACTAATTAGCGACTTCTGTTTTTCACTAGTTGCTTCGAAGAAAATTTTATATATAATTAACTTTCTCAACTGTCTTAGTTTCAGCTTTTTTTAAGAGTAGTTTGACAAATACACCTATCACTTCTAGAGAAAGGGAACCTTTTCAGACCTCTGATGGATGGGCTTATTGTGATTTGAACAAATTCCAATATTATGTTTCTAGAGTAGAAGGAGAGCAAAACACGTGCTTCCTTCTTCCCTCCCGTTCATTCACCTCCCCCAACCCCAGACACACAGATGATGTATTGCAGTCCTGGAACTGTCGGATCCTGGAGGAGGTTGAGAAACTAGAAGACAGTGCCAAAAACATGATTTCATAAGGTTTGACTTGAGATTGAGTCAACTTTCTTGAGCGTCTAAAAATCATGTTTCATGAAATTTTACTTCACAAAGAAAGGGAGTGTGGAAGGCTTGGATCCTAAAGCCTGCCAGTTACGGATCATTAAATCCAATAAGTAAATGTAAATCTAAAATAGAGAATTCCAGCAAAAGATTTTGAAGTCAAATTCTTGTTTTAAAGAACAGAGTGTTATGTGCGAGATAGCTGGAATTCATTCCCTGAAAGGTTTGTTTATAAAACAGGCTTTAAAGTTATTAGGAAATGCTGACTTAAAAAAAAAAAAAGAGTCATATATGTAGTTTTCTTTAAATGACTCTGATAAAGTTGAAAGAAATGCTACATAAGAAAATTGATGGAAAAAGAAAGAACAAAATTCTGGAATTCAGCAACTAGTTTCCAAGATGGTAATTTATATTAGAAGCTATTTTACAAGACTTAATTCTGCCCTTAAAAATATTTATAGCAATGAATATAAGTAAAATGAATTATATAGTAATTAAATATTATACTTGCATGTTGTTCATGTTTAATTGAATAAAGAACAGTGCATGAAGAAATCACCAGTACTTAAGAAGGCATGGCATTAATTTTTATTATTAAATATATATGTAAGTATTCTTAAGTATACCTAAATATTAATCAAGATGATATAATTAATACTTTCATGGATAGTATAGAAGGCATTTTTACTAACATATCCTGTTATTTAATGAAATTTTTTCTTAATAGTCAATAATTTTAGCTTCTTGAGCAAAGAAGGGTATGTATTATAGAATGACATTTCTCCATACTTAAATGGATACCTACCTTTCTGCTGGCTAGTCACTTATACCTAATTGTCAAGAAGCTTTATGGAGATGACTGAGAGTCATGTCATTGTTTAGAAACCACAGTATTTTGTGAGAATTTTATTTTGATTTCCGTGAATAAGCTGTGACATGATAAAATAACAAAAGACGGTCTCCCTTAATCATCAGTGAATAAGTAGGGTGGTAAACACGGGGGAGTAGAATTGAGTAAAGGTGAAAATTACATTTTTGAGAGTAAACAAGTAGTTTTTCCTTCCTTTTGTCAGTATTGTGGAGGACCAAAGGTGCAAGAGTA
This sequence comes from Budorcas taxicolor, assembly GCF_023091745.1. Classification (NCBI taxonomy): domain Eukaryota; kingdom Metazoa; phylum Chordata; class Mammalia; order Artiodactyla; family Bovidae; genus Budorcas; species Budorcas taxicolor. Next base: position 124,394,845 of record NC_068920.1, read on the forward strand.
TAGGAATAGGGCAAAGCCATGTAGGAAAATTGCCTGTGGAACTGGGCAAATAAACCTGGTGTTCGGGCCTAAAGGATGTCCACTATGATCTGGCCACCCCTCTGGTTCACACCAAGAGAAGACTAAATATAAGAATCCAGTTTTGTGGAGAGGAACCTGTCAGGGAGTGGAGGATAAACCGGAGGATGAAGGTCAACTTTAGAACGCGGTGCTACCAGAACTGGCTCAGAAAACTATTCAGGTATCCAAAGATGAAGAATAAAGGAGATAGGTGGAATTAACAGAAGCGGGGAGAAAAAGTCCAATAATAAACATTTAAGGGCAGAGACAAGAAAGAATAGAGCAAAACTTCCTGTATTTCTTTTTAGCATAACTCAGGGTTCGTCTTCCATTCTTCTCGTCTGATTCCTATTTTTTTTAAAATGCAGACGGTAAAGCTCAGTTTTTAGATGATCCCATGTCTCAGATATTTAAGACTTTCGCTCCCCTTTCAACCTCCTACTGCCCCCTTAATAGGACTTGAGTTCTAAACAAATAACTAGGTAAAAAGAAATACACCTCTGTTTATTTTGACATGGAATAAAGCTCTAAAGCCAATCCATTATCTTCCTTTCCTTTGTAAAAATGGAGACCATTTGGTCACAGGAAGAAATTCTAATCCATGATTCCATGAAAAAAGGAAATTTAAGAATTCTTTCTCTAACTCAGTTTTCAACCACCTACAAGGTGTCCAGTTCTTAGTACTTCACAAAAGAAGACTGTTTTCAAAGTAAAATGGAATTTTTAAAAACATATACCTTGATGTTTGGAATGAAATGTGGAAATGCAAACAGGATGTTTCTCAACCTTAAAGGATACTTAACTAAAAGGATTACTTTGTAAAATGCCCAATCTGTGGCAAATTTGAGCATCATTCTATTAAGCTAAGGTGTGAAACTATTTTAATGAGTAAGAAAAGCAAACTGTCCTGTTATTATATTCCTGACATTATACATCTGAGTTTTAAGGACTGTAATGCCTGGACATCAATATAAAATTCTAAAAGTTTCTTTTACATCTTTAAACAAATAAGCTTTTTAAAAGTCACCTTATCAATATGGAAAATTCCAAAGATTGTGTGTATTTCATGGATATATTTCATCTTAAACTATTTTATGGGTATTGAAGAATGTGTTTTTTATTGTACATTCAGATTCAAATTTTTGTCATCCTCTTCTTTATTTCTCTTCAAAAACATTGTTTCTTCTTTATGTTCAAGCTCTAATGTATATTTATGTATTCGTACATATGAATTTAAAATAACTATTTTACTAATGCTTCTTAAAATGACAGTGTTTTAGAGGGGAATATGTTCATGTGAGTTTACATAAAACCCAAAGATCTTTTTTTGGTTCTTGGTGTTTAGAAGATTCTTGGTAATTTAGAATATTCCACAATGGAAAGTAAAGCATTCTGTCACAAAAGCAGAGAGGATGAGACGCAAGGTCAAAGGGCATTTTGGAAACAAACAGCTGGACCAGTTTATTTAAACAGATACAGGGATGGGGGAACTGACCTCTGTTTGACTTATAGTGGGAGGAGCAAGTATGTCATTTTATTACTTTGCCCAGAAGGAAAATGTTTTCCTATCTGAATTCAACCCAAGCCATCTAAACACATGACCTTGCTGTGTATAGCTAATTCCAAAGAGAATACATATAAGACATTTGACGAAAATCATAAAATACACTGAATAGAGTCGAATGTTGGAATGGTTTTAGAATTGAAAAGGTGGTATTGTTTTTAAAAATAAAATATTTTGCTATTTATTCAGTTATTTTCAGATAAAGATATCTACCATGACCCCAGATAATACTATGTATTTCATATAAATATAGGAATTATAATTCAGTAGCATTCTGAGAGTTTATTATGCCCTACATGTACTGATAATATCCATCATATTGAAACAAATATTGTTTTTAATTAAAGTTTACAAAAGTGAGGCCTTCCAAGTATACCTACTAATGTGGTCAAGAAGTTTGGATAAAGTGATGTGTCCTTAGGTTTTCAAGGTTTTAAAATTTTTAGTTAATGAAAGGATTCCTACCTTTATACCTGCATATCCTTTAGGTAGCCCACATCTGTGTTGTGAATAACAACAAATGGTTATTGCCACCCAAAGAGAAGCAACTAGCATCCTGTACCTGGGGCCCTTAACTAAGAGGCTGGGGTGAGATGTTTGCTCTCTCCATGGGGACCTGAGGAGGCCTGAAGTTGCTGCATTTAGTATTGCTCGCAGAGGCATGTAGAGAGACTCAGCATTTTGAGCAGAGAGTGGCCCAAGGGGTGAGTGGACTTAAAATCCTAGAACTCACATTCTAGAAGGAACTTGTTAGGAATCACGGATGTTTAACCTAGGGAGAAGAGGGGAGACCTATGGGGCACAGTGGCTATAGAAAGGCTATCTGAAGAAATGAGATTAGAATTGTTTAAATTACCCCAAGAAGTTGTCCTGGTGAAAGGATTTTAGATCAGGTACGCAGAACCTTCTAACAGTTATTGTGTCTGTAGAGGAAGTGGGCTCTCTGATAAGGTAACCAGTGCTGTATTAGAAATAGTCCAGCACCCAGAGAACAGACTTGTGGTTGCCAAGGAAAGGGCTGGGGCGGGGGTGGGGGGGGGGGAGTGGGGAAAGGATGAACTGGGAGTTTGGGGTTAGCAGATGCAAACTAGCATATATAGAATAGATAACCAACAAGGTCCTACTATATAGCTCAGGGAACCATATTCAATATCCTGTGGTAAACCATAATGGAAAAGACTATGAAGCAGAATGGGAATATGTGTATAACCGAGTCACTTTTCTGTGCAGCAGAAATCAATGCAACATTGTAAACCAACTATACTTGAATAAACTAAATTAAAAAAAAAAAAAACAATCTAGCAGAGGCTACCCATCAACCTGGTAGGGATATCAGAGAGAGGGGATTCGTGTCAGTGACCAAGCTAGGTGATGATCAAACCTGATGGTGGCTTTTCAGGTCCCATGGGTTAACTGTCATGGATTCAGACCTGAGATGGTTATCATGAACTGGTCTTTGGAAATCTGAATGTATGAGTTTGAAGGAGGCAAGTTTTGGAATATAGATAACCCAATTTGCTGAGTCTTCTTCAGTTCAGTTCAGTTCAGTTCAGTCGCTCAGTCGTGTCCAACTCTTTGTGACCCCATGAATCGCAGCATGCCAGGCCTCCCTGTCCATCACCAACTCCCGAGTTCACTCAGACTCACGTCCATCGAGTCAGTGATGCCATCCAGCCATCTCATCCTCTGTCGTCCCCTTCTCCTCCTGCCCCCAATCCCTCCCAGCATCAGAGTCTTTTCCAATGAATCAACTGAGGTGGCCAAAGTACTGGAGTTTCAGCTTTAGCATCATTCCCTCCAAAGAAATCCCAGGGCTGATCTCCTTCAGAATGGACTGGTTGGATCTCCTTGCAGTCCAAGGGACTCTCAAGAGTCTTCTCCAACACCACAGTTCAAAAGCATCAATTCTTCGGCGCTCAGCTTTCTTCACAGTCCAACTCTCACATCCATACATGACCACTGGGAAAACCATAGCCTTGACTAGATGGACCTTTGTTGGCAAAGTAATGCCTCTGCTTTTGAATATGCTGTCTAGGTTGGTCATAACTTTTCTTCCAAGGAGTACGTGTCTTTTAATTTCATGGCTGCAATCACCATCTGCAGTAATTTTGGAGTACCCCAAAATAAAGTCTGACACTGTTTCCACTGTTTCCCCATCTATCTCCCGTGAAGTGTTGAGACCAAATGCCATGATCTTCGTTTTCTGAATGTTGAGCTTTAAGCCAACTTTTTCACTCTCCATTTTCATGTTCATCAAGAGGCTTTTTAGCTCCTCTTCACTTTCTGCCATAAGGGTGGTGTCATCTGCATATCTGAGGTGATTGATATTTCTCCCAGCAATCTTGATTCCAGATTGTGCTTCCTCCAGCCCAGCATTTCTCATGATGTACTCTGCATAGAAGTTAAATAAGCAGGGTGACAATATACAGCCTTGACTTGACGTACTCTTTTTCCTATTTGGAACCAGTCTGTTGTTCCATGTCCAGTTCTAACTGTTGCTTCCTGACCTGCATATAGGTTTCTCAAGAGGCAGGTCAGGTGGTCTGGTATTCCCATCTCTTTCAGAATTTTCCACAGTTTCTTGTGATCCACACAGTCAAAGGCTTTGGCATAGTCAATAAAGCAGAAATAGATGTTTTTCTGGAACTCTTGCTTTTTCCATGATCCAGTGGATGTTGGCAATTTGATCTCTGGTTCCTCTGCCTTTTCTAAAACCAGCTTGAACATCTGGACGTTCATGGTTCATGTATTGCTGACGCCTGGCTTCTTAGGCATAGCTTTTTTTTCTTTTTTTGGTCTTTATACACAAGTAGTACAGTCATCAAAATCCCAAAGTCTGCAAAATGTTGTCATCCTTATTCCTGGACTCAACAGTGAGGTTGTCGCCACTAGTGACTGGCTCAAATCAGCTCATGTTTAGATATCTAGTTCAGAATACTCTAGATGGGTGGCACAGTAGTGGCCATGCTCTGGTCAGGACATTGTGGTGGTGAGGGGGGTATGCTTGCTACCGTTTGCCAAATTATTAACATCTCTTGGGTTACATGTAACCTCAGATAAGTCACTTAATTTCTCAGAGCCTTGGCTTCTCATCTGTTAAAAAAGACTCTTATTTTTAGATAAGTAATATATATTCATAAAATACTATGTTTTTAAAAGAACTTGAAAAAAGTTGTCAGAGTTCCTTTCAAGAGAATGCAGATTTTGAATAATACCATAGATAAAGAGGCGTTTTTGCTCTCTTACCTATGTTAGTTACTATGAAAATTACTTTTGGTATATGCAGAATATTAATATTAAATAATTTTCTGATTGGTCATGCAGTGAAGGCAGCTAATGAAAAAGCAGATTTTTTTTTCATTTTAATTGGTTATTTCACATGGTGTTTGTGCTACACCTGTGCTTATAATGAGAATGGAGAATTAATCTAACCTTCTGCTCACATGATTCCAATTTTCATGGTTTATACAAGATAATGATAACCTGATTTGCAACACAATTTGTTGTAGATCTGTGTTTTAAATATTTTTATTAGAAGTTCGGAGACTTCATGTATGAGAACCAACTTAATATATGTTGTCAATAAGAGTTAACGCTAACCAATGTCTTTTTAGTTGGATTCCAGTTTCACTCGTTATTTTAATTACTTCTAA